>NC_058122.1:5587500-5943333 GCF_914725855.1 Thunnus albacares | reverse complement strand
GTGTGATAACATCATTATAATCATGTTTTGTCAAAAACAACTCTCACCCTTTCACTTGTTTCCTCTATAGCTCAGCTCTTGTATCACCCTAATGATCTGCATCATGAGTTTGTACTCTTTGGCTGGAGAACCGGTGCTTTTCGAATTGTGCAGAGAAACTACAAATAGGGATACAGCCTAGTAGTTGCTTGGCAGGGCTTCTCTTTCTCTTTTTCAGACTCTCCTTCTCTTTATCTGTGCAGTGTTGGAAGAAATATGCAAAACCATTTAAGTAAAAGTAGCAATACTACGACATAATAATACTGAATTACATTACATTTCATTCAATTAATGTATTAGCAGCACAATGCTCTTTAAGTATCAAGAGTAAAAATACTCATGATGCAAAGTGGCTCCTGTCAGTGTTATATTATTATCATATTATTACAAGTGATGCATTAATGGCCCCATGAAACAGAAGTTAGAGTGTCTTTAGCTTCTGTACTGTGACATATCTCCCAGTGAAACGGAATATTTGAGCAGTGTACAGTTACAAGAGGAATTTAAATCAAATCCTTTGCATTTGATTGGACCGCTAAAAACTGGGCAGGGCTTAGAGTTTAGCACAATGCTGAGCTGCAGGGAGAGATGGAGCTACAGAGACTGTTGGCTCCACACATACATCCTCACCTGTTGTTAGATCAGGACGAAGACGAGGGAGAGATGAGTGAATTATCTCTCAACACACACTTGTGAAAGTGTGAAAGTTATGAAAGTTTTTGCCCACTGATACCCATACGCACATCTTTTCTTATCTCTCTCTATATTGCTCTGTTAACTACTATGGTCCACAAATCAATTGCGGTTTTATATGACCGGTGTGGCTATCTACTTACCCAGAGTCACATTTGATTGAATGAACACCCTTGAGTGCAGGATGAGTCAGTTAAACATTTGAAACCATTTTACAGGAAGAGAAAAGACAGGGATTCTGATCTAAAAATACTCTGGTACTGATTTTTTGAGATATATTTGGCATATAACAAGAGATAGAAGAACAATTAACACAGGGACACAGGATTAAAACTGGGAAAATGTATTTTTTCATTTCATAGGGCCTTTAACTTGTAAGCAGCATCTTAATATTTTAGCTGGTGGAGGTGGAGCTAATTTGATATACTCTCGGGTAGTTAAATTCTTCACAATGTATCATATGTTGTTAATGTTTAGGATTCCAAACATGCTAGCAGCATGATTAATGGTACACACATTCATGCCCTGTTCAGCTTGATTTGTAATCACATTATTATATACTTATATTAGAATTAGTCCAATACTTCTAGTTTATGACCAACTAACTTCTAAACTAATGATATTCACATTAGCTTCAGTAAATGTTAGCATGCTAACACACTAAACTAAGATGGTGAACATGATAAACATTATACCTGCTAAACATCTACATGTTAGCGTTGTCGTTGTGAGTGTTAGCATGCTGACGTTAGCATTTAGCGGAAAGCACTGCTTTGTACAGTCTCACAGAGCTGCTAGCACGGCTGAAGACTCTTTAGCCAATTTGACATCTTTGTCTGCAAAGTATTAGCACTATAGCTGTCAGATAAATGTCGTTGAGTTAAAAGTACAATATTTCCCTGTGAAATGTAGTGGAGTAGAGGTATAAAATCGTACTGAAATAATCAAGTAAAGAACAGTACTTTAAAATGTGTACTTGAATACAATAGCTGAGTAAATGCACTTGGTTAAGTTCCACCAGTTTTATCTTTCCTTTTTCTCCATCTCCTCCTAGTTTCTCTCTCTTTCAAGCTGTTACTGCTTTGTTACAGCACCCTGGGCCAGGACAGACCCAGGAAGACTTTGGTCTGGCCAAGGTGGCTGCTGCCTGCTGACACAGCCAAAGTAAATGAGCAACCCTCCCTCCGCCCTCAGACTCTTGGAAGTGTGTGCTACTGTTGTAGGAGGCTAAAGTTGGACGGGAATTCCCATATGTGTACAGGATCAATATGGTGCCTGCAGCTATTACTGAATGTTGATGTATATGTTTGTACAAGGTGTGTGTGTGTGTGTGTGCGTGTGTACGTGCATGCGCCTCAGTCAAGAAGATTGATGACAGATTCCCGTCAACTGTCAGGTGGTTTTCACATAGGTCAGAAATAGCCGCAAGGGCTATGAAAAGAATTGGGGGATCAACTAAGGCAGGACGGGGTTGGCCTGACAACGCGACTCTGGGTCTGCTTTCTCACTGGAGGTTGACAGCTCACGGATGATATCGCGTTTCCTCATGCTGGCACATCCCCCTCATCAAACTGCCCCCAACCCTCCACCCACTCACCCGCCTGTGCAGCCCTGCCTGCTCTGCATACTCCCTGGGTCAGAGCGAAACCACAGGGGTCTGAGTAATCAGACCACACACGCTAAGGCAAACGGAGAGGAGAAAGACAGTAAGATGGGAGTTTGTTGTTTGACATCTAATGCTCCGCAGGGCAGCGGGGAGGAGAGGGGAGCTGGGCTGAGGTTGTGGCTGTTTTTGTACAGTATGTGGTGTGTGACTGTGTGCAAATCTTTGCCACACCGTGAGGAGAATCCAGTCCAAGAGAAGGATGGAAAAGAATTTTGGAGGGAGAGGAAGACAGAGGGAGACAGTGAAAAAAAAAAAGAGAAAACACTTATTAGGGCCATGACCTCAGGGAAAGTGCTAGGCAGGAATGTTTCAAGTGGAATTAACCTCTTAAACCCCACTGACCTGTCAGTGGGTCTTTCATTACAAACTCATGCTGTGCAGCCAAACTTTGTCTCAGAACTTTGTTTAAAACTCAAGTGGAGATCCTAAATTTTCCAAAGATACCAAAAATTTCATGCTGAATTTTGGGGAAGTGTGTACAAAAGGATGCTCGATACAGAATCTAGAGGCTACAGGGAGTGGGGAATTAGCAAATCTGTCAAACCATTGTGAGAATGTATGCATGGCGCAGCAACTTGTCCACATTGACTAAAAGTAACATAAGGACTTGTGGTTAACAGGAGGACAGAAACAAATAGAGTGTGCTTGTTTTGTGAGTAGGTTTTAGTGCACATGCAGCTCGGTGACAGCGATGACAGCTGAGACTTGCACTCCCCGCTCTTTATTTCCCTCTTTCTCTCTGTGGCACGGGGGGCTCCCATGCAGGGTGCATTTGAAGTGGCTTCTGGGAGGCCCTGGAGCGTGCCGAAAGGTCAGAGGTTACAACAACTGGGCCTCCCTAGACCTCCCCACCGCCCCTTACCCCCTTAAATCCCTCTAACCCCCACACACACATACATGCCCCCCCATCCACCCCTCCTGTCAGGGCCACAGATCACTTCCAGATCCCCCTGACACATTAGGAAAAAAAAAAACTCTATCTCCTGTTATCCTGCACTCACTGCTGCCCTGCTCAGATGTGACAACTTAACATGTGAATGTGATGTGTCGACAGTCCCACTGCACGGTGTCTTTATTTAGTTAAAATGCCCCCCAACTTCTCTGTTTCAGTGACACACGTGTCATTGTGCACACACACATATCTCATGAATAGGCCATTGTGTTTTTTTCTGCGGGTGTAACCCACAAGTGTGAACAGAATACATTTTATTACATTGTTTCCGTGTGTGTGCGTTGTACATGTGGGCACGTGTGCGGCTTCTCAGGAGGATGTTTTGTTCTCCTCCTCGCTAACACAGGAGAATCAGTCGTTCGCTCAGCGAGGTGTGAAATTGCACTGTCATCCGCTTCACCTGTCAGAGAGGGGGGCGGCGAAATGACTCAGATCCTTTCGGAAAACATTCTTTCTCTCTGTTGTTCTGTCGCCCTTTTCTTTCTTTTCCTCTCCTATTCTGGAGATCTGTATCTGTGTTTCGCTCGGCAGCGTTCACCGTATCACCCACCACCGCTGCCGCCACCCCTTTCCCCTCCCTCTCAGCATAACATCTGTTTCTAGTGAGGGCCAGAGAGGGGAATGTCGAACTCTTAAAATTAATTAGCGTATTACCAAATGCTTGAGTTAGAAGAGGCCTCGCTAGACCCCCGTTACTCACCCCACTCCGCTACCCCTCGCTCCTCCCTGCTCCACCAATCCCCCATCGCCCCAAACACCCATGGGACGGGGGGGGGTGCTGGTTTATCACCCAGGACCAATTAGAGTAGGAAGTGAGGTCTCTGACCTTCTGTCAGGCCTCATCAGCTCCTGTGTCACCTGACAGGGGCCATGCCACCACAAGGAGGGACAGATGAAGAGAGGGGAGGGAGGAGTCATTGACATCATGAATGAGTGTGTTACTGGGCTGTGATAAATACACCAAAGCATTCTTTGTACCTGTGGAAAACGGGAATTGTTCATTTATTAATTTCTTTTTTTAAATTATTTAATCATTTTCTTTGTTGCGCGACTGCTTGAGCCTTTCCTAGCAAACACGGGTGGATAGCAAGGAGAAGCCGAGTTTCCAGTCTTGCCGACACAGCTAATGTCAACACACTCAACCTCAATTGATTACCTAGAAACATTTTTCCCTCTAGAAAAAATGCAAGACTAAGAGTCTACAGCCATACTAGCAGCTCTGAGGCTGTACTTGCTCACAGTGACAATGGCAACACGCTGATGTTTAGCAGATATAAAGTTGATCATGTTCAACATCTTAGTTTAGTCTGTTCGCATGCTAACATTTGCTAAGTAGCACCAGACACAAAGTACAGCTGAGGCTAATGGGAAGGTTGTTAGTTTTGCTGGTATTTGGTATAAAACCAAAGTGTCAGACAAACTGAAATTTTGACCTGATGATGGCACTAAAGGAGAAGTCAGGGATCACCAAAAGTTGACATGTACCAAATTTCGTGAAAATCCATCCAGTGATTGTTGAGATATTTCACCCAAAACTACAAATATCTACATATATATCTCATAGAGGAAAAGTCAGTGGATCACCAAAGGCTTCATCCTCTGAGGACCATGAATATCTGTAAAAAAAAAAAAAAAATTGGTGCCAATCCATCAACTAGTTAGTTATATTTCAGTCTGGGTCAAAGTGGTGGACCAACCAAGCCACGCTGCTAGCATGGCTGAAAGTAAAATGCTGCTTCCACCTCTCAGGAAGCATTTTCATGCCGTAGCTACATATCACCTGTAGCATGAATCCTAGAAGCATTAGCCTACATGCTATCCTAGACATGATCCTAGAAGGAGCTCCACGAGCTAATGCAGTCTATTCATGTGGGCCCTTACACCTTTGCAGGTATGAAGCCTCTATGGTCAAGTGCATTTCATATTTTTACACTTTTGGTTCTTGAACCAGCATGTGTTCACCTCCAGGGAAATTCAACATAATATGTTTGCAATACAATATAATATATTAAATATATATATATATAATATGTTTTTCTCATCCCTTCTAAATATTCACAATCCAAAGGAATGTAGTAGTTTCACACAGGGAAAAGAGTCTGTATTAAACCTACATAAATGGTGCACCACTCTACCTTTGAGCCAGTTTGGCAACAATGTCACTATCCACCTCTGCAAGTGACAACTATTAGTCTACTGGTGTGAGTGTTTTCCTACTGATTCCTCATTAGCAGACAGTATTTTCTGAAAACAATGCTAATTACAGTCTTTTCTTTTCTTCCTCCATGTTTCTGTTCCTGTGCTGCTGCTGCTGCTGCCGTTCCAACAAAAGGTAAGATATTGTACCATGGTACTGATATGTTTCCAAACTTATCTCTTATCCCTCTCTCCACCCTGAACCATATCTCCTCTCCCATTCTTCTTTTGTTTTATATGATGTGCTCGATTTACGTCCAATGCCAGCGTTTAGTGCCACTACAGGAAATAGTTTGTGCTGTATGTAGGAAGGTGGAATGTTAGGGTGTTGGGACAGGGGTGGTGGTAGTGGTGGTTGGGCGCAGTGTATGCAACCTTCATGCAGGAGACTGGGGTTGGCATCCCGTTGCAGACCAACAATTAAGTTTTTTGTTGGTGGTTTTTTTTTAATCTTAACCATTGGCTTTGAATGTTTAAAATGACTATATATATATACTATACAATATAACAATAGATCAGTGTCTTCCACTTTTCTTAAAAGTTTGTGTATTTTAATTAGATGCATTTTGTAAATGGAGCAGTGTTACAATTACTGTGAACTAACTTTTTAATTCATAATGGTTTTTATAGCATTTTGGAACGAAGCCCTGCTATTGTCCTGTATTCTGTTATAATGGATACAACACAGAAGAGTGTTTGAAGCTCCCACTCCTCCTCTCCTTCTGTCAAGTCTCGACTACAACACCTTAATTTGTTCCCAGACTACATGTTTGTCACCCTCTCCACCCCCCTCCCCTCCCAATCATCCGTCTTTCCACCTCCTACTCCTCATCCTCCACTTTCCCCCCTCGGTTGCATCGAAATTCTCTTCCTCTTTTTTTTTTTCCCCTCCTAGCTCTATCTCCCATTACTCCAACTCCTCCTCCTTAACATTTGGCTTATCTCACCCCATCTCCCCTCTCAAGATCTCTGCTTCTTTTCTCCTCCCTCAGCTGCCTCCCTTTCCACCCCTCCTCTTCCTCCCAGCCCAGCTCTGTTTGCGCCTGTTTACCTCCATCGTTCCACCATATGGTTTGTGTTAAAACTCTACGTTTGACAGCTCGGCTGATTTTTTTTTCTCCTTGATATTATTTTAACATCGGGGGGATTGCTCAGACCTGGAGGAACATAGAAGAAGGACAAGCAGGGGGTACAAGGAAATTAAAATATGAAAAACCCCGATGTATTAAAAGCAATTATTCCGTCAAGTGAAGGGCAGCAGTCATCACTGGGCCCTTTTTGGTTTGGTTCCCTGTGTTACTTTTTTTAAATAAATAAAGGCACATATAATGTAATATTGATTTAAATCACATCTGTTAGGGTGATTTCATCCACCCCCTCTCCCTCTGCTCCATGTCTTTTGGAAAGGAGAAGGGGCCCAGGCTGCCAGAAATAATTGCTTGTTTGCTGGTATTTACTTAAAATCTGTCAGAGACGGAGAGCGAAAACGAGTAAGTGCAAGAGTTAGAGAGGGAGACAGAGAGAAAGAGAGACCACTCAGCCCTACGCAGATCATTATCTGCTGGTTGTCTTCCTGCTGCTGACGGGGAAGTGTGTGTGTGTGTTGCTTTCCATGTATGTATACTGGTCCTTGAGTCACAGCAAAATACGATGCTCTTTAGAAGACAGAAAGAAGAAGAAAGAAGAAGATATAAAGTTGTTGGCCCAAGAGTTTAGCCCTGATCCATGTCCATCATACTGAACCAGGACATTTCAAAATGTGTTAGGGGAAGAATGTTGAAAATGCAAACTCACTGGGGGCAATCTTCTTAGAGGAAAAACTATGTCAGGCAGGTTGGAAGTAACAAAAAAAATCAATTTCCATTGGCTGATGAAGACCTTGAGATGAGGTTGAAATCTCCAAAACATCTAGTAAGTAGGCCTGGAGTTAAGATTACTTTGACACAAAACACAAACACAATTTATTCCCAGCATAGAAAGGTGACTTCCATTAAACATAGCTGCAAATGTTGCTGTTTCACTTAGCTAAGTTATCTTACCCAAAGTGACTTAACTTAAGCTTTAGGGGGCAATTAGCCTAGCTTAGCATAAAGAATAGAAACAGCTAGCCTTGCTTTTTACAAGGTTCAAAAATATGCTTACCAACACCTCTCAAGCTCACTAAGTAACATGTTGGGTCTGTTTTTTTAATCTGTACAGAAACAAAAATCTAAAAACAACAATGAATGAATTAAACAAAACCAAGATGCAAGTAATGAGATTTACTGACGGTAGGCACGTTTTTGAACTTTGGACTGACCAGGCTAGCTGTTTCCCCTTGCTTCTAGTCTTTATGCTAAGCTAAGCTAATTGCCCCCTGGCGCTAGCTCCTTACTTAAATGAGATTGGTATCAATCTTCTCATCTAACTCTCTTAAAGGAAAAGTGTAATTCCTTTTCTGTAATGCCTTCCACCCATTGAGTTTGTGTTTAATGAATGTGTGAGCTAGAGCTGCAACGATTAGTCTATTAAATGATTAGTCGATAGAAAACTAATCACCAACTATTTTGATCATCGATTTGCCATTTTGAGTCATTTTTTAAGAAAAAAACATTCTGTAGTTCCAGCTTCTCAAATGTGAATATTTTCTGGTTTCTAGTGAATATCATAATCATTAGTTGCAGCCTGAGTGTGGGTGGCTGAGATGTACGAGTTCTGTGAGATGGCTATCCAGGACCAAATGTCAAGTGCTTAGCCTGACACACATGCTTGGGTGTGTATTTTGTGTAGTCTATGAGTGTGGAAAGGCGATAGCCTTATTGTGGAGTGTTTTAATGTTGTGCCATAGCTGTTTTCTTCTGATTTTTCAGTATGCTGGGCGTCTCCTGAGCAGCATTAGTCTGATTATGTTGGTGCTTGTTTGGTAGGAAGGCTTCAGTCTGCAGACTGAGCAGGTCTGCCTGAAGTTCTGGCCTCTGCCAACGCACTGTTCCCACTGTCTCCCTCCTCCTCGCCTCCTCCCCTCGTCCTGCTCCCTTTCCCTCCTTCGCTTGCTCGCTCGCTCGTTCCCTCCCCAAAGAACCACAAACAATAAACCCTCTGTTACATTTAACCTCCTCACGTGTTTCCCTTTCTCCCTCAATCCCTTCCTCCATCCCTCCCCAGTTCTGTCTCTTACTCACTTGTTGCTTTTTTCTCTCTCCCTCTCATAACATTATAGCTGTTTGGGTTCTGTCTTCGGTCTGTTACTCATCTCTCTTGGGTGTTTTGGGTCTTGTTTGTGGGCTTGGACCATACAGTAGAACAAAGACAACACACACACATACACACACACACTTGGTCTGGCCACCACTAGCTCTCCCACTACAAGCCAATGACAGCCGTGATTAGTATCTCATAACAGCTTAGATTGTGTGGAAAGTGGGTGTGTTTGTGTGCATGTTAGCTGGTACAATACCCTGGCAGTGGCATTGCCGCTCATCATAGCTCCACAGCAGCAGCAGCAGCAGCAGCAGTGGCATCGGGACAGCAAACAGATGTTGGCCTAATCTTCCCCTAATGAGATTGGTCCCTCATTCCTTATGGGAGCAGCAAGCTGGCAGGCAAGCAGGCTGACACTCTGTAGCTCTTTATGGGAGAACCACCACTAAGACAGAGTGTAGCCAATGTCTGGTAGTCAGTTAGTGAGACAAGTGGAGAGTTAGGCAGGTTGTAATGTAGGGAAGGAGGCTGTCGATGTAGAAGGCGGACGGTTTGTTAGACAAACAGTCTGTTAGGTGGGCAGGTAAGTTAGTCAAGTGGGTGTACAGAGAACAGGCGGGCAGGATATCAGTCAGGCGGGCAGGTAGGATGGTGGGCAGACGAGCGCTAACTCGCAGGATGTGGAAGGCACACAGGATGGGCTTTTATCTGATGGCCTTCGCCGGTCAATTAGATTAGAGCGCAGTACAGCAAAGTACAGTTAATTCTCCGGATTAACATCATCGCTGGTTTCTCAGACCACTAAACCAATTCACTTTTTCCATTTGGTGAATTTCATTACACAGTATATCAAGATCCAAGGTTTAATATTGCGGGATGTTTTTCATAACAACAAAGTAGGCATGCTCTCAGTGTATGGATAAAAATGGATAATTTAAAAAAAAAAACGTCTCTGAAGGTCACGTTATTTTTTGATAATCTTGTCTCATGTGGTACTGAGGAGTGTGGCAGTCACATTGCTTCACCCACAATGCACACTGAGCAGACAAAACAAAGCAGCAGGGGTATTGTGAGCTCTGTAGCTCAGGTGCGGTTGTCTTCACCTCTACTGTTCCTGTGATAACCCCGTTGATGTATGGGTCCACCTGCTGGTCTTGGGCTGAGCCATCTTCTTCTCTCTATATTTAGTCTGTCCTACCCTGACACTAGTCCCAGGAACTCACTCAGTTATTGTGGAAGAACATTATAACATTTTTAGATTTGGGTTGCACACCCGATCACGCCATCCTCTCTGGACTCTGCTTTTACTGTATTTTTCTAAGTTGCCATCTCTCGTTTTTGTTTTTCTTTCTCTTGCCTCTCGCTTTTGCTCTCTCTGTAACAGGAACACACACATGTGCGCGCACACACACAGCAGTCATAATAGCAGGGTTAGAGTGCAGGGCCGACCACTGGACAGTGTTTGTACAGAATGCTAGCATATGTCAAACCTGGCTTATTGAACTTAGACCGCAGCCTGAAACAGCCCACTGCTCACTGCTCAGCTCAGAGCAGTGCAGAGTTGCTCTGGGCCCACAGGAGAAATACACACACTTACACACACACTCTCTCTCTCTCTCACACACACACACACATATATTCACACACTTTTATGCATGCACAGACATAATGCATATATGCACGCATACATATGCAAAGACACACAGACAGGGGTTACTCGGTGCATTCTGCAAAAAGAATGACCTCACTTGAGCTATTAGGAGGCTACAGGCAGAATGAAAAGCAGACAGAGAAAGAGAGAGTGAGGAGGAGGGGGGGTGGTAGAGAAAGAGAAGTCAAAATGTCACATGAGAGAGTTTGTGTGACGCATATTAATTTTCATGTAAGCTGATAGGCCAGCGGATGATCAGGTTTCATCTTGTGTACACTAATGACCTTAGCGAACGTACTTAATACACGTTGTTACATGATTACACAGGTTGAGAGATGGAGACTTTCTGCGCTTGTGTGTTTTCACAGCAGTGAGACACAAAGACAGAATGTGTGTTCGGCTCCCCGGCTGGCATTTTATTCAACTGGTTGGACTCCCAGGCCTTGTTCCAGCCTCCATTGGGGGTGATGTTTAGATGACACACGGCACATGAACCAGTTTTGTAAATATATTTTGCATCAAGTTTTCATTTTGTTCCTCCTTAGCCAAATTCATGATGTCAAGGGAGAATGATGCCCGGATGATTGTCTTGTTAAAGTACTTCAGAGACACCTCATCCAGTATAGTGTCTGTAAGGCCCTTATATGATCCTTAAGGGATACTCAGATCCCCACTATGGGTGAAATTAGCCCAAGATAATCATCTCCTTCTGGGTTACAGCCACTTTCAACACCAGGCCTGTTTTACACCCCATTTACCAAGAAGAGAGGGAACGACTTGCCTCAGTGACCCCTTTTTCTCCAAATCTATACAGCCTTTCCGGGATGGTGAGAAGAGCTTTTCCAAACAAGTCTCTTCCGCCATTTCTCAAATTAACACCTAAAAATTAAGCATATGAGCCTCAGAGTTCAGGACAGGAGAGGACACAGCTGGAGCTGACCGGTAATGTCTTTTCCGGTTAACAGCAGGCTCGCGCTGCCCTTAAGACAGAGCGACTGGAAAAAGTGTCTCTGTAGGATGATAGATTGCGAGGACCCTTGCAACCCCCCCCCCCCCCGGTTCACTTTCTCTACATCTCTCTGGTTCCCTTTCTCCTCGATCCATCCCCCCCCTCCTCGTCTCCCGATCTCCCACACTCCCCTGCTCTCTCTACCTGTCGCCATTGTGTCTTAAATCTCTCTTTCCGCCTGATTTTGTCTGAAAGGTGATAAAGGAGGTTCTCGCTTTAGATGAAAAGAGGCTCTCTCTAGATGAAAGGAGCTGTGTAGAATCAACATATTAGGCAACCTCGCTGCTACACTCCCCCTTAAAGTAGCAGAATGATGCAACACATGCGTTCACACACACACACACACGCATGTACCATAAAGAGAGAGAAAGAGTACTACACATTAAGATATCTCGCCTGTGGGTGGAGGAGTAAGCCAACAAGTAAGGAGATGAATAGTGTTAATGCTTGTTAAACCACATATGTTAGAATCAGATGGGAATAAGCCTTGTTTCCTCCCTCGTAGCCCCATATGAAATATATCTTCCTTTACATTCAGCCGACGTGTGGGTTTTTTTTTTTTTTTTTTTGAAGTAATTTGTGTGCGCGTCCACACAGACGCACTTAGAGTTTAAGATGATAACAGAAAGATGTGCACAAACAGTGTGAGTCCACGTTAACCACAAGAGCAGTGAGAATGCATACCGTACATGCATGCATGCAAATACACACACACACACACACACACACACACACACAAAACTCGCTGCGGTGTCCTGAGCCTGTGTGGCCCAGCGCTGGGATGTGGAGTGAAGCAGGAAATGTGTGAGCCATGAAGGCATGTGTTTATGCTGGCTGCAGTCGCCCATCACCAGCCAGAGGGAAAACAGACACCAGCGCCGCTTCGTTTGCTCTCCTTCTCCATCTCTCTCCTTCTCCTCCAAACCCTCAACTTGATCTTTTCTCACCTCCGGCTCTCCAAGATTTCTTCCCTTGCATTAGTTTCCTCTTTATTTTTTCTCTTTTTCCCCTCTCATTGTTTTTTCTTTACTTTTCACCACATGGGCTGCAACCCACAAAAGAATTAGGTTAACTCTATGTATATAAGAGAAGAGAATTCCCTTAATAACTTTAAGTCTTTAAGAAGGACATTAGCAACAGGAGAAATCAATTCCAGAAACAAATATTTCAGGAGCAAAAGTGCTCTCTGTGAGATAATAAAGATAAGATGTTTAGATAATGAAACATATAAATAAAAGTATGACTATACGTTTAAAGACAAAGCAGTGAGGCACTGAGGCAGTGTTGATAAAATTGAAAATTTAATAACCCTTCTAATAATACAAAAATAAATAACGGCAGACTTGCAGGACTTGGCTATACTGCTCACTGCGGTTGGCCGGAACCCTGAATCAACAGTTCACTCTCATCAAGGCAATTTTTCCTCAAGGTTTGGACAATAAAGCTTTTGGACAATAAAAAGTCCCGTCACACAGTTGAATGGCTTTCAGTATTTCTCTGTTTGTTAGACAGCTACATTAGCTTAATCATTGCCTGATGTTTCCTATACTCTGTACGTGTGTGTGTGTGTGCGCGGTGCAGTGACCCGGCAGCAGTGTTAGAGATTGGGATCTGCTCTCTGGTAAGGATAGGTGTTGGAGCATGGTGGAGCAGGCTAGTTATCAGAAATTAGCCCTCTTATCTTCCTCCGCTTGGTCATTTCGATGGATGTCCTTTGTGCAAAGCGGAGCCGACTGCAGTGTTTTATATGCGGTGTGTGAGAGGAGGAGTGATGATAGTGATATTAATGGGTTCTGGAGAGACAGGAAGTTAACACCGAGTTGAACTTCTAGACTTTGGATATTCTGTCTATTATTTCTCTCCCTCTTTCATGCACACATAATTCTTCTCATTAAAAAAAAGCACCTTTTGGCCTTTCCGTTTAGCTGGGTGCCTGTGAGAGAACGTAAGAATAACACAGGGAAAAAAGTAAAAGGCAAGGGAATGAGGCAGCAATGAGGTTATTATGTTTTTATTCCGTCTTTTTAATGAAACAAGTGTGTAAGCTTCTGGCAGTAGAAAGCACTCTGAGTATGATGGGGGACAGGAAAGGGGGTATAAAGGCCTTTTTAGAAGTGTAAGATGCTAAACTGAGAAGTTTGATGGTCTCCTCAGTAGAAAGACGGACTGTCAGCATGCTGCACAATTACTCTTTGATGAGTCCCGAAAGTGTCTTCAGTCTGTACAATCTGCCAATTTGGATCAAACATCCTCTCTGTTGTGGTTTTTTTTTTGTCTCTTTTGGGTATTACAGTTAGAAAATGTGCTTTGAAAAACAGAGAAACAAAGCCAGCCTGTAATCCTGTACCTACCTGCTCTACCTCTCTGTCCCCCCCCCCCTCCTCCCCCCTGTTTGATATCATCATCCGTGGCAAGCTGCTGATAGTGATGGAAAATTGGTCAATACAGATAGAGATACGGGATCATCAGTGGCTATGCAGGTCAGCTCTGGAGCAGATAGATTTAGCGGTCCAACCACGGTCAATGTCAGTGGGATCTGTGAGGCTAAGTCTCAGTGAGCGTGTGGATCCCGGTGATTGAGTGATTGAGCGCTTAGTGTTTGAGCCTGCGGACAGCCCAAACAAGTTAATCCCCGCCATCGCTAACCCCTACCCCATCCTGTCACTAACTCCAGATCTACAACGGAGGTACAGGAACGGAGGCAGGGAGCAAATTTAGAGGACAGGATTTTAGTGGGGCTAGTCAAAAAAAAAAAAAGAAAAAAGCTCCTTAATGATTTAATCAGCAGAGATATTCATTTGCTGTAATACGAGGGTGCTCGCTCAGCCCTGTACACTCTGTACAGAGCTCTGAAGGCCAGGCTGATGTGAGCGGGAGAATTTGTGATTATGGAGCGGGATTAAAAGACGAGGTTGTGCTTTTTTGATTGGGGACAGAATCTGAGCTGGAGGTCAGGCAAGCTTGTTGGGAATTGGATGATCCTTTACAGACAGAGGAGATTCACTTAGATGTGCAGGCATGCAACCGAAAATATTACCAATAGCTTTTTCACATGACTGCAACTTCAATATATAAAATCTCAATACTTTTTTGGGGGCCTTGTTGCCTTTACTTCATACCAGAGAGTAGAGAGGGGACAGGACATGAGGGGAGAGAAAGGGGAGAGGTCACCAGCCGCACTTTAACCAGGGATGTTGCAGTTACATGGTCAGACCCTCATGCCACCAGAATGCCAGTACCAACTGAAATGTGTCCATCGGCCAGAGTAGATTGACAACTGTAGCCATGCTTGCTCATAATCTTTTTTTAGTTATTTTTTCACCAGATGTTTAATTTAAATCAGGCTTATTTAATCAGACAAAGTTTTTGTACCACTGCTATGAAAGCAGCCAAATATTTATAAAAAGGATTTTATAGAAAAACACAACGTATAAAAATGTTTTAGCCAAACTCAGCTATCATATGAGCACCGGTATAGAAAAACCTCAAACAATGCCCTTCCCTAGCCCTCAGTGCAGCTCCCTCGGTGTATAGTGACAAAGCAAATGTGGCTTATTGGTGTTTGGGTTAACACACACACACACGTACGGTCATCGGTGGATCATATAGCTGGTGAATAATCCATCTAAGTCCTCTCCTCAGAATGGTGTGTAGGTAGTCTTTATGCTCCGCTAAGCGAGCTTATCTCTTTTCTTTCAGCTGTAAAGCCATAGGTCTTAAAGGTGCTCATGCCTGTGAGGCCCTCTCAGCCTGCCCGCCAGAGAAACACGGCCAGTTGTTGCATTAATACAAACGGTGTAGCGTATACTAAACCGGTGCAATCAAAGAGGTTTGTTCTGGGATTTACGTAACGGGACACTATCTGAAATAAAAAAGACTAGAACACTAGTCTAAACACTAGACCACAAAGGCAGACAGTTCAGGTTACTGTATAGAGAGGAGCCTCTGGCGGCAGTTCAATGCCTGTGAGGCTGTCTGCTGCAGCTGGGTTGCTAGTACAGACTATTGGCTATGTAAGCAACACATTGAGGAAGTTTAAAAGTAGAGCCCATGTGGAAAATCTCGTAGGAGGTGATCATGAAATTGCCACCTGTGTTTCTTCACTGACGTTGATCTTGGCTTTTCTGCCCTCATTTCGAACTGTGCTGACTTAGCATTTTGATTGGAATAATCAGGGCCTGCCTTCGAGGGTAACGTTTTGCGCTCTCGTCCAACGTTACTATTCCTACGCTGTGGTTCCTCTTTGACTTGGGTTTACTAAGTGAAGGAGACAGAGAATTTGAGAAAAACCTTGCCAACGGGCTTCCTGTAGGTTAAAGGATGAGGAAGAGGTGAAAGAGGAGAAGGAAAGAAGAGGAGGAGGAGGTGGAGGAGAAGAAAGACAGGGAGAGTCAAAATGGAAAGATCCAACTTCTCAGATCGCACCAATTACAGGAACATTCAGGAGCCAGTTTCTGCAGAAAGCATTAGCAGCCGTTCCTCAATCTTTTCCCCTCTCTTTCCTTTGCTTGCTGTGTCCTTTGCTCTCCCTCTCCCCTGCCTTTTTATCTTACGATCCCAATGGGGTTACTATTGGTGAGGTACTTCCTGCAGTAAGTTTTCCTTCAGTGTGTGAGTGCTCTCTCTCACAACACCCGGGGAGCTGTGAATCAGCACTGGAGTGTTCGAGGACTCATTGCAGCTTACTGGAGAAACACTAAGCTGCAATACAATTCATTTTTTTAGGGGGTTTTTGTAACCAAACTCAGCAATTGACAGTGATCTAGATCTAGTTACTGCTGTCAAGCTTTCCATCCTCATCCAGCACAAATGCAGTTTTCAGTGAAAATGGTGGTGGGCTTAACATTTAAAATGTTTAGTATTATTTTTTTTAAATAATAGGTCCATGTTTTCAGACAGAAGTAGCCAAAAACAGGCCTCTCATTTCTAGCTAGACAGCGAGCTAATTAAGCTAACGTTAGCTCCATGAGTTTGTTGAAAACACTGTCTCCGGCTTCTTCTGGATTTTTAAATGTTTCAAACAGACTCATTTTAAATGAGAATATTGTAAAAGGAGTCCTAAATATGCACATGATGGCTACATACATAACATAATACTAAAAGACTAAAAGCTAAAGCTACATCTGATCTATGTAGAAGACATGTATCGCTAAATAAAGAAACAGCATTGTTCTTAATGCAGTGTAGAGCTAGTTAGTCATAGTATTATACTTAAGTATGATTTTTTTAAAGTAAGTAAGATCGGACTGTTTAGTTCTGACATAATCTTGTTTGGCTGCTTAGCTAGCATAATTGCTTGTACTTTCAAATGTTTATGTTTTCACCTTTATTGTTACAAAAGAAAAGGCTTTTAGGATTTGGACTAACTGATATGTTTAGCCAATGTACAGTAACTTGGCTGGGGTTGAAGTTTAAACTTCCCCAAATCCAGTAAACAGCTGCGTTACCCTAAAACCAGGGTTTTTTCCTGGATTTTTTTGAGACAAAGGGGGAAATGGCGTGAGAACATGCGTGATGGGGCGTACACAGTTAGTGTGCACACCTTTAGAGTGTTGTGCGCTTAAATGAAAAAATCAAGATTTGATAGACAAAAGTGTCCATAGGGATTTAAATTTTACACCAAGATGGAACAAAAAGATGAAAGATAAAGGTTGTGACAAATAATGATATGCTTATCTCCTTAATTATTAAATTAATTAATTTAATAATTAATGCTATCACAGTAGTGTCGATTCGATTCAGAATTGACTGTCGATTCCAAACCGATTCTCAATTGAATGAATAGAAAAGGGTTCACAATTATCAGTCTCTAGCTCCAGTACACTGTGTGCCAAACCATTGACTGGTGTCCTTAGTCCACTGAAATACAACATGAAACAAGACTAAGATAAATGGTCTGCAGCCTTTTAATTTTAAAAAGTTAACTGCATTAATCAATGAATGAATTAATTTGAAAGCATCTTACAGAAAACCCTGCCCTAAACTGACAGCATCTACAACCAGCTGCCACACAGTGGGAAAATGCTTCAGGGTGGGTGCTAGTCAAGAATAGTGTTTTTTAACGTTTTTATAAATTATCATTACTGTAGATATTAAGCTAGTTATCCAGACATGCTAACAATTGCAATTTACATTAAAGGAGACTGCCACATTGTTTAATCAATTCTTCACACTTTTCCTCTTTACTTTTTGTTTTTGTAAATGCTAAAGAAAAAAAACACAACCCTGCAAACTCTTTATATACAGAGTATCACTCTTATTAGAGAGGCATGCACTCCTGCTTGGGGATGAATAGGTACAGCATTATCTCTTAAGATTTGTGATGAGAGACCAGATGGCCCAAATATTCTACTTTTTACATAGTTTTAGTGCTACACTTGTAAAGAGATTTATATTCAGTTTGGTGCAGTAGGGCTTTGGCTATGTAGTGCTAGCCTGAAAATATACTGCAGTGAGAATCTACGTGTGTTTTGTTTTACTCTTGAGTGTATACGTTCTTTACATTTGGGGACTAGGGAACTCCACTGGCTCTAATAAATGGATCGTTGGCTCTGTCTTGTTTGGCTGTCTGTCCTCCCTCTCATGAGCTGAATCATTTCAGCCAAAATCATCTTTCCCCCGCTGATATTTCACTTGACTTAAATGCATTTGGAAAAAATGTATTTTGCCCAAACGCCACTGTTCGCTTGTAACGTGAAATTCCATCTCTAGAAAAGATTATATTACATTCATTTTCTGAACCCCACATTACAGCAGTTCATTCTGACGATTGTTCCAAAAGTTCTCGAGATCTCTTGACCCCTGACTCGAGGGATGATGGCTGACGCAGATGTGGGACTGTGTCTCCATGGCTCATAAACGCACCAAAGGGATGTGAGGAAGGAGAGAAGAGATGACAGAGAGAGCCCAGAGCGCACTGGGATTCTCTGATCACTATTACCGTGCCTTGAAGACAGCACCAGACCCACTGTGGGACCAATAGAAAGCAGAGGAGGAGAGAGATGATGACTGACATGTTAGTGTTATCTCTCAAGTGATGACCTGATTGTGCTGGCTCAGCATGTTTGCACATCTGGGAATACCATATCTGTACAGGCCAGAGTGGTGGCGTTTAACTGTAATGACTAATTTTTTTCACTTGGGAGGTATGGTAATACAAGACAAGGTTTACTGGGGATATTAGAGCTCAAAAGGCTTACATGAACTAACTTTTTAGTCAAGTGGGCAGGAGACCTCTGCTTATCATCTCTGTGGTGTTCAATATAGGGCCAGGGGACATGTCAGCACCACTCAAGCAGGCACATGCAATAGACAGGAGCTCATCTTGTGTTTACAAGAAAAAGAGAAGGAGCTACAGATCCTTTTCCCACTCTTTGTCTGTACTGCTTAGTTTTTTTTGTTTTTTTTTTTCAGTCCAGCATTTTTGTGTAGGTGTGGCGAGCAGCCCACATCTGCAGTTTTTTCGGGCAGCGGAATTTGAAACTAAAGCAAAATATACAGGTCCTTTCATCAAGGGCTGCCACGGTGAGGAGAGAGAGGAGGAAAAGAGGCAGAGACAGGGAGATGACCATTAGTCTGTTCTTCTCCACTCTAATTTCACTGGAAGATAAGTGAAATCACATGTTGGCAACAGTACTAGAAGAAAAAGAGCGCAGAAGGAGAGAGAAAAGAGCTTCAGGATGATTCACAAGATGGGGAGGAAAAGGGAAGGGCAGTTAGATTTAAAAATTACTTTGGTAGAAAAATAACAATCACACAATAGCATTTGTTCATATTTTAGTCAAATTTGGAAATTTAAGCCTGCCTTGGGTTCATAGCTGTGTATGTACTGTCCATCCATCCATCCATCCATTTTATTTACTGCTTATCCTCTAGAGGGTCATGGGGGAGCTGGAGGCAATCTCAGCTGACTTTGGGTGGGGTACACCCTGGACAGGTCGCTAGTCAATCACAGTGTAGAGACATACAGCCGTACACACTCACATTCACACCCACAGGCAATTTAGAGTCACCAATTAACCTAACCTGCATGTTTTTGGTCTGTGGGAGGAAGCCGGAGAACCCAGAGAGAACCCACACAGGCACGGAAAGAACATGCAAACTCCACACAAAAGGACCCCAGCCAGCCAGTGGGTTTGAACCCAGAACCCTCTTGCTGTGAGGTGCCAGTGCTAACCACTGCATGGTGTTGCAGCGGTTAGCACTGGCTAACCACTTAGGATGTTGGGTTGCTCCCTCTTTATCAATTGCTTTACATTAAGTTAATGTGGACAAATGTGTTTCAAGAACAAAACATGAATTTGCCATCAAACGGTGGCTTATTTACATCCAGCAGACACAGCACAACATTAGCATCATTTGGAGTCATGTTTGTGTCCACCTAATGAATGTAAGTCCATATTCACTGTTCTCTTAGCACTATTTTTGGTCTCCATCGACTATCTGATATCTGGCTCTTTAACTGCTAAATGGTCAACTATGTGCACCAGCTAATCACTAACTTTGTCTGTGGTGCTGGTGCAGGCCGGGTCCAGTGTGTTTTTAGAGCTTTTTCACAAGAAACAGCTGGCATTAAAAATGTTGCTATGACAGTGAACCCAAACAGTTAAATTGTGGGCCAGATTGAAATACTTTCGATTTTAGACATGGTCGGGTGACACAATGTGTTTCTTTGGAAAAACAACACGTCCTAATTCATGTGAAACATACTGAAGCCTTTACTCAAGAGCATGAGAACGTCATTTATTTATTACATTTTCTTAAATTCGGTAAGGAGCATTAGCACATTCATAACTTAGTTCTCAGTCTGCCTGATGTTAGTTGGTCCTCAGGTGTAACAGTGCCATCTGACACAAAGCCCCACTGATCTCCTGACTTCTACACTGCAGCAACATAACCCAGAGGCTCATTTTACCTGACATCCACAGCCATTACACAGCAAGCGCACATTACACTCTCTCCTCTTTTCACAGTCCCTTTGTTGACTGGCCTCCTCTTGGATGGCAGCCAATGACACAGACAGTGTGAGTGATCTACGTGAGCGGCATTTAGCCACCCCCCTCCTTCAACCTTCTTCTTCGTCTTCACTCATTCCCTCCATCCTTCCTTGAGTTTGCACCGCCGACTGCCCTCTAATCCACAGTGAGGTATAATCCAGTCCCTGGTGCCAGTGGTAATGCGGGCTTGATTTCATTATGATGTTTAATGGGCATAGCAACAGACTGGGTTACATGGCTGTAAGGCTGTGTGGGTCCCGCTTTGGGGACGGTTCTCGGAGGCATTCACAATCTCAAACAATTACTTTCCCCTTTTTCATTGAGGTCTATTCTCCTGGCTCTCTGTGGACTTGAACCTTACATCACATTTTTGTTACTCAAAACAATGATGAATTATTAGTTCATTTAGTTTTTTTTAGTTTCTCATTAATATAAAATAAAGTACCATGCTCCTCTGTTCATGAGAAAAGAGCAGCATTTTCAGCTACTACAGACATTGAAAGCCTTCATCTTGCGTTGGCAGATTTAAAGATGTTTTTTAACATTTGCTATCACAATCAAGTGTCTCAGACCCTATTTTCCTCCAGGCGCTGCATGCTGTAAAAAGCTCCTTTTTTTTTTTTTTTTTTTTACAAAAACTCCTCATGTGAGTGACTCTAAAACCTGTTTACATATCTAGATGTTGCATTGCATCATGCAGCGTGATTATAATGTTAACTGTCTTATCTGCCTCCGCACACATTTCGGATTCATACATGCAGAGAGGAATGCACAGAAAACGTACACAAAAAAACAAGGAGGAAAAAAAAAAAACCTATGTACAGACATGAAAAAAATGAGTGAGTTGAAGGCGACATGGTGGGTTTCTTTTTAATGGTCTTCTCAGGCTTGCATTTGTGTTTACATGTGTAGGCCTGTTTCTATCTGCCCCTGGAGGTTCAGAGTGGAAGATGACAGACGATATAAGGTGGACAGATGATAAATGCAGACTAAGTTTTATTGGATTTCCTTTTTAGTCCACGGTTTTGGCCGGCGCTCTTAACTTTCCCTCCAAGTGCGCTCTGTCTGCTGAGGGGAACAGCGTCACGAAAGCAGCAGAACTAAAGAGAAGGAGAGTCTACCTCTCAGGGACACCGGTGTGTCAAAGAAGTATTCTTCTCATTCTTTCCCTCTTTCAGGTCCTGATTACATCTTTCCTCTTTCCACAACTCCATCCGTCCTCTCACACCTCCCTCATTTCCTTTCCTTTCCTTTCCTCCTCTTTCCTCCTCTTCACCAGCCCCCAAAGTCCATTTTCTCTGCATTTCTTCACCCCCACCCCACCCTGTATTTTTTCCTCCTGTTTTTTTTTTTTTTTTTTTTTTCATTTGCAATTACAGTAATATGTAACATCAGGCGCGGTGAGATTTAGGGCTTTACCTTACATAACCCCAGGATTTAGCTGCAGGGTTTTAAGGCTTCTCTGAGCCGCTGAGCTGGGGGCAATCAGGCCTCTTTAAAATATTTTCAAATGGCTGAAATCCCCAAAGGGCCTATGAGCATGTAGGGATAGGAAGGCTTTGAGGGCCTTGATATAGCGCAAGCATCATTATTTTGTATTACCATGGAGCCTGATCCATTTAAAATACAGCCTTCTCTATTCTATTCAGTGGCAGTGTTGGCGGCGGGTTAATAGATGTGGGTCAATACACACACGCACACACACATACTAATGGTACTACTCCACATGCACATACATTTACATGATGTTACTGTCTATTTTAGGTTTATAGAAAGAGTGAACGCACATACATGGTATTTTTATGTCTCCAAATTTATGCTTTTTTTCCACTAGATGAATGATCCTCAGTCTCATTTTACCCCCCATATACAAGCTTTGACATGCACACACACGCATATATATGCACACACACAACGTCCTGCACACTTGCCAAATTCATTTATTTCCCCTAAAGAGGGCAGAGGGCAGTTTAGTGTTGAGTTGCAAGTCTTTGCGTGTGTGTGTATATGCTGTATGCAGCGAGTTGAAGTGTGTGTGTTTCGGTAATGTAGAGCTCTTGGCACACAGGGGAGCTTTTTTTATTCATTAAATTTAATTTGATATGACTTTATATTAAACTGTAAAAGGGTAGGAGGAGGAGTTTGGGTTTGGCCCCAGATCACCACGCCAACCAAAGCCTGATTTTATTCCTCCTTGAGGCAGGCCAAACGGACAGGCCGTAAATTTGAAATAATGAACTGCCTGGCCTAACTTGGTGATTTGAGCAAGGGAGGGAAGTGAATTGTGGAGAAAAACTGGGTACGACCTGATGGAGGAGGAGAGAGAGCGAAAGAGAAATAAGTAGAGAAAATAACGGACCGCGCGGTGAAGAAAAAAAAAAAACCCTTGCAGATGAAGGTAGAGAGTGCGTATCAGAGTGTGATTTGAGGACAAGGCTTTGCATGGGAAGAGGCAGAGGAGCATATGTGGGCAGAGCCGATGGTGGCTTTGATATGCTTGGTGTTATAGGATGTGTAATGTCAGCAGGGTTAATGTAAGTTTCCATGGAAAAGCTTGCTTCCTCAGCTTCTTAGGGCAAATTTTTAATTTCTCCTTGGCCCTGGTCCTGAGCCGGAGGGGGGAAAGTTTTAAGATGTAAAGCCGCTGGGATTAGGTTTGCATGAGGGGGAAGACACGGGAGACGAGGATGGGATGAGCCCCTACACGGTCGCAGAGACCGCAGCTGACCGGGTTGCTCGTCACTTTTCAGACAGTCAACAAGAAGCTTTGCACCAGCCCTGAAAATGTTGTGTGTTCTTACTGCACACGCAATGGAGGGATGAGGAAGGGATGAGGAGAAGATGAAGGGAAGATGAGTTTGAGATTAAAGTGAGGGATGGACGTGGAGGCTGATGGTGTTTTGGCAAAGTACAAAACTGTTCTTATATTTCAGAAAGCCAGAGAGAGTCAGCAGAAGAAGAAGTCTGTCTTCAGTGGAAGTTTTGCTGCTGCACATTGAGTTGTCTAGAGACTTGTCTTGGAACAACAATCTCACACACAGCGTTGCTTTTGCTAAATGACCTCTAAAGTTCTATAAGGTTTCATCGACATTTTGGGTTTATACTGCAATAAAAGTTGAATGAACCCAGTTAATTCACAAGCAGCACACATCTGTAAAGTTTACAATGATTGAAGTTTACACCAATTTTCTGTTTAGACTTTCTTTTAGCATTTTTCCTCTTCTCTATCAAGTTTTCACTCCTCATAGTTGCTCCATTCCCTGGCTCCGCCCAAGACCTCCCTCCTGCTATTTTTCAATCCATTTTACTGGTCTTCCTGTGTTTTAACAGGCTTTTATAACCCGGCTGCAGCTGCAAAAGAGAGTATGGTAGGGAAAGGGGTAGTTAGAGAGGGAGGGAAAAAGGGAGGGGAGCGGGAATTGAATCATGAAATGAGGACCATATTTCCATACTGCGCTAAAATGTGGACTTTCCATTTTTGTAACTAGGGTGCTCTCTCTTTCTCTCTTTCCCCTCTTTCGTTCTCTTTCTCCCTCGCCCTCTCCGTCAGTGAAGTGCTCTGTGCAGCTGTTCGTCAGTAGTTGTCTGTTTGTCTCTGCCCGTCTCCCCCTGCCTCTCCCTCTCTGCCTTTAGCTCATGTAAACTTTGCTTTTCGTCATGCTTTTTCCACTGCAGAGCGTCTCTGCTTTTGATTAAAGTCAAAAAAGCAGCAGATCCCACTCTCTCTCTCTCTCTCTCTCACTCTCTCTCTCTCTCTCTCTCCCAACTGTAACTAACAGAGACGCCATTTCATTTCTCTCTCCTTCCCCCCCTCTTCTTACCCTTTTTTCTTGGTTTCTTCCCCCTCTCTGTTCTTTCCACAGCAGTTTGTTTAGGCCACGCGGCTCTGTGTTTGTTGAGCTTTCCGGCAAGAGCATCTTGAACTGATATGGCTTCCCCCTGTGTTATGACCATTACAAAACAACCTTTCTTTTGGTGTGATAATATTGCAGGCCGCAGAGAGGCCAAAGCACTAGGCCCAGCCTCAATCCCATGGTCCCAACTTCTTGCTCCATCGCTAGTGCCAGCTGTCGAAATAACAGTCGATCCCCCGTAACCTCAAAATCAGCTCCGTTCTCGTCCCCAGATTGAATCTCAACCTCACCCCAACTTTTGCCACAGTCTGTCGCCGCTCTCATGCCTCTGACATCAGCATCCTTAGATCCTCTTTCCCACCCTTGCTGCAGCCTTAGCCAGACGCACTATTGCAGCTGAGTGGGCCGCAAGCATCTGTTTACAGCTGCAGTGAGATAATGATGGCCAGATACAGCCCACAGTAAAATAAACACACTGCCACCTCCCTCTTGCAGGCCTGAGTTAGCACACATTCTCACTGAGGAGGGTCTAACAGTGGATCCAAACCTAAGTGGAAGAGGCCAAGTTCATATTGCTTCTAGAGGTCCTTATAAATATGTTTCCTTGATTGTTTTATCAGATAAAAATGGTTCCACAAAACAATGGAATTAATGGTCACATGCAGAAAGTTAGCAGTCTCATCTTGTATGACCTAAAATTGACATATGTGATTTTTTTTTAAGTCAGAGCTGTGTGGAATAGTTTAAAGACTGGAATAGAGTAATTTATAGAAATGAAGAGAATGTGCTTGAACCTGCCTGAGATACCAGATGGGTGGGGATTATTACATTCGGTTTGGGTCAAGAAGATTGACAGTCACAGAGGAGTAAAGTAAATTGCATTTTAAATTCTTTCCCGTGAGTTTAAGCTTTCTGGTATTGTGGTTTATGCTCAAAATGTTCTGATACTCCTCCATGTTTACATAAACACAATGCACTACACTTTTTTGTTGTAATATTTGCCCACGTCTGCTCTGCATCAGTTCAAACTTACTGTTCAACGTATAAGTGTTTAGTAAGTAAGATTTGTACATCACTAAATTAAAACTGGTTGAGCTACATGTGAAGATAAATGGTTACTGCAAATTTACAATCAGTAGGCCTAATAGCGAGGCGTAGCTTTTGTGTTGCTAACTGGCAAAGCTAACGATAGCTTGCTACCCGTTGAGGTTCAAAAGTAAAAGACTATGAAATATGGTCAACACATCTAACCTGACACAAAAAAGGATGTAAATTGGGAAGATTTTGAATTACATTTACAAATTATAAAATGTTAAGCCAATGATGTGAGTAAAATGACTAAATAGCAACAGTTAGGTTAGCATTATTGGGTATTTCCCACTCATTCTCAACTGCATGAATACATATGCATGCATACTCTGAAACACATATGTATGTACATATGAAACTAATTATTGAAAGTTATGTTACAGCTTGTGATACTACTGTGACTTCCCGTTCACATACTGTTGATAGCTTTGTTGGGCGCTACAAATGTTTCCTAGGAAGCAATTTACACATCACTTAAATCTTTACTAGCTAACACATTTCTTAAGTTTTAATGGTGCAACCCAACTTAATAAAGCACTAGTTTAAAACTAACTTGAAGTTACTAAGAAATTAGGATTACACATTAACTTATTGATGAATACCAGGTGCAACTAAATCCAGGTGGATATTATATATATTTAAGCTTATCTTATCTAGCTTATCCATAGTTATGTCCCCTACAGTATGTTCAGTCTTCTTTCCTCTAGAAAGTCACATAAAAACATCATGATTAATTGAAAGTATTCCGATGTAACTTCAATTATCTGTACGGGTGTCTCCATCTGCTTAACCTCCTCATCATGTCCTCTTTCTTTATCATAACAACCACTTTTCAATAGCACAGTAAAACTCAAAGGCTGTTCATCTGGTCTGCCCATTAGAGAAAGCTGTATGCATGGAAGTATATATGTGTGTGTGTGTGTGTGTGCATACCCTGTGTTATGGCTGTAAATCATTATGTATTTTCTCAGTGAAGCTGACAGGAGACAGACAGTGCAGGCATGGTGACAGCTGAGGCTGAGACCAAACCAAAGATCAGGCTCTGGGGAGCGGGTTTGTTGTGGAGGACTGGGCTTGACTGAAGGCAGGGCTGCCTGTCACATGTTAATCCAAGGAATATACAGGCATTTGTGCATGCCTACGGTACATAAAATATACATATACAGTCCTTACATCCTTGCACTCATGGTTTAAACTTCTTACCATTGTCCTTTGTTCACACTGTGTGATTACCATAGTGTGGGTGTGTGTTTGCACAGGCATGTGTTTAAATGTGTGACCGCACCTGTTCCTCACCTGAATCCACTCACAGATCTCAACAGGGCCCTCAGGCTCCTCGGGGGCCTCAGGAGAACCCCTGCACACACACACACATGCTGCAGGCCGAATGGAAAACATCACATCATCATCTAAAGCGGTTCCCTTTCTCATTTCAGCTGTCGAACCTCCTCCTCTCTGCTATCTCTCTTTCTGTCCTCTCGTGTCATCTAGCTCATTCTTCTCTTCTCATTGGCGCTCCATCACTTCACCCCCTCGCTGCTCTCTCCTTCCTGGTTCCCTCTTTCTCTCTGTTTTTCATAAACTTCTGGCTGAGCTAGGCCAGCGATCCCAGAGGCGTAGTGTGAAACGCTAGACATTTCTGAGCGACTGCCAAACAGATGCAGGCCCCTCTGGTCTGCCCCTCAACTTCAACATCCTCTCCGTTTAATACCACAGAGCTATAGGCAACACAGCAGCCACTGCACTGACATGTCATCTTTTTACAGAGGCAGAACAGACTGACAGAAGGAAATTCATATATTTAATGGTCATTTTGCCACAGTTTGTTTGGCAAAGAGTTCATGGGAATTAGCATGGATGCAGTGCATGAAACTGAAAACAATGTTTTACCATGGCAAAGGCCTTATTCATCTGAGTACAAAGGTGCAAAAAGTGCCCCTTTAATTCTATTCTACCCGAAGTGAAACCAGGACTTCCGGGTGCTGTTCCAAAAATGAGAAAACCGCATTCCAAATAGCACTGACATTTGTGGTACCATAAATAACCCAAATCCAGCCTTGGAACATTGCCTTCTCAACAGTATGTCATGTTGTTCATTCTATATGTTTCGACAAGGATGGTCATTTTTTAGAAAACGAACATATATCCTTGTTCATTCCAGATTTCTGTTTTTTCACGCCCTTTGAGGAACAGTATATCCCATAAGCCCCAGTCCATCATGGGTTAAATGTCACAGCTTGACAGATACCAGGACAAAGAGGACTGAATGGTGTATAAGGTTTTAGACGCCTTGAACGCTGAAAAAATGACTTTTGAAGAGATCGTTGGTGAGATTTACAGATATGGAGGAAATCAGACTAGGTTGACGGAAGTACCTGCACTGGTAGATTTCCATGGGAGCTGTAGTTTTGTCTTTGCACTCAAAAATAATCATTGTTTTATGTTGTTAAAATCTCAAAGGTGTCAACTACTTGTCAACTGCTATAGTGGAGTCAATTTGTCCTAGAATATGGGCAGGAACACGCTTAATTTTTTCATGAAAGCATGCTAAATGAGAGGCTAGCCCGGATGTGACGTCATGACCTCTGCTCTTATGAGGTCATTTTACAAAAGAGGATTTACTAGAGACTGATACTAACTGTATGAATATTTGACCTAATTCTGTTTCCTCATTTTATTACATGCATATATTTTCCCTCCTTTTTTCAAGCTTGAATTTTTTTTATCTGTTATTCACATTCACTGCATGTCAGTTTTTCAAACAAGGTCAGATTTTAAAGTGCATCACTTGAGCACGCACAGGCTGCGCCTGGAGATAATAAGGCTGAGGTTAGTGATGCTTATTGATGAATATGTTTTTATGCATTAGGTGGAACTCGCTAAGTGGATTGGCACCGGTTTAATCTCTTTTTGCCGTGTTGATTCTGATGAGAGGGAGGAAGGAAGGTTTTAAAGCTTTTATCTGGGTTAATAAGTTAATAGATGGATTGATAGATAGTAAGAATAAATCTCCAATTATCAGCTTGACCGAGGGAGAGCCTGAGTGGAGCCATAAGCTGTCCAAACTAGGCTAATCCTGTATGTCTGACATGTATGGACATGCCTTTTGATTCACTTACGCTGTCAATTGGATCATGCACTTCCATATATGAGGCTTCAGCAGCAACCTGCACTCTCCTGGTGGTCATTTTAACACAGAATAACTATTGTATGCACTATAGTATCCCTGTGGTGGGATTTTCCTGTCCCAGGCCTTGGCTGCAGCTGGAGCCTGGGACTCGCCTGAATTGTGTATTCCAGTGCCCTGGGCCTGATACTGGGGAACATCTGGTGAAGGCATTTATCAGCTTGTAGGCTAGCTAGCACATCAGAGACAGGAAGGCTAGGGCAGTTGTTTACTCACCTTATCTGCCTGAGAGATAAAGCCAGCTTTGACACAGATAGCAGACAGCTCATACGCATGGGCACGCACACAAACACTGGAAGACTGGCGACGCAGCAGTGTGTGCACTCACAGAAACAAACTACACAAACACACGGCTGTGCTGGGAGCCACTGACCCTTGGGCTGGGTTCATCTGGGGACACAGACTGACAAATGCGGCTGGGCGGTGACTCCCAGACAGCTGGTGGTCAAAGGTTGCCTTTCTACTGTATCTGTGCCCTCATTTGGCTGATTGTTTTTTCTCAGGCCTCATCTGCTACTCTTGAGCGCTTTCTCTCTCTCTCTGTCTGTCTGTCTCTGCCTGTCTCCTCCTCCTCCTCCTCCTCCTCCTCCTCCTCCTCCTCCTCCTCCTCATCCTCTCTCTCTCTCTCTCTCTGTCAGCTGAAAGAATAAATCTTCAGTTCATGCAGTAGGTATGCAGATCTGGCTGTTCCTTCTCTAGAAACACAGATTTTGGACATCTTTCCGGTTTTCATGGGAAAGCCCCCACCATCTCAGGAGGGTGTATGCAGATCACCTCCAAAGTTTACTGGAGCACTATTGAGTGTTTAACCACTGTTGGTGCTTCTGTGTGTTTGTGTGTGTGTGTGTGTGTATGTGGCACAGTATGTTTCACTCAATGTCTTGATTTGGCACTGATCTGAAAGGTTAGAGGACGAGCAGCCTGGGTCATGCGCACAAAGGAGTTGCTAAACACAAAGGAGTTGCGTATCCTACATTGACATCATACACACATATATGTAGCAACACGCTCGCCCTTCCTCCAACGCATTTAGACTTTTACACAAATCATACACATCATACATAATGCCTCCACTGGCATCATCCAGGGAGGATGTGGAGTTTTACACAGCCATTCATCGCTCCCCTAATTCATTAGTCCAAATGAGCATTTATGCAGAGCAGACATTATTTTTACTGGCCTGCTTTATGTGTTTGTGTGGAGTTTTACAACCCTCATAAAACACGTCCTCCAAGCCCCAGATAGATTTGGGAGCATTTATTTGTATAGTTCACAAACCCAAAATAAATCATTAGTGTTTTCTGGCCCAGACTGGATCAGACTGAAGGCCTTTTGGTGTAAATAAAAAGCGTGATGCAAACAATGTTGTCTTGTAATTTGAATAATATTTTGTTGACATTATGCTAAAATGTGTGAAGAGTGACATAATGTTCTCTTGTGATGACATCCTTTTATGATTTGAATATTGCCTGTACACAATTCAAACAACATTTGCTGTGAAGCATGAAGTCTGGCTTGGAGTGCATTGCAGTTCTCTCTGAGCATGCACACAGCATTATCTTAATACATCATAGTTCATAGAGTCAGATAATAACAATAACTACCCTGTAGGCCTGGAGGACAATTAAATTTGATTATTACCACTTTTCAACCAATGCTATAATTTTACTATATTATCATTCTACAAATTGTGATTCCAGATAAGCTGTACTTAAAAACTAACAAGTTTTGGATTTACACATATAAGAGTTTTGTTTTGTTTTGATGCGGAAGAGTGTCATACTATTCATTGCTTCAGCACACCATACTGTGATATATTTTGATAACAGAAAATATCTTATCATGATCATGATTCCATTCATATCGCTCAGCTCTACTTGATCAAGTATAAGTACATGTGTGTAATACTTTCCTCTGTTCTAGATGGGTCATCAAAGAAGAAAAGGAGAAAGGGACTTTGCTCTAAAACACACACAAAAAATAAATAAAAGAACATATTTGCATTTATCAAGAGATACTGAACAATAAAAACAGGGACAGAGGGACTTGGAAATGTTTTATTTCACTGTGTCTAAATCTGTATTAATTGATGCAACAACATATTTTCAAGTTCACATGGCGAACATGTTGGCAAACAGTGACTTACTTACATGTTGAGCAGACACAGAACATCATTTGGAGTCATGTTTGTGTCCTCTCGGTGAATGTAAGTGTAATATTCACTCTCCTTTTAGCTCTGTTTTGGTCTCTACCAACTCCTGAGGGAAATATATGGCTCTTTAGCTGCTAAATGCTCCACTGTCTTCCCCAGGTAGTTCCAAACTTTGTCTGTCTGCTTTGTGGTGCTGGGCAGGTAGCATACACAGCTTTTTCCCTGAAAACTGCCTGCTGAGATACAAAGTAGACTAGCATGGTGAACCAAAATATTAAATTTGTAGGCCTTAAAACCAAAAGAAAATGCTAAAACTCTTCATAGCGCTGAGGGGAACTGCAGTCATGTGATAATTCTCTGTGGGTTTGTAAGTATGAGGAACCCCTTTCACATTACACATAGTCATTTGATCCCTTGTTATTGTAAAAAAAAATTGATTATAGCAGCTTCAATGCTCCTATCATATTAGCTGGTATTATGATTCACTGTAGGAGTGCAGACTCCCACACCAGTTTACTACAAATCAACTGACACACAGTGCATGTAAGGCTTTTACGGACCCTGGTGGTCAGGAGCAACTGTTCACTTTCCCTGAAAGCTAGCATGTCCACTGTGAGTCTGGTGCTGAGAATTTGTCCCGAGGGGAACTGACACAGTGGGGAATGGTGATAAAACGCCTATAGCCAAAAGTTCACAAGGTCAAGTTCCCAGCTCCCTGTATAGTCCTCGCAAAACACACACACACACACACACACACTCACAGAGTTGTGGTTTGAGTGGCAGGTCGCCACGATCCCCCTGTCAGAGATAGGCCTGCATCACAGCACGGCCGTTTACTTTCATGGTTATGTGTGAGATTTATTAGTGGAGATACTGTGAGAATAGTTTGTGTGTCAGAATAATTGGCTCGTAGCAAAGTGATGGCCCTGCCTCTTGGTGGCTATATTTTAGGAAACGTGTCGCTGAGTGTGTTTATGCCTGTGTGTTTGCTTTTCCTCGTCTCCCCTGTAGTGCTAGTAGCTGGTGCCCACTGTACGCCGCTTTCACTCCCCCCTTGTACCCTCCTCTACTCTCCTCCTCTGCTCTGCCAACAAGTCTCTCTTTCTTTCTCATTCCTTCTTTTATTCTCTCTGCTCACGTCTTTCTTGGCGAGGCCAAACGTTCCCACAGCTCTCACAATCCTCCCTCAAGCCCCCCCCCCCCCTCCCCCTCCCCCCTCTCTCCCCTTCTCTCTCTCAGTCTATCACTCTTTCCCTCTCTCTCCCTTTTCTTCCTCTCTCTCTCATTCACTTCTCTGTCTTTTTCGTGTCTCTACTTCTCTCCTCTGTCTGCCTCTCTTCCCCCTTTTTTTTCCGCCTTTTCTCACTATATCCCTCCCCCCTCCTTCTCTGCCGCATCACATGATCCCCATTCCCACTTGTACCCAAACCCTACCACACACACACACACACACACACACACACACAAACACACACACACACACACGTATATCACAACATGGGAAACTGTGAAGTACCACAGGGTGGCTCACGTCTTTCACTCAGAGCTGTGAACCTCAGTGCTATACATTTTCTGCTCAGTTCTGTTTGCATGAAACTTAATATACACAAATCGTCAGCGCAGTTTAAACAAGCATACCGGCTGAAAAAGTCTTTGAGTGTTTCTCAGTAGGCCTATGTGTTTATTGTCCATGTCGTCAGACCAGCTGTGACTCCCATATTATCAAGTGTGGTTTAGGATGCAATCAGAAACACAAGAAGAGGAGAGAATTGAAACAAACCAGTGAGCTTTCATTAGTTTTGGGAGGTGGAAACCTGACATCTAATATGTCCAATATGAAAAATACTGCAGGATTTGTGTTGAAAATTTGAGGTAAGTAGAGTTAGAGTTTTAGAGCCACAGATATTTTGTTCATTAGTAGGACTTTTTGACTAAAGCGAGATATGCCAGAGAGCTTTCAGCTCTAAACCCCACACCCACCCTCCCTTCTTGCTAAAGCCATGGCAGCCCTGCTGAAATCTTTCCCACTGCTCTCTCTTCCCCCTGTGAGAGGCAGATTTCTTTAGCATGTGTTGCTTTGCTTGTGCCCCACTGCCAACAAGTGACATCTGCTGGCCAAATGGAGCAATGACACCCCTCCATATGCATTTTCAGTTTAATGTGAACGTTTGGATATGACGGAAGAGAAGCTTCAAACCATATTCAGGGAGAAGTTGCCATTACTCTCTGACAGAGTAATAGTCAGAGGTCTGAACACCAGCCAATTCAATAGGGGATTTTTTTTTTTACAAACAAATCAGTCAGTCTTTTGCTGTACAGAAAGCGCTTTACTACCCTGAGAACAAGCAGACTTTTCTCTGTCTGTGTCTCCCTCTGCCTCCCTCCCTGTCCATCTCTCCCTGTACATCACAGCTCATCAGCATAGGCACAGATAAAAGATAAAAGAAACAGGGCAGAGGGAGAGAGGAGGGGGTATACATGGGCAGCCAGCCAGCCGCCCCCACCCCCACACACACACCCCTCCATCCTTCTACCCCCTGCTCTCCTCTCTCTCCCATGGTTGATTCCCTTTAGGCCCCTCTCACCCCTTCTCACCCCCCTCTCACCCCCTGGCTCCCCGGCTCTGTGTGGCGTTGGCACAGAGAGGGCGCAGGCGGCACACAGACGGCCACGCAGATGGGCAACGGGCAATGCAGGGCTGCCTCCCCACACCTGCTCCTTGCTGGCACAGGGCTCGGGCCAGGCGGCCACGCAGTGCACGCGCACACACTCACACACATACCAACAAAAAAAAAAAAAACACACACACACACAAAAAAAAAAAAAGAGAAACACAGATGTGCATCTAACGCAGAATCATCTCTCTCAATTTATTGAACTTTCCCACATAGACACAGACTGGCAGGGAGCATGCACGTGCAGATACTCCCACAAACTGTTATTTCACGCACGCGCACGCTTACGTGTTTTAATAAAAGAACGCTGTCTCCCTCCCACACTCCGCTGCTCAGCCTGTCAGTCACAGATGTTTACACGCTTATCTCCAACTGTGCCTCAACATGTGCTATCCAGAAATTTTTGCACGTATACACTATCATAAACATATATAAGACACAATCTCACATCCATAGCCAGAGTGATGTATTTATAGTCGCACACCCACACATTCACACTTCAGCACTACCAGCACAGAAACACATTTCACAATTAATCACATCGCCCCATGCTGTGCTGTCACATGGAGTTACATACCAGACATTCACTGAACTACATGGAGATGCGCTATTGTCACTTCAACAGTGGATGGGGAACAAAGATTGATTATATAGACTTGGATTGATGTTTCAGTGTATCAAAAAATGGGAATTTGCAATCCCACAAGCTTGTTACTGCTGTTTTGTTGACACCAACATAGTGCTAGAAGAATTGCCAGAATGGGAAGCTGCTGGTTTAATAGGTAGGGTGTGAATATAGAGGCCAAATAAACTTCCCAGGAAAGTGCCAAAATAGTAGAAGGGAAAATCCATCCTAAAACAGAAAACCCCTGATGTTATTCTTGCAATTTTTCAAAGCCCAGTCTTGATTTGTAAGCAAAAACAAGCTGCTCCATTGACAGTAAATGAGCCGTCGTTCCAGTAGGAAGCGAAGAAGCAGGCAGTTTTTAATTTAAAAATCTGAACATAGACATCATGCGCCACCACTCAGCAAAATCTGTGTCCTCCCAACCTCCTTCTAGAAGTGACAAGAAAAAAAAAAGTGAATAAAATTTCATGTTGGGACATAAGTAAATGAAAGGGCAACAGGGAAAGTGGATGAGTCAGATGTGTGGCAGCTGAAGTGGCTGTTCAGGATGTCCTAATGGCTCAGCAGGAACACTGCGTAACCACAATCTTCATCATGTTCCCTGTTATTATCTCGTTACGCTCAACTGTACATTATCTAATGAAACAAATTCCCATGAAATATTCAGAGGCACCTTTTGAGAAAGTTTTTTTTTTAAATCTCAAGGCGGCCACAGAGAACCGGGGTCATTCATGGGACATATACTGTACCATCACTACTCCCAGAGTGTCCAATAAGAACCGCTGGCTTAAAAAAAAACCAGGGTCAGAGTGAGCTTTGCCTGTAGAAGATTGAGGCACGGGGATGGGGGCTGATCTGAGGGCGATGAGTAGTTTTCAAAAACCGGAAACAAATCGGCGAGTAAAAACGGAGGGGGAGAAGAGGGACGTAGAGAGGATGATGGAGGTGGTGGAGGAGGAGGAGAAGAAAAAAGAAGAAAAAAGAGGTTGAAATGAAGTCCAATAAAAGAGCCGAGTGAACATCTGTGTGGGATAGCTGTGGGGATTAGGAGGGTTTGGAACATTTTAAGCGCATTAAAGATTAAAAAAAAAGGTCAGAATGTTTAGCAACATACCGATAAACCTCTTAAGCGAAACCCAATTGGGGAGGCTGTTTGGTTTCTTTATCCAGAGGCTGGTGAATGGGGGGTGGGAGTGTGGGGGGGGGGGGGTGGAGAGGCTGAGGAGATCGGGGAGCGGTTGAGAGGGGGTGAGCCTGCACAGCCACACACTTAAACCCAAACACACTCTTGTGTATATATATATAAGTCAGTCAGAGCCATTTGCCTGTACGCCTTCTGCTTTACATCCATCAGCATGCAGCTGTGCATAAACGCTGCATTATATTTAGGATTTCTGTGTAAACGTATCTCTTCCAAGCCTCCATATGCATGCGCACTGCAGTCCAATCAGGGCTGCCCCCTGTCACATCTGGGTAGAGATGTATGGACGCAACACCACAGCTGGATTCCCACATTAACCCAGAGCCTGAGACTGAGCCGCTGCTGGTACCCACACACTCCACTGGGAATGACAGGGTTTGGACCTGCACGCCCAAATGCCACAACTCATACAGACAGACGAACAGAGGAACACGGGGTTACAGCATGAGAGAGTGGGAGGGAGAGGCAGAGGCGAGACGGAAATGAAGAGGGAGAGAACAGTGGTAGATTTGTCCGCAGTCGGAGCAAGAGGCCCCTATCATTTGACTGTGAAGTGAACCATGTCTGTGTGGCTATCCTTAAATGACACAGCACACAGAGGGTGGAGGCAGAGAGATTGAGTCAAAGGGGTCACGGGCTGTAGGCTGACAGTCAAATCTGTACAGTTGCATATATCTCTACATGCCCTGCGTCCAGTGACGCCTTAATGCAAACTCATGTCTTGTGAGGCCCCTGAAGGCCTCACAAGACATGAGTTTAAAAGAAAACAGTAAACACGATGTAGGAGTGTAAGCTACCTGTGATGCGGGGGCGAACGTGATGTCGCTGTGCTTCAACACTGGTTGGTTTGAACATGGCGGTGCGGTGCAGCTCAGCTCCAGCTTAATGGCTAGCTATGTTTGCTTGTCAAAGTAAAGACATTGAAAAGGAAAACAAAAATATCACATGGACTCAAGAGGAAGACTTTGTGGCAGAAGTGATTTAATTTTGGGAGTTTGTGCTTAATGAGATGAACATATCGGCAGTGGAACTGGCGACTTTCAGCTCAGTGCATTGTGGTTGCTCGTAGTGACAGCAGCTGTTGAAAACACCAAGAGAATACGTCGTGTCCTCACACATTACTTATTCATTTTACTTTAATTACAAGTTTAAATAATATTCGTTTGTAAATAAAACTGCGTCACCAGCAGGAAGCAATCACCTTTCTTTAAGTTAGTTTGATTGTGATTCATGAAGGATTTGACATTAAGTCAGTTAAAAAATGTGGCCCAACCACTAACCCACTGTGATTATGGAAGTATTATCTTATTATACATCCATGGCTTTGATACTTTAGAATCAAATGTTGTGGGAGCTGTTCACAGATTACATCACTAGTGTAAAAACGTTTAGGCCAGTATCCACTATGGAGTATCAGCCAGTCAGAGCTTATATTTACAGTTTTTCTCGATTGCTAAAACACATTTATTGAAATTATGCCCCATTTCCCAAAACTCTAAACACAAATGCATAACTGCACACTCATCTTCATGAACTTCAAAAATCCATGTCAAAACCAAACTCTCCTCTCAAAACCATGTAATCTTACATCTAAACCAAACTTCGCCTTCAGACATCACACAAAAGCCACCAAATACACAAACAATACAAAACAACCATCACACACTGGTGAGATCCATTCAAAACAATACTGTAAAAACCTGGTAGGCTACTGCATTCAATAATGGTGCTTATGGTTTTCCCCCAGAACAAACTCTTTACATGATGAACACAATATAAAGACACAACACATGTATACATTTTCAAAATGTTTAATTCCTCAGTGTACTCTGGTGAAATCAACTGACAGTGAGTGAAAAATAATGTAAATGATAAAAAAAAATGTAGAATACAGTAAAATCATTTCCATGTATTTACCAACATAAACCAATGAAAATAAAAACACATTTATTCTGCCTCAGGTCTTTGTGGATCCAATGTTCCAAGACAAGTGAACTGACCCATGACTCTGTTATCTATCTGTCCTGAGGTTCTGATTGGTGTGTGAACAATTTTGACTCTTAGTGTCTCCACCTGGGGAATTGTGTTTTAATTAGGTTCCAGCTGTGATGACTTAGTGCTCTCTAAATGAGCACATGAGTGAAAACAGGGGAATAGTGTTTATGGTTTTGGGAAAAGGGTCTGTCTTCAGGGTGTTTAGTTAATAGGCCCAGTTATAGTGTATGGCAATCGAGAAAAACTGCTTTATTGTTTCTCTTTTTGCATTAAGGCAACGTCACTTATTTTTTTATGAAATTAATCTGAATGTTTGCTTGTTTGAGAGGAAACACTGCCTCTCAGAGCCTCCTTGCCCAGCAGAAAGACTGGACGTGGGGGAAACAACTTCCTGGAGTAGCCGCTGGTTCCTGGTAACCACACAGTGAATAACTCTGAGCACACTAGTGGAACAAGCTTAAAAACCTTCTATTCAGGAAGACCTTTTCATCTTAAATCTTATTTTCTTTATGTTGTGTGTTGTATGTTTTTAACGCTGTAGCACGTAGCACTTTGAGATTCACTGTGAATGAAAAGTGCAGCACAAAGTAACTGTATTATTATTTATTGTTATTAAGACCAGGAAGTTACTGCCCCTGCCCAGGAAATAGTCCAGCATCAAACCACAACGTGACATCTTTAAACTCTGGTTTTTGTACAGATTAAACAAGCAAGATATAACGTGTTAATTTGAGAGCTTTAAAAGTGCTGGCGGGCACACAGCCTGTTTCCCACTGTTCCCAGTCTTAATGCTAAGCTAAGCTAAGCGGCTGCTGGTGGTTGCTTCATATTTACCAGTTACAGATGCAAGAGTGGTGTCAAACTTCTCGTCTAACTCTCCTCAAAATATCAAACTACTTCTCTAAAGATCACCTTCATGCACATTTTAAAACAAGTAAATACCTACTGAAGAGAATAGAATTTTGTTATCCTCATGTTCTCATATCTCAGCAATGACTTTGGTCAGTCCATTGTTATTATCACTAATAGAAACGATTATAAAAACTACAAAATTAAGACCCAAGCTGAAATAAATGGAACTGATCCTTTAAATGTTGCTAGTAATAGAGCACTGTGATGGGGGATTACTGTACAGATGCAGTTTGTTGTGCTGCTTAAGCCTTTTGATCTTTGCACAGTTCCCCTCATGTCATTCATACTCTGCCATACACATCCAAGCACATATGCTGATGCAGAATCACACGCAAAACTCCCCTTATACTTGTCCCACCTTCTATCCTTGCTAAAAAAAATATCTGCCCAGTGTGTGTGTATGTGTGTGTGTGTGAGCCTGTGTTAGTCTGGTCAAGAGGAAATTTTTTATTTTTCAGATGAGCTATGTCAGTATAAGCAGGTACGGAGCCGCTTCTAATCCTCAACTGCAGACAGAACGATCTGGAGAGACACGGACGGAAATATTTTTTCATAGGAATCAATGAGCCGTGTCCGTTTTAAGGTAGATAGGGTTTTAACTCTGAATATGAGAATAACCGACCAATAAAAATGTACTTGCTTGAGTGACTTCCCTCCATCCAGCCGTCGTCAAGTTTAACATCCGAAGCGGTTATATTTTATCTCCAGCGTTGGACCGCTGATGTTGCTTTTGCAGTCTATCATCGGTCTGAAAAATCCCCTTCAGTTAGTGCACATTAGATTACAGAGGAGCTGTTTGTTCATGTGTGCTTGTGATGCACAAACAAACACTCTGAGCTGTTTAGTAATTTAGCGACAACAACAAAAATAAAAAAAAATTTAAAAAGCCTGTGTGTGCGCAGTGTGCACTCGTATATGAATATGCGCACGGTAAATGAGTCCATTAGCACTGGCAATGGCTGCCTGTGAGCGAGCATGTGTATGTAATTTTACATTCAAGTGTCTCTGAATGATTTGCACTTGTGTGTGTGTATGTGAGAGAGAGAAAGAGAGTGTGTGGCAATGTTTTGTTTTCAGGTCTGTGTGTATGATGAATGGAGTGATTAAGTAAGTGTGATTTGAGTGTGTGTACATTAGCCTGGGTGTGAGTTATTAGCCTCTATGTGTTTTAGCCTCTGCAGCGTGATAAATGTATAACTTGTGTGTGCACGCACTTGGAGTATATCAGCAGTGACTGTATATTGACCATGCAACAAAATGAACTCACTGTGTGTGTGTGTGTGTGTGTGTGTGTGATTAGGGTGATAGCATGGTATATTTGATGGCCTGTGTGTGTGTGTGCTTGTGCTGTATTATCTCTGGCAGGGCGTGTGCAGGGGGCCTTGGGGCGACTGTGTGCACGAGATAAGGGTGATTCATCTGTATTTAAACGTTTGTGTGTGTGTTTGTGTGTGTGTGTGTCTGTGTGTGTGTGTGTGATTTGGAGGCATATGTATCCATGTTCGGTGTGTACATGCAATCATCTGAACCAGCATTTTAATAAATGCTTATGTGGTTACCCCAGCCAGTGTCATGCCTGTGTGTAGTATATGTGTGTGTGTGTGTGTGTGTGTGTGTGTGTGTGTGTCATAGGTGTGGGCGTGCACACATAGGCCTGTGGGGACGAGATGCCTGCTGGCACTGATTTCTCCCTGCTGGTGGTCTATAGAGCTTCAGCAGCAGCAGAGGGATAATAATAATAATACACAGCCTCACCATTGTTCACAGTGAGAGAGGAACGTCTCTCATCCTTTTGATGCACCCCCTCCTGTTCACATTACTCCTGTAAAGGCACCTCTGGGCACCTAATGTGCACACACACACACACACACACATATTTACATGAATAATATATTTACATGAATACTTGTACTCCTGCCAAGGATTACACACACAAACCCCTTAATACACATGTGCATGTAGAAATGGCAGCAGTTTCATTGGTAAACATGTTCATACACACACACACACACATGTTGTACCTGTATGCATGTAGTCAGCAGACATCCTGAGTTGGCCAAATGTCTTTTTTTACATTCTTGTCAATTCTTTTTTTTCAAACAACTTTATTTGAATAAACAGAACAGGGGAATGATACACAATCCTGCACACAAATAAAACATGAAAAAAACCATTAAATTAATAATAATAAAACAGAATAAATGTGCTTTATGATGTCTTCAAAAAGAGCACCATGTTCTTTTCCATTGAAGGTGCAGTGTGTAGAATTCAGTGGAATCTAGCAGAGTGCACTTGGCAGAAATAGAATATAATATTCATAAGTATGTTTTAATTAGAATGAACCCTTTATATCTACAGAAGGACTGAGTCCTATTCCACGGAGCCTGGTAAATATTAATTCAGGGAGAGGGAGTTCAAAATAAAAGCGCTTCTCAGCACGTCCCTGTGTCTTTTCAGTCTGTTTGACAAATGAGAAGGAAAATGTGATTTTCAGCAGTATCCAAAGTATTTCCATCCAGCTAACAATCTGTCATTAGTTAATTCTGTTTGTGAGCCATCAGCTGTCAGAATCAGTAAGTTAATATTCCCTTCCTTTCTTCCCTATCAACTTAAAAATACATACAACTGCTGATATCTATTATTCACTCATGTCTTCTGTTTCCGTTTCTTCTACCTCATCAGTCTGTTGATATTTGAAATAGAATTTGTTCCATTTTGACTGTTTGTCAGAAGTTCTGGGAGACATGGGATGAATGCATTTGATTTGACAAACCCTCGGTACTGCTGTGCTCCTCCATGTAGACAGCTGTGAAGAAGAAAAAAAAAAAAAAAAGAACAGATCATAGCAGCAAACAGAATGCACAACACAGTCCACATGCACCAACAGAAGAACAAAGCCAGTTGCTAGTGCAGGTGTAGTGCAGATGGAATAAAGGGAATGGAGAAGGAGGTGCAATAAAAGAGAGGAGGAGGGGATAAAACAATCATGAGTTAAATGGCATGATGCACTGCAGGAATGAAAACCCACATTTCATTCTTCACGGGGGTATAATTGTTCCACAGTGGAGAAACACCTGCAGTCACTCAGCACACTCAGTGAGAGCCTCCTTTAACTTTAACACCATACGCTCACCACTAATGCTTACTTGTTTGTTGCCATGCCTGTAAGTAAACACTATTAGCATCCATATTAGTTCTCATATATTTCTCTCTCTCCAGTGTCTATCTTGTTGTACTTGTAATAGTTGCATAGAGACCGGGGTGGGAGTTCCCATCAACACAGAGAGCTGCCAGTGTGGTTCTACATCTGATGCACAATCACAGACACATTCAGAAAAGGTTTCCTACCCAGAAGACAACACTGCTTCTTCCTGTTTTGAGATTCAGTGGTTTGAACTGCACTCAATTCTGCCACTTAGTAGTAAGAGTTATAGGCATAATAAATAAAAGAAAGAAAAAAACAAAGAAAACCCAACCCAAATGTGGAGGTGCATTTAAAGCAGCTATGATGAATATTTATATATTAAAAATGGGTAAAATGTGTGAAAGGGATTGCTCAAAGTGACGAATCCACAGAGAATTATCACCCGACTGCAGTTCCCCTCACCTCTACAGACTGTTGCATCTTTCAGCTCATGTTTTTGGTTTTCTGGCCCACAAATTTGTTTTATTTAAGTCTCACTGCTCTCATCAGCATCGTTTTTGGCCGCAGCAGGCAGCTGTTTTCAGTGAAAAAGTCTCTAAAAACCTACTGCACGCTAGCAACCCAGCACTGAACTGAAGAAAGACAAAACGACTGAGGGGAACATAGAAGGAGCATTTTTTGCAGGTTTAATGCAAGCCTGTTGTAATTGGGCTATCATCGTTATTAAAAGTAAATTCAAGCCATCAGGTGGTGGCACTATATAGTCAACACAGTTCCCAACATGGGTTGGATTTGATTACGGATTTGAAAGGAAAAAAAAAACATACTGCATACTTTCACCTTTTAGGGCTCCAAAATCCTTCAAATGAAACAATCAGAGAAGAAAAAAAATCACTTGTCAGTTGATCTGCTTACAACTCTTGTCCAGACGTAAGACATTGGGAACCAGTGTTGTAGACATATGACTTAGATGGCAGCACGCAGTCAGGCTTAAGATCGCTCTACGTAACTGATCAGAAAGTCAATCTTTTACCATTTCTATTTGAAAAAGACACATTTATACACACATTTTGAAAACTGAGCTCCACAATTTGGTTAATAATGTAAATGATGTTGATTTAACACCTTAAAATGCAGAAAAAACTGAAAGTAAAAAGTCAACCTCATTATAGTGTAGCACAGCGGCCGCCGGTCTGTTTGGTGCCAAGAAATACTTAAACAAAACAACAAATTGAGCCCATGCCAATTGCCTATATTACTATCTTCATTCTAACTAATTGCCAGCAAACAGCGACACATATGCACACGCAGGCTTCAACAACCACTCATCATTAGGGACTTAACTGTGGTGTGCTATCCTTGTTGTCATGACAACTAGGCCTTGAATTGGCTTGGAAACTGTCACATAGTGTAAAGGAGATTTTTTAGAGGCATACAGGTTTTAACGGTTCGTGCTTGTTGTGAAACGCATGATCAGAATTGTGGGATTGAAGGCTGCAGCGATAAGAAAGGCCCCAGGCTTTATTTATTTTCAGTTCATCTTACAAGAGCACCGTATTTGCCTTGAATGATTCCCTCATTTTCCTGTTTCTGTCCTTCTTTATACTTTTTAAGTGTGTCTGACAATTTCATTGCACTCATACACTCTATAAAATGCTATCAGGACGGGCAACACGACCCTCGCAGGATTGCAGACAAACATCCTGGTGGTTTTATCTTCACTCCATTAGCATTGCATATCCTCTGTAGGTCTTTTTATCTTTAAGACCATTGGGTCTGTGTGTGAGAGAGAGTGTGCTTTGCAAGCATGTGTGTGTCTGTTTGTGTGTGTGTGTGTGTGTGTGTGTGTGTGTGTGTGTGTGTGTGTGGGTGTGCCGTCAGCTAGCAGGAATGCATGGGTACCGCCAAAGCTAAGATGGCTGCCAAGCACTAAGATGGCTGCCAGGATTCCACAGAGCGACAGCACGAGAGAGAAAGAGAAGCAGAGAGAGAAAGAGTGTGAGAGGAATTGAGGGAGGAAGACATGAAGATGGACTCTCACTCCGGCAGAATGAGTGAAGAGTGTTGTGAGAGAAAAAAGAAACTCTATCCATGTGTGTTTCCCCTCTTTCTTTTTGACCCAGAGTGATGAGGTGATTTTGTTTGTCTCTTTTTGTTTTCTTGGTTTTGGCAACGGGGAGACAGGGTGAATAGTGCAGCAGTTTGTTGGCACGTAGTGCACTAATGCCACCCAAGATTAGGACGCTGATTTGAGCTTAGAGGACGTTGAGATTGGGGGGCCTAGTACTGGCTGCGAGGGGGCCACGTTCTGGTGAGGGAGACTTGGCCCAGGACAGCCTTAAAGCTTCAGCTCTGTGGGGTAATTGGCCTGAATGGTATATATGATACAACCATAAAACTCCACGAGGCTGCATTACGCATCTGAAGAAGAATGGCAGTCAGCGGGCCAAACAAAACTAGCTGAATCAGGCAGCTCTCTGCCTGCCTGCCCCTATAGATTTTAAGGTAAACACACACAGGAGATGCAATCCAAACAAATTCCCAGAACCCAAAAATAACCCTAAAAGTACATTTTACAATTACCCCTCAACTTACAAGTCAGCTGTGGAGAAGCTGAGGTTTCTTTGGACCACTTAACCCACTTAACTTACTCACAGGCCCTTACTAAAATAGTGTGTGTTGATGTTTGAGTGGGAGTCCCTGAAAGAAATGTATAGAAATAGAGACACGTGGTTGTGTAAAAGTGATCCAAACAATGTCCAGAACCTAAAAGTGCACATTTTACAATAATCCCTCATCTTACAAGTCAGCAGTGGAGAAGCTGAGGTTTCGTTGGATCTTTACCCAACTTACGTCAAAGGCCTTAACTAAAATAGTGTGTGTGTACATTTGAGTGGGCGGGTTTCCCTAGAAAAAAGGTGTAGAAAGAGTAAAAAGAGGTTTATAAGCAAAAAAAAAAATAGTATAAAAAGTAAAAAAGACGCTCCAAACTGAAATCTTCTTTATTTCTAGTAAGTTGGAAAAACAATTTCCGCACTGTGACAGACTCCAGAAGTAAGGATATTAACTTTTTGATTTGCCATTTTATGACTTTCAACCAAGGCTCAACCTGAGCGGAAATATGCAGCCATCTTTAATCTCAGTCCCATGTCTGTCTCTCCTCAGTGGAAAGAATGAAAGAAGGCGCCATTTCCCATTGAGTTTCTGAAGAGTTCCCTCTGATGCTAACCTGCCCCCCCCCCCCCCACCTTGGGTAGTGTCCAGACATCTGTCCACCTGACTAACCATGACTCCTTTCTGTCTTGTCTCTGTTTCAGAACAATCAGGACAATCAGACAGCTCAAACCAGCAAGGAGACACAGACGTCAAGCCCCCACCAAATGGTAAGTTATCATGTATGAGTATGTACCGTCGCACTGATCTCACCCGTTTTGTGCGTACGTACACACGTATGCATGAAAATGTTTCAAATGCGTGTTCATACATGCAGTTACACCTCTACAGAGGCTAACACGCACGCACATGTACGCACACTACCCTTACATACAGAACTCTCTGTGTGCGAGTATGTCCCGGCAGAGTTGGGTCTAAGTTTATTATGGTAAGGAGAGCTGATGGTACTGTAGCGTGGGGCTGTGCTGGGATTGTGGCGGGCCACTCATAAATCACACTGACGTTATTGGAAGATGGGAACCACATGGCCACTGCAGAGCTGAGCACTGACCTCATGCGCTGTCCCCGCTGCGGTTAACCCGGACAGGGATGGAGTGAAGGGGAGAGGGGGGAGATCAGGAAGGGGAGAAAAGTGAAAGGGGGAGCGGGGGTTGAAAAGAAAATGAGAGGTGAGGGGGTAAAGAGGAGAAAAATGATGGACAGATGGAGAGGGATGAAATAAAAGAGGGAGAGAAGGGAGGAGGTTTGGAGGAAGGGTGTGGATTTAAAATTCACTCAACCCTGACGTTTAGGATGTCCTGAGAGACCTGGATATTATGGATATGGACATTATAGAGCAGAATGTCCTACACTGAATAAGAAACTTCACTTGGGGAGTCTGACAAAACTTCAGAAAGGTGTGCACACATGCAGGATTGCAGGAGTACAAACATACCATAAAACCCTAGATACACAGGGCACCTGCATTATGATGAATGTTGTGTGTGTGCATGTGTGTGCTTTTGTACATCTGGTCTTGTGAGAACCTGTTTCGGATAATTTTGAGACTTTCTGAGCAATGGTCATTTGTTTTGGGAAATTTAAGCTATCCTCATTTTTTCCACAGACAAATTTATGTCTTTGATTTAGCTTTAAGTTAAGCTAGACTTATCATTAAGTTTAGGTTAGGCTAAAGGTTATAGTAAAGGCATGTTTGAGAAGTTAGCACTTGTTTTTGAAATGAAACCTGCACTCCCTGATTCTTTTTGGCCACTGGGTATTATCACCTTTAAGGTTTCATAGCTAATGTGTTAGCCAACATTTTCCTTTTTACACATCCAGCAGACACATAGCAACATTAGCATTCATTTGAAGCTGTGTCATCAAATGTAAGTCCAATATTCACTCTTTTTTTAGCCCTGTCTGTGTCTCCAAAATCTCCTGAGGGAAATATCTGGCTCTTAAGATGCTGAATGCTCTACTATGTCAACCAGCTAGTCGTTAACTTTAGCGTAGCTTACAGCAGATTTTTTTAGAGCTTTTTTTTGCTGAAAACAGAGGAAGCTGTAAAGCTTTGTGGAGCTGAGAGACACTGCACAGTTGAATTTTTTGTGAGTTCATCACTATACATTCACATAAAACTAGTCATGTGATTCATTTTTAATACAAAACATCGACTGCTTTAAAGTTAGAATTATTTAAGAACATGTGTATAAGTTCAGAGATAAAATTAAGGTAGATTCAGGCATAGCTTCAAGTTAGAGTGGATGGTTAGACAAAAGGCTTTAAATGATAATGATACAACTCAGATCATTCCTATTAGTAATAACATGAACATGGCGACTTTGTTGTTGCAATGTCATTGTGTTCCCAGATCTCAGCAATTACTTTGGTAAGTATGAAGTAGCCATAATTGATAGATAAGATGGCCAAAGAGATGAAATTAACACCCAAGTTGTACTAAACTATTTTTTCCCTTTAAGGTTTAGGTTACAGTAGAAATGGACTCATGAGAATAAAAGCACAAGGATACGTGTGTGTGTGTGTGTGTGTGTGTGTGTGTGTGTGTGTGTGTGTGTGTGTGTGTGTGTGTGTGTGTGTATTTATTCATGCGTGTATTCATCACTACTTGAGTACAGGTATTCAAACAGTGATGCATTGTTATACCCCTACATATGTGCTTTGGTATACATGTTCATGGTATATACATAAAGATCATAACACACAATGCACTGTACATGATGCAGCTGTCTGTATGGAGATTATACTCTCTTCTTGGACCTGATTGGTTGCGTGTGTTGGACTGTCAACAGTAAAAAAAACAATGTCCAAATCAAAAGGCCTGTTGTATCTTATAGAAAACACATGATCCCACTGGATGACACCAGCAGTTTGTCAAGCCTTTTCACACGATTTTCAGCTCCCCCTGCATGCGTGTGTGTACAGATGAGTGTCTATTCTGTACTGTATATGTGTGTGTGTGTCCATGTGCACATGTCAGTTTTCTGCATGTTTGGTATATGCAATCTGCCCTACAGTCTCCCTTCTCACACACTTCTTTTTCTCTCTCTCTTCCCATCTCTCTCTTTACCCAGGGCACTTGAGTTTCCAGGACTGCTTTGTGACTTCAGGGGTGTGGAACGTAGCCGAGCTGGTCCGCGTGTCACAGAGTGAGTCACGGCTATAATTTCCTCTGTCAGTCTGTCAGTAGACAACACACTCTTCCTGTCATGACACTTCGAACAGTCACTCTGTTATAACACCTTAATAGCAAAATTACACACAGCAGCATTCTTTATATAAGAAGTGGCAAACATTTTTGGTTGGGAGAACTTACTTTTATGGGATAAATTACAGTTTAAGTATAAGGCTGGTGATGTTCTATATTTGCTAACAAGTATTACCTGTGTTTTCAAAGCCTGATATAGCGTATTCATATGTGCCATAGAGCTCCACTATATGCTATATCCAAAAAAACATGAGTGAGCCACACTGTTACACTGGATGATACATTCCTTTAATATGATGAACATTGGCACTGGAGTTTAATTGAGTCAATCCTACGTACACTGCCCTGCTGCTGTAAATACTCACTAGTGCACCAAATGTGTTTTAATCCACCACTGAAAATAGTTCCCAACACATGCACTATTTACTCCAGTTTGTGTAATGTTTGGTAAAGAAACTAGATGTTTAAAGAAAGGGCTGAGGCTTTAAAAAAAAAAAAAAAACGAACTATATATGTGTGAGCTGCTTTTAAAGATTGACATCTAAAGTAGAAACAAACAGGCTTTGGGCTGACAGCCACAGACAGAGAAGGAAAGTCGGGAAAGTGTTGAGAGATGGGCTAAGTACCGGGTTATGCTCGAAAATAGTTCGTACGACACGTTGTCAGACCACATCGGCAATCAAAAGTGTTTACAGCAGTTTCAAGCGGGTCACACTCGAAAAACGGAGTGAAAAGTGAAAAATTGACACAATAATCATTTAAATATGTAGATAATGGTGTACATTTTCAGAAAGTGTCTCCTTGGAAGACATTTATAGCGTCTTAGTCGATTATTCACATTAAAAGTGACAGAAACAGCTTTGTAATGAAAGAAAAAACAGAGCTAGTGAGAGATGTTCAAATCTTTCTCATTTGGAAAGTCACAGAAAGTGTTGGACACAACCATGAGAAAGGCGTGGGAGAAGGGGGGACACTTCTGATGGAGGATACTGGCGCCTTAACACATAGTCGGTTTGGTCTGTTGATGGGAATTTTTGACAATAAAAAATAATAGTAAATAGAATAACATAAGCGTTATCCTTTAAGAAAATAAAGTCACGATTATTTACAGTATGTAGTTGATTTTTTTCTGTTACTATGTATACTATATGACGTGTCTCTTTCTGTGTGTGTGTGTGTGCACTCCTCAGCTCCGGTGGCTACAGCGACAGGCCCCAACTTCTCCCTGGCTGATCTGGACAGCCCTGGCTACTATAACATCAACCAGGTGACCTTGGGACGGCGCTCCATCACCTCCACCCCCTCCACCAGGTACACATACACACACGCACAAAACACACAAAATACACACATGCTCACAATGTATTTTTTTCTGTACTAATATTCTTCAATTCTTAATTCTCTAACCTCTTAAGTCCAATGTATTCTTTATGCTTAGCTTGCTCTGCTTTTTGATTGTGGTCTTTCTCTCCCCCTTTTCTCCCCCCTTTTTCCTTCTTCACCGCTAATCCTCCTCATTCCCTCTCATTTTTCCCACCGATCTGTCCGTCACACTGTCTGTATTTGTGTCTTTTGTCTCTGTTTTTCCCTGACTCCCTCTGTCGTCCTCTCCCGCTCATCTTACGCTGCAGGACTGAAATGGAGCTTTATGCAAGTCTCCCACGGAGGTAGTTACACATTACAGAATATCTCCCTTGATACTAATGTAACACAGACCCCTGCATCACACTCGCACAAAAGCCACACACGCATGCTGTCACACAGATACGCGCACAAGCACACACATATAAACATTTTGGATCGGCGGTGAAACGCTGTATGTTCACAACCGCCTTTATTTTATTGGTCACAGATGTATGAGTCTATAAGAATCTGCAAACGTGCACATGAATGCATTCCAGCATCACCATACACACTTTCTGCGCTGGGTTTTTAGCGTGCGGCTGCTTCGGGCCAGTATGGATACAGCATGTTGAATAAATTCTGGCCTGATGTTTGTCTCGCTGTCTCCAGTTGTGTTACTTTGTCCCCCGCGGCAAAAACATAATATGAAAACAAAACATTGAAGGGAAACCTTGACATTTTGAATTTTCATTCCTCTTGATTTCATGCAGACACATGCCTGACTCCAGGGGAAATAAGCACTCACATTTGTCCTCAAATGTCCCTCAAATGATATGTGTCCATTTTTCAGTGCCTTTTGGTTTTTAAGCTAACATGCAAGTTTAACAAAAAAGGAAGAAAAAAAACAAATTAATCTCAATATGAAAAAGACATCCCTGTAACTCATTCTACTTCCCCTTCTTTAAGAATTAAACAAACTCCTCCCTCTCTCTCTTTTCTCTCAGCTCCAACAAGCGCAAGTCCATTGACGACAGCGAGATGGAGAGCCCGGTGGACGATGTCTTCTACTCAGGCCGTTCCCCGGCGGCTGGCAGCAGCTCTCAGTCCAGCGGTTGGCCTAATGATGTGGATGCAGGTAAATCCGCCACAACTTCCCCATCAGATTCTGCCTCTCCAGGAGCTGGGCTGAGGTCCGCATCAAGTCACACAGAAGTAGAAAAATTTTTAAGTCACATTAAAAAGAAAAAAATGCTTTGATGAAGCAACTCTTCCAGTGTTTTTTTCTGTAGGCTTGTATTGGCTTTACATTGAATTTTAAAACCCCTGAAATACCAAGAATTTCACTCTAATGTCAAAGGAATAGTTTGACATTTTGGGAAATACACTTGTTTGCTTTCTTACCAAGAGTTAAATAGGAAGATTGACACCACTCTGTCTGTATGCCAAATATATGGCTGGAGCCAGCAGCCATTTAGCCTAGCTTAGCATAAAGACTGGAAACATGAGGAAACAGCTAGCCTCGCACCGTCCAAAGTTAATAAAACCTGCCTACCAGCACCTCTAAAGCTCATTCATTTACAATGTTATATCTATACCGAAGTGTAAAAACAACATCTTGTGATTTTATAGGGTTTTCTTTGCTAGGTGCAGTAACTTCTTGGAGTCTTCAGTTATTTTGGTTTGGTTGCACAGATTAAACAAACAAGATATATAATGTGTTCATTAGTTAGCTGTAGAGGTGTTGGTTTGCAAGTTTTGTTACCTAGACCTAGACCAAGCCAGCTGAGCTCCTTCCCCCTTTTTTCCAGTCTTTATGCTAAGCTAAGCTAAGCAGCTGCTGGCTGTAGCCTTCTATTTATTGTACAGACATGCCATCAAGCAATCTTCTCATCTACCTCACAGCAAAAACACAAATAAGCATGTTTCCCAAAATGTCAACCTGTGCCTTTATATTTCAATACAGATATTTACAGGGGTCGATTCTGCACTAACTGACTTGAAATGCACCAAAAGCCACAGCTCAACTCCTCCACCGTCTCCTCCTTCCACCAACACGCCCCCTTTCCTCTGAGCTGTGTTGATCTGTCTCTTCATCACTTGCCCCCCTCATCATCTCCACTCTCTTTCTCTCCCTCTCCCACTCACAACTCCACTTATAACCTTATACCTAATAAGACCCCAGCCCCACTGAGCAGAACAGGCCTGTCTGAGGTAGAGGGACCGTCAGTATGCTCGGCCAGGTTATAGCGTCCTCTCTCATATGCAGCAGGGACTTAAAGGGCCAGTTTAGCCTAAAACACATAAAAAGCTTTTTTTTTCTCAGTTACTCCTAGTGGTTTGACCATGCAAATAGTTTTGGTTTTATTGTCAGAGGCTTTTAGATTTCTGCCGCTGAACCTTCAGCCACCACCCCAGCACAATGGAGGAGAAGGAAATGTTATTTGTGACATTTGACAAACTCAACAGCTCTCTGTGTAGAAAACAATGTCCCAGTCTCTGAGAATAATCCCCAGACCTCACTGCGGACAGTCTTCATTGGGGACTATTTTCAAACCAAACAAAAAAATTATAAAAAAAAAAAAAAAAAATTGTTCACAGTGAGGTCTGAAGATTGTCCTAAGTGGCTGGAACATTGTTTCTCAAATGGCATGTTACTGTCTGAGTTTTTCCAGTATAGCTTTTTACATGAGCGCCACACTACTGTTGTGATGGGGTGGAGGCGGAAGTCTCACTGACATGTATCTCAAAGCCTCAGCAAATAAAGTATGAGTCTCTTTTTGTTCTGGCTGAACTGACCCTTTATTCAGACCACAAACTGAGCATACTGAACTGTTTATAGTGTTTGTTGTCTGAGTTGTCAGTGAGAAGAGTAGCAGAGATGGATTTTTTTTTTTTCAGTCAGCACTAACATTCATTGAGTGTGAGTCAAGGATTGCGTGTGTGTGTGTATGTGTGTGTGTGTGTGTGTGTGTGTGTGTGTGTGTGTGTGTGTGTGTGTGTGTGTGTGTGTGTGTGTGTGTGTGTGTGTTTGATTGTAACATCTATTAAGGATCAAGGATATCTTTATTATCCCCAAGGGGCAATTTGTTGTACAGCCAGCAGTAACCACATAACCATCAGACAACAACAACAATAAATTGACAATAAGTACAATATAAAAATCACATTGAGTTATCCCCTTCTGTGTTTTGATTTTGTTCATTAGACTTAAGCTAGCTTTCTGAGTAAGGCCTTAAAGAAAGTCAGGCTAGTGTAGTGGGATGTTTATATGTTCTTCTCTGTATCATATTAAAGTAATAGTCTGACATTTTGGGAAACACACTTATTTGTTTTGTTGCTGAGAGTTATATAAGATTCATACTACTCCTCTATACAGGAGACGTAGCGTGAGTAGCACGTTAGCAGAGCAGCGGTAGCAGCTAGTGCTCCTTTTGTCTGTTTACACAAGGTGCGTTCAGGCACAGTTTTGAGTGTAGGTCACCTGTAATTTGGAAGCACTCAGGCCTCAACACAATTAGGCTACTGTATTTACGGCACATGTGTAAAACAGAGTGGACTAAAATGAGAGCGGACTGAAAAACCGTAGCTGAAAAGCTTTCTGTGTAGACACAGTGTTAAAAGCGTTTCATATTTATTGTGCAGACAGACATGAGGGAGGTATCAATCTTCCAATCTTCCTCTTGGCAAGAAAGTGAATAAGAGTATTTCCCAAAATACCATTTTAACATCCAAATTCTTCTCTTTTATCTTCCTAAGTATTGCAGCAGAGCAGCACCAGTGTAATCACCCATTCACCTCTCAGATCATAACCACTCATCCTTTGGCTTACAGCACTTTTAACCATCATGATGGGTATCATGTCAAATGTATTTTCAATAGACTTCATTTATATCTCTTGGGTGTAGTATTTGACTTTGGGGATTCTGTTAATTTGCTAAATTTTCATGTATTTTCTAATTTACTGAATAACTCACTCCCACTCACATGCTGCCATTTTAATACCGCCAGCGACACTTGCTGCACATTATAACATTAAAATCCCTGATCCCCTATTATTTAACCACCACCTCTTTCTCTCCCTCTCATTCTTTCCATCTCTTTTTTCTGTCTCTGTCTTTTTTTCTCTCCTCCCCTCTTCCATTGTTAACTCTTCCCTTCTCCCCTGTTTGGCCTTTCAGTGCAGCACCATTTGGCCAGTGTGCAGGAGAGGAAGATTAAGCATGAGAGCGATGGAGTGCAGTTTCCTTACCATGGTTAGAACAACATTAAACATTATACTGTGTACATGTATACATGCTCTACTTCAACTCACACCACCCTCAACTTGTATACATCTCTCTCTCTCTCTCTGTCTTTTTGTCAAGTTTGTTTGCACTTCCTGTGGACTCTCTGAGCTGCTCTCTTCTCTCCTCTGCTCTCCTCTCCTCTCCTCCTCTCTCCTCTCCTCTTCTCTCCTCTCCTCCCCTCTCTTCTTCTCTCCTCTCTTCTCCTCTCCTCTCCTCTCCTCTCCTCTCCTCTCCTCTCCTCTCCTCTCCTCTCCTCTCCTCTCCTCTCCTCTCCATCCCTCTCTTGTGTCTTGTTCTCTGGCTATGCTGCCGCTGGGTGGGGTTGTGTTTCTACCAGATGTCTGCTGTTGTCCATTGTGGGTTTACCAAAGCCTTTTGGTAGCCCAGTAGCTCCATAACATTCACCGCCTGTCTGCCTCAAAGATGTTGTTGTAAATCTGTGAAATAAATCAGACATCTTGGAGGATTAAGACATCCCTGGTGCATTAAAAAAAAAAAAAAAAATCTCTGAATTACTCTTACACTGACATACACTGTCTGACTACAAGTCCACTGTATTTTAAATGTGGAATTCTGTGCATTATCATATTCAACAGCCACATTGTTGTGACACACCACATGCATGCAAACACAGTTTCTGAGGCGGTGTGAATTTGTCAACAACATGCAGCTAAGTGCTTTGGGTTCTGTAATTTTTGCTGTCAAGGCCTCAGAGAGAAAGCAAGCGATGAAAGACATAGAGAAGGAGGAGGGGAGAGGGGGATGTGAAAGAGGGATTGTTGAGTAGCAGCGTTAGCCGCTCCATCCAGCCAGTTGTTTAGACAGAGATGTTGAGTGGTGTCCCACCTGCTGTAGGCCTGACTCAACCGCCTCTGAAAGACGGCGCAGTAAAAACAGCATACAACCCAAACAAACAAGACTAAAGGCACTCAGGTGTGTCATCAATGCACAAGGCGCCTTCTGTCTTGGAGACATGCTTACTCACTAACATGCACATTCACAAATGGCATGCGGAAGTGCACGCAAAAAACTAAATTTAAGCACACTCTGTTTCTCTGATTTACATTCACACACACACACACACACACACACACACACACACATCCCCAATCTGAAGAGGAGCAACGTTCCGGTCCAGATGGCGCCTCCATGTGTCGACAGCGAAGGGAGCTACTGGGTTACAGCAGACATCTGTTCTGGTGATGGTGGTGGTGGTGTTGGGAGTGAGAGATGAGGAGAGGAGAGGAGGGGCGGAGGACAGGAGGAGGAGGAGGGAAGGGCCTCCACCTCTGCCTGCTCTGGAGGTGATTCTCTACCTGAATGAAAAGCTCTGAGGCATAGCAGGTGATCATGTAATTCATCATTAAGTCTGCTGTCTCCCGCTCTGCTCTGCTCCGTTCTCTCCTTCTGCCTGCTTGCTCCTGCTGCTCAGTGGTGGGAAAACCTGCTTATCAACTTTACAGTACGGAGAGGAGGGTTTCAGGAAGGTTTTCACAAGTATTTGTGATACTGACAGAGACTTCCAGCGAATTATCTGGTGTTACGGGCTTAAAACTGTGATGTGTGTGTGGCTGTAGTGGTGTAAAGGTGTCCTTGCTTTGCCTGAAGCACAATACCTCAGTGTTTATGAGTGCTAATGTGGTGTGAGGTAGTCAGTTAATGAGGGACACAATTCTGTTAATGTACATTGTTATTTCTCGCTAACCTGAGTGACGAGTGTGTGAGCTTTTTGTGTGTGTGTGTGTGTGTGTGTGTGTGTGTGTGTGTGTGTGTGTGTGTGTGCACATGCGAGCAGACCCGTTCTGTGACAGTTAGGGGTTTGTGTGGTCGCCAGCTTGTTAGCGTGGCAAGACTAGAGGGTCATGGGAGCAATTGGCTGCCAGTCTGCTTGTGCAGTGTGCCAGGAGCAGGACACAGAAATAATGTAGAACAAACAACTGTGTGTGTGTACGCTCACACACACACACACACACACACACACACAAACACACACACACAAACACACACACACACACAGACAGATTAAGGGAGAGATCAGAGTAACTTCTGTTAGCTTTATCAGACAAAGCTTTCATTGGGCATCTGGGCCTCATTTGCTGCTTCTCACTAAGAAGCCACATAGTACCAGATATTTCAGCAAGATAGCAACTAATTAGGGAATATCACAGAGACTAAAAACAATATGTATAATTTAAGGCTGTTTATGCATAATAAGCTGGTTATTATTGAACTTGTGGTGTGGTTGCACACAGTCTTCCCTGCTATATGTACCACAGAGGAAGTGGAGCCAAATAGGCATGGATGTACTGAATCAACAACATGTTGGGATTCATGTTGTCTTGTTTTAACAGTATGATCAAGGAAAGTAAATGTCAGCTGAGATTATACATTTTCCCCAGGCTCAGTCAGCACCTCATCTAAAATTGCATGTATTAACATTAATAATAACAGTAAGTAAGACAGTAATTTTATGCTATACTTCTAGTCTACTACATTTCAGAGGCAAATATTGTGCTTTTTACTCCTCTAGTTTTATCTTAAAGCTATTGTGAGTAGTTACTTTGCAGTTACATTTTACAGACAAATTAGCTCCAGCAGCTATGTCATTAAAGGGTCACTCCAGTGTTTTAGGATTGCACTTCCATAAAATTAGGGCACTCACAAGAGACAGAGTAAAAAAAAAGAATGGTCAAAGCAGAGGCAGAGAAATACTGACTTTTAGTCCCTAGTGTGGGTCAAGCTCCAAAAATCTCTGGATCCTACATTTCCCATAATGCAACCACATAGAATCTTTCATTAGACGCCACTTGCCTCCTGAATGTCCCTTCATGGTTGTGAAGGCTGTCTCAAGGCCAAGCTGAAATGACCCTAAAGACATCACTATAACATCATCAGGTTTTTGTAAACCCCCCCTTCACCCCCCACCCCGAGAGCCACAGAAGACACATACCTGTTTTCACCCAGTGAGTAATACTGTACAAATGCACCATCAATAATTATGCAATAATATAATATAAATATTATTTTAATACTTGGAAAGTGGCCATTCCACATAATTAGTACTGTCCCCCTCCAGTGGAAAAAAAGTTTCCTTCTTGTTCTTTCAGTCGTGCAGAATGATGTATGTACAGAGTTTGACACTAGAAGGCTGTTTTCACAGTCATCCGTTGAAGGGGAAAGTTTCTCTGTTCTCACCTTAAATTTAAGTTTAAGACGTGTATGTGACATCACAAATAGTTTGGAACCAATTGTGGTCTTATATGTAACTTATATGTAACCTCCAGTGCACAAACAATGAGTATGGACTTTCGATGAAGCACTAGACTTCTTTTGTCCAGCAGTTATACTTTTGTAATTAACAATATTTTCAATTAAGGAGAAGAAGTAAATGTAATTTTAAGGGTTTTAATGAAGTAACTGAACTGTATTTGTGTTAATTTGTAATAAATAAATTATTAATGTTAAAACATGTCTGGAGGGGATCTTTAAGTAGATCTTAAGGTAATACTAATATTATTATCTAAGATAATACTTTTGTAATTTTCCTTCAGGGCAAACTATCTTTACATAGTTTACCTAAGTAAAGGTGCTCCTCAGAGTTTTGCATTGCAGCAGCAGGTGTACCCACTCTACAATGAATAAAATAGGTTGTAACGTATTCCCAAGCAAGATTCAAAACACACAATCAGAGGTATAATATCAATGCCAGATGGATGACAAACTTATGCTACTAATGTTGTACTGACTGTAGCAGACGGTCTTATAATTTTTATCTTTGGACTTTTTATGAACACTTTTTTGTTTTAGAGCGTTCAGCTGTTTATTGAATCCTTTTTTACTAGGCTGTTGACTCAGTGACTGACTGATTACCCATAATGCAACTTCACTAACATTTTTGCTGAGAATGAATTTCTATGTATCAAATATGATACATAGAGTACAAACTGTATAGGTCACTTTATGTCTTATTCTACTTATCTCTGGGAGAAAGTTGGACTCATTGCATCATTTCTCACCCTGACAACACACAAGCAGCTCAAAGAGTTGAAAAAAACCACTCAAAGTGTATTATGTATCTTGTCATCGTCGTCATTAAAACACATGGAATTACAGGCCAACAACATTTTAACTGAACAACAAAACTCCACCAGTAAATAAAAATGATTACTGTGTCTGCTCCTCCCACCTACATGTGGAGTCACATGATGTGCCTCGCTGAACATAAGAGCCGGCGCCCACCTTTTTCTATACTTATCGGTGCCCACACAAGCACAGCTGCGCCCATGCTGCCTATGAGCATTGTGGGTAAATAGTGATAAAACATTTCCCAGTGTAGCATTAAAAAAAAAAGCTTTTCAGAAATCTGCTCTGTTAGACTTTATACGCTTAGCTCATAAAATCTATTTCCACATCTCTTTGGGCCATGGTGAAATTACCCACGTCTTTATTTGAGTGTGTTTGTTTTATATGTGTGAATATTGTGTCGTTTAGTGCTTTATGGGGTATTTGTTCGCCAAGGTTGTTTATCACTGATTTTTTCAAGCAAATCTGATGCAAACAAAACATGAGCTCAGTATGTTCCATAGAAAAGTAATGAGGTCTGTGTGTCCACGCTGATGTACTTTTCTATACTTTTACTTCCTCATCATTCTCTGTTTTATGGATTGTTCTTTCCAGCCTTTTATTTCAGCATATATTCAACATTGTGGTTCCCAGCAGAGGTCAAATACACCATTTGGCGCTGGTCCTCAAACCAAGAAATTCTAAATTGCGCCTTTGGATTACCATACATCAAAATAAATTCCCTCAGTGCCCACCACACAAGGCCTTGATCACAGAAGAGAACCTCTTTTATCTGTAGCTCTCACACTTTTGGCCATGTTTCTGGTCCGCTGGTGAGCCCGGCCTATACTTAGTGTGCCCGTTTTTACCAAACTGAGGGATATTTCATGCAGTCCTTCAGCCTCAGCCGACATTTATAGACAGAGGGGGACACTTTAATGTTTGTCTATGTGTGTCGGCCATGCCGTCACCGCTCCTCTCCCGCTTAACTCCTTCCATCTCTCTGCAGCTCTCCCATCCAGCCTTCACTGGCAGTTTGCCCGGTGCTCGCCACCCAGCCTGAACAGCTTGTGCGTGTGTGTGTGTGTGTGTGAGTGTGAGTTCAAGCTCCTCTTTATGAAATACTGTATGTCTTAAAGCAGAATCATAAAATACCTGACAGTCAGATATGCATAAGGGCACTACATCAGAGGATCCACTGATGTATGTTTTGGCATGCTCTTCTGCAGCTATATGTAGTGGTGTAGCTCATGCTGGCTTTGGCTGGAAAAACACAGTCTGCCCCAGATATGAGGCCATCCAAAATCCCATTCATTCTAAAGAGGCATCCTGACAAGTGCAGTGAGTACTGTAGGTTGGTTGGCGTGTTTGTTGACTGTTCCCTCGCCTCTCTGTAGCTGCTGTCTTTAAACTGAATGGACCATCGGGCCATGAGATCATTCTGGTCCGGGATCAGTCAGATAGTTCGGATCTGATATTTTAAAAGCTTTCTCAAAAAGGAGCCATCTTTGAATTGAGTTCAATGGTTTGCGCTGTCATCTGTTGTCGCACTACAGTGGTGACCGTAGTTGGACCGCCATTGCATTTCCCAGCTCTTCTCTCTCCTGACACTTTGCCCCCCAGCCTCCCCCCTCTCTCCCGTCACCTCCCTTCACTCTGAACCCCCGCTGCTTCCAAAACATGGCCTCTCACCGGACCCTGCCCTCAACCTCCCCTCCCAACCCCCCCCACCCCCCTCAATCTGACAGACATGGTACAGCCCGCTGACTGTACACAATCATAGACTATTGGACAGTGAGATTAGTCGACCCATCTGTATGTTAAACCAATCAATGAATCAATGAATGAATCAATTGATCAATCCATTGATTTCAGTCGATCATAATCATTCGATTCTTGTAAATTAAAAAGTCTTGATAAGTTTATTTTTTTCTTTTTTTTTTCTTTTTTTATTAGAGTCAAAGTAAGCAAAGCAGCCATGTTTAATTAAAACCACGTCTCTGTTCTGCCATTTTGTTGATCCCCTTTTTACCAGGACTCTCATCGCCTGGTTCTCTTAAGAAGCCGGGGAAATTCGATTTCAGCGCCCTGTCCTCCCAGACGAGGTCCCCCCGCATGGCGTTCACCCACCACCCACTGCCAATGCTGGCGGGAGTGAGACCAGGTGAGACCAATCCAGCTCCCGATCCCCCTGATCGCCCTCTCCTCCTCTCCCCTCCTCACCATCTCCTCCTACCCACCCCACTACTTCAGGCCCCACCCCTCCCCCTCCCCACCCGCCCCCGGCACAAAGATGGGAGCGTTGTCTTTGGGAGATGAGAGTGGCTGGGAATTTAAAGCTGGCAGGTATACCTCTGCAGGCCTGTGCTCACCTCTGCCTCCTCCTCTGCCTGTTCTGGCCTCGTAGGGTGCAGGTCAAGCTGCTGACGGAGCTCTAGGGAGTCTGGGTGTGGTGTCTGACTTTTCTGCACCTGTCTGTTGGTGGTTGGTCGGTGGTCGTTCATGTCTAGATATCATCTCTGTTGATGATTTTCTTCTTTCTAGCGAGGTGGCTCCTGCTGCCTATTCTGTCACATCTCTAACTGCACGAGTGTCAGTTGCTTACATTCTCTTATTCTGGCATTTGTCCTTTATGATGGAAATTATACTTCTAAAAAGTTATGACTGCACACCTCAGGAGGTGTTACATGGTAACAGGAAGTGAGTTAAGTGTCGTTTACTCACCGACTCCTGGCTTATCCTGCATATTTAAGACAACATTTGTTTCTAGAAAATTCCTGAAACCTGCAAACTTTGTAGACATCAAGAGAAAACTAAGACCTAATAATGTAATATGTTAATAAGTAATAATACATTTAAAAAGCATAATAAATAATAATGAGAAAAGTGTTAATAACATTAACAATTTCCCAACTAGGCTCAAATGAAAACATTATGTAGCAGAAAAACTTAGTTAAGAAATATATTATTTTATATTTATTTCCTTAGATTGTAAATATTTTACAATTACATATTAAAGATTAGAGATGACTCAACGGCGTTATTAAAATCTTGAATTTTGGTGAAATTTCTTGGTGGCAATTTGCAAGTTATGTTTGGTATGTCACTTGAATGCTCTACACCTACAACGAATATTCCAAAAAAATTGCCATGGGTCTTAACCAGGCTGGTTTAACTGGGCAACTGCCCCGGACCCCAAGATCTCCAGGGGCCCCAAAAGCCCCAGGTTCGCTGTGTGACAATTGGTTTGTGGTAATTTGATGAACTGCAAGTTTGGGAATATGCGAATGTTCATCTATAAAGTAAGTATGATCTGGTATGATCAGGGCCTTAAAGGGTACCCCAAAGTGTTGCATTGCAAGATATGATTCAAGTTGGTGGACTCACAAGAGTTCAAAGTATGGTCAAAATCAAAGCAGTAGATGCTGATCCTGAATTTTAATCTGTAGTTTGGGCCAAGCTTCAAAAACACAGGATCCTACAATTCCCATAATGCAACTGGATAGTGTCTTTCAATAGATCCACTCCACACTCCCAGTTTGTTAGAACATTTTAAGCCTCAAGCTCAAACCAAGCATTAGGTTTATTTTTTATGACACTTGGGAGCGCTTCCTCCAGTGCCACAGAAGACATTATATAACAGTTTCTACAGGCTGAGCAGTACTCCTCATAACTAGCAAACTGAACTTCATGTGTAAAATCAGCAGAGTGCCCCTTTAAATTGGGTACTGAGGCTCTGTTATTTGGGTTAATGGGGTCCCTGTGTCAAAATACTTGGTTTGGTTTGGTGTCAAAAATAGTTTAAAGGTGATACTAACATTGTGCTTACATGGTGCATATTAATATCAATTTGTGTTTAATCACATTACTACACAGCAAACTTGGCACCATATATTCCACTATAGGAATACTGTACATATTGCACAAAATGTGGGAGGGGACTGGGGGTAAATAGAGTCCCAGCAACTAATTTTTGCCCCCCAAAAAGGCTGATCCGAACATGGGTTTTTCCATTTCACTGATCTTTATCTTCTTTGTAGTCCTTTTTTACTTCTTCTTTGTACGTTTTTATGGACTTGCTTTTCTTTACAGTGTGGGATCTCCTAATTGATTCCAATGTGGGTAAGCACATGTCTTTATTCTTCACAATGGCAAGAGCAGAACATTGGTGCTCTGAGTTGCTGTGTGACCCAGCTGATCCTCCACCAGACTGAAGCAAGCAGCTCATGATAACATCAGATAACAAACAGAGCCAAAGGAGCTCTGACAATAAATCACCACTCTTAATTTTATCACCACGGCGCAGATTGAGAAAGAGGTTTCCTCTTCTTTCTGGAAAGTGCACATTTGTGAACTCACCCAGTGAAGGAACTCGCTAGAGATAATTACCCATGTGCTTTAGTTCTGTGTAGCTAGCCTACATCAAAGGCTTTTTAAGCCACTGAGCAGATGTGAAGCAATGAGTTTGACCGCTGTGTCATTAAACCCTCCTCCGTGGTTGTTGACAGACCCTGTGCCTCTTGAGATGTAGCTACAGCAAATCCAATCTCCACACACATTTACATGTCTGCAGTGACATGCACACATGTGCACACAATACCCCATGCTCTTTTTGGCCAGCAGTTGTGATTTATATAGTTGTGATTTGTTTCTTTGTACACAAACTCTTACAGAGTGCAAGTTGGGGTTTTTCCCATGCTGGCGTGAAAGTGCTTACCACATCATCAGCAATGTTGTTGTTCTTTGTGGAAGACATGATCCAGGGGATTTATGGGAGCATGCTAGGGCTAGCCACTAGCAGTGGTGGTGGTGCAAGGAGATGGTTTTGGCAGGGTTTGTCCGTTCAGCCTCATTCAGCTGTCCTCTAGAGGAAGAAGAGAGAAGGTAGGGGTGTAGGGATTCCCTCTGACCCTGTCTCCCTTCCATCACCACCACCCTATCTCATCCCCAACCTGCCCCCATACCCTAGAGTGTTTGGCCTTCACCCAGTCTCTAATGGGATTAGTAGGGGGACTATAGGAACAGGGAGACAGCTCCACTGGGGAGCAGGCAGCCTGGCATGGGAGCAAGGTGTTGCTAGGCTCAGAGGCATAGGCCCCTGTCTGGGGGGTAATGCACTAGGGTTGGCACCCTCATGAAGTGTGCTCGCACACACAACATATAAAATGCAAGCACCAAAGAGTGTTGGCAGCCCAACATGGGCAGCTGGGGGGCCTGGATGGGATGAGGTGGGTGTCAGACTGGCACAGCTAAGAGGAGAACAGGCTTCTAATACAAATCAAGGAGATTTAGTAATGGATATAGGTCTGACAGTGAGGGCTTTGTGTTTGATGGTAAGGCGCAACCAACTGCTCCCCTCTCACATCTCACACACACACACATACAGCTGTGTTTGGTCCACGTTCTCCTTTCCTTTCTTGTAAAGCAAAAAAAGCTTTTTTATAAGCTTATTAGCCGCAGAATACTGAGATATTTTGTATCCCTGCACCTGTCATACACACACTCATCACATATATGTGCAGATATGATGCTCCAAAGCTCATTAAAAGAAAAAACACCAACTATACAGATTAGGTCTGTCATAGAAACAAAATGAGTCAGATAAAAACAGCTTTACCGTCTGAATGTTAAATTGCATCAATGCCAATGAATCACACCCTCAAAACAGCACACAGGCATTAAAACCTGCTAATTTAAGACGGTACTCAATGATCTCTTTGTGCTTTTTCTTTTTTTTAATGTAGTGATTGCATCCATTAAATTTGTGTATATTCAGGTGTGCGCAGTGTGTGTGTGAACCTGTGCATGTGTATAAGTCTGAGTGGTGCTGACTTGTTATGTGGTCCCTGAGTGTGCACATATGAGTGCAATGTGTGTGTAAATCTCCCCCATAAAGCTGTATAGATTTATTGGAGTGATCATAAAACATTATGAGCAATGCCCTTAATAGCTATTAACTTGAAATCAGCTTTTCTTGGAAAAACAACATTCCTTTCATGTTCTACATTTTAGTACAAGGTTTAAACTTTATCGTTTCCAGTTGTGATGTGATCTTGCTATCATTCATTAATCACTTAATACATCTCTACCATCTGTAAGCATATGTAAGAATACAGTGGTTCATGTCCTCCTCTCGCTCTCTCCACCTTTTTCTGCTTGTGTTCCTCTAACACAAACATCTCTTTTCACAGGGAGTCCCCGTGCTTCAGCCTCGGCCCTGCACTTCCCATCTCCCTCCATCATCCAGCAGTCTAGCCCCTATTTCACCCACCCAACCATCCGCTACCACCACCACCCTGGACAGGATCCCCTGAAGGAATTTGTGCAGTTTGTCTGTGCTGATGGCTCGGGGCAGGCCGCCGGACAGGTAAGGCTCACTGCCAGGAAGGAGGAGGACTATTACCTTAATAACGTGTCATTTATAAAGAAAATGCAGATGGGCCACACACTGACCTAGCTTGCATTAGTATTGCGGGACTTTAAAAGATTTTTCTTAAAGTAACAATTTATGAAGCTCATAAAAGTGTCACAACAATTCTAAAAGATACTAACATACCACTGAGAGTAGACAAATAAAGAAGTATGTGTGAGTATGGAAGCAAAAAAGGGCCAAAATATTAGAATTTTTATGACCAGCTTAATTGTCAATTTAACTACTACTGAATACTTAGTGTTGAAATTAAAATACCTCAAAATGTTTGAGACTGAAATATTTTACTTTGAAAACCATATAAATGAATGTATGAAATCCTCACTTATTCAATTTCCATGTTTTATTGTAAGTGGTGCAATTCAAAAAAAAAAAAAAAAAAAATCTGCATTCATATATTCAGAAAGGTTCAAGGTTTGTAGTCACCCATTGGAGCTTGACAAGTTAAGTCTTGGCAGTCAAATGATCCAAGATTCTTTCTTGGATCATTTGACTGCCAAGACGTAAACTGATAGGGCAGGTTTCATCAATTTCTTCAGGCTTGATCGGTTTGTCCTCAACAGCCAAGATGTTTCAATTTTTCATATAGAAGTTTTGTTTCCGAGTGTAACCAATCTAATTTAAAGAAGCCTCTTTTTTTTACCTGATTTGAGTGTTTAGAATTAGACTTATTGAATTTGAGCAAATTAGAGTTTTGTGAATAATGGACACAAATTTACTGAATTTGTGAACCTTAAAAAAAACTTGAAAACAAGTTTTTAAAGTTCTACAACTTGAAAGTACCTTCTGGAAATTTCAAAGAGGGGAATTCAAACCAAATAAAATCAGACAGCTTGATTTCATAGTAACATATTTTAATGCTCTAAAAGCATTAGTACGCAAAACAATTTATTTATTAGTGGTTGAATTTCAAAGTAAATTAAGTGCTCATAGAATTGTAATTATTACGGTGTTTCTTGCTTCCATATATGCTTCCATATATTACCATTTTAGAAAGGTTGGCACCAACACACTCTACAAATCTGAATTGTATTTGCTTGCATGCTTTTACAGTGCAATGTGACTATAATTATATAAATGTCATAACTTTCAGTGGACAGTGCATGCCAAAAGCTTATTTTATCAAGTTATATATCCAGATACAGTATAGAGAAATACACAGAAAAACACCCCACAGCAAACCCTGACACAAATGAACACATTAGACATTTGTTTATTCAGCTGGTCTACAAATCTTTGTTATTGTCTTGTCGATGTCATTTTGCCGTTTGCTGTTTCAGACCCCCGACGTTCCCCATCCTCCCCTTTTTATTTTTTCTTTTGCTCCACCCAACCCCTCAGAAGTTACAGCCATCAGCACGAGAGTGAATCAGTCACGGCACACTTCAGTCAAGCATACCCGTCCTGTGTTGTGTCATCGTGTTTCTGTTTTCATCTCTAGCTGTTACGATTTTAGTTGGAGTTTGGTTGTTTGGTGCTGGTATCGTTGGTGGTGTTGTGCTTGTGTAGAAGAGTATTCTCCCATGGTTTTGATTTCTTGCCATCTTCTGGACGAACCCAATCAAATAATTTGCTCACTTCCCTCCTCCACACCTCCTCGACCTACCACGGCCCACCCCTGTGGAACCTCTCACCACTCTCACCCACTCCTATCAAACCCTGTGGTGATTATTATTTTTTCACACCTCCATAAAAGATGCCGTCCACATACATCATCCCTTTGGTTGTTGTTTCCCACCACCTCCTCTCCCTCCTTCCACCATCGCCTCCCCTTCCCCCTTCGTCATGGATATTTTTTTGGACCTGGCCTCCCGAGCTACGTCCTCTTTTCATTCCGTGTCTGCGGATTGCCGCATGTCGCCCTCCTGACCCTATTTGTGTTGTCTGCAGCCAAACGGGAGCGGCCAGAGCAAAATGCCAGGCTCCTTCTTGCTGCCTCCACCTCCCCCAGTGGCCCGCCCAGTGCCCCTCCCTATGCCCGACTCTAAACCCAACAGCACGCCCCCTGACGGCGGACTCTCCTCGCCCGCATCTCCGTGTAAGTGACCCCGCAGAGATCGTTATCAAAACCAAACCAGCAACAAAAAAATCTAAAAAACACAAATAAAAACCCAACCCTCTTCAGTGAAAAGACCCCTGCCATTGTTCTTCCTCCTACTCCGTGCCATCATTGTTCCTGTGTATCCAACATCTCACCTCCCTTAACCCTTGGAAGACTATGGAAGCTCATAAGAGTAGATCAAGGCCGCCAGAGGTTTGGTGAGAAATGTCCGTCACAATGGACTCCTGTGGTGCTCATCTGGGTTCTGTATTAGGCCCCCGTCAGTTTGAGTGGCTCTACATGTTAAGCCTGTCCTGCGTTCTCTGGTGTGGAAGCAGCATCACCACCCCAGCTCTTCTCCTTCTAAATATTCCTTTCTTCCCCTGCTGGACTCATCAGCAAACCTTGTGAAAAACTTTGAGATTTTGATTATTAATTGATTCTTATCTGTGAAGGGCACAAATTTAGGGCAGTTAATTTATAAGGACTCCAAAACATTCTAATAGAAAGTGGGACATTGGTGGAATAATTTCCTTCATATTTGCTTTTGGTTGAGCTGATTTTAGTTTCTTGGTGGGGTTTTATTTTGTATGTTTGGTGATTGTTAAGAAGAATAAGGTGTGTATTTAAGGTGAAGGAGTGATTTCAGTCCAATCGTGGGGCCTTTGTCACAATACATTTGTCTTCCTCACCTGTGATAGGAGGGGCACTGGATGGAGCACTTTATTTTTTTGTTTTTAGCTTTCCTTCAAATTTAGTGTTTTCGTTTTACCCCCCAGTCAGTGTCTCAAAGTCTTTTATGTCTTATGTATGTTATCCCAATTCTTAGAAATACATGGATGTATACTGTATATGTCCATGCCATTGACTCTTCAAAGTCTCTTCTGTCTCTCTTCGTCTTATCCTTCCTCTCTCTCTCTCCCACACAAACAGACTTTCATATGCACAAGTCTGCACACAGCGGCCTGAATCCTCAGTGAGATTCAAATTCTGGAGTCCGTTGGGTACCTCAAACTGCCCTAAATTTGTCAGAGACTTTGATGCCATTGGGTTTTAAATGTCCCTGACTGATCCTCAATGTCAGGATTCTGGTGTGCTCAATCACTTCCAACTGAGTTAATCAACGGGATTTAATCCTCAGTGCTCACTCTGGGAGATCTAAATTTGCATTACAGATTTTGGCAAACTTCTTTATAGGGTTTTGATGACCTCAATGATATAAAGTGGTACTTTCTGTAGAACGAAATGCATGTATCTGAATTTTTTTTTTTGTTACTTAACATCATTGATCAAGTAGGTTTACTGTATGCCGTTATATGTAAGGAATAGTTTGAAATTTAACTGCTGAGAGGTAGATGAAAAGATTAATGTCTGTATGGCAAATATGAAGCTACCGCTAGCAGTCAGTTAGCTTATTTTAGAGAACAAAACCCGCCTGGCAGCACCTCTTAAGCTCTCCAATTAACACGTTATATCTGCTTTTCTTTAATCCCTACAAAGACCAAAGTGTAAAGAACACATGTTGTGGTTTCATGGGTGGTCAGACTATTTCTTGGCCGGGAGCAGTTACTTTCTGGAGTTCTGTTTCCAGTCTTTATGCTAAGCGAAGCAAACCTGTTGCTAGTTGCAGCCTTATATTCACTGTACACACATTTGAGTGGTATCTATCTTCTTATCTAACTTTCAGCAAAAAAGCAAAAAGTATTTCCTAAAATGTGTAACTATTGCTATAAGATTCAACAAGATAATGCAGTGCTACCTTTGTGCACACTAATGTCTTCTTCTCTTCCTCCTCTGTTTCTGTAGCATACTCCACGCCAGGCGCCACAGCTCCCAACAGGTTTGTCGGCATCGGATCACGGGACAACAACTTTCTGAACATCCCGCAGCAGACACAGGTAAGAGTTTAGGGATAAGAACATACAGTACTGACAGTTTCTCTGTGTGTAAAAGTGAGGAGGAAACTCGTCTGTTTTGACTGTGATTACTGGTCAAACTCAGGAAACGTATTAACTGTGTGGATGCACGCCAAAATATTTCTTATTCCCTCACTCCCTGAAACCTGCTGCTGGGTTTCCTCCACCTCTTCTCTCACACCATCCCACAGCGCACCATCAATGTGTGCATTTGTACATCTGTATTTTACTGTACGTGTGTGGTTTACCATATGTGCTCAACTGTTTATTTGGCACATATGGAGTCTACCCTTCAGGCAGCAGGCCCTCTCCCTCGCCGCCTTTTTTGCTCCCTCTCCTTGCTACCTCTAATCTTCCTCCTTTCCTTTCCGTTCTCTTCCCCTCTCCCTACTTCAGTTTCCCTCTCTTTTTAGCTTTGTCCTACTCTGCTTTCTTCCCTCCCTCTTATTAATTTTCTCTGTCTCTGCCTTTTACTTTCTCCCTCTTTCACCTTCTCTGTTCCTTCCCTTCACCACTCTGCGCCTCGTTCATATGCCTCCTCCATTACCACCAGTACTTTTCTCATTAGTGTCCAACCACACCCGCCTGGAGCCAGCTCAGCTCTGCTCCTCAACACATGGAAACCATCTGAAACTGCTCTGCTGATCCCTCCCTTGTTTCTCTGCCCTCGGTTCTCTCACTTTTCTTCCCTTTCCATTTCCCTGTTCCTGCTCCTTTCTGCCCCTCCGCTCGTTATACTCCACTCTTTAATCCCCTTCCACTCTTTCTCGTTCCACTCTTTATTTCCTTTTCTCCACCACTTTTCACAAAGTCTTATTCGTCTTCCTAATGCCCTCTTTGTTACTAATATATTTTTACTCTGAATAACCTACCATAACTCTGACTCCTGGTGGATTACACACATCTTAAAGCGCATGGTCAAAAGTATGTGGACACCTACATTTTACAGCCATAAAAAGTGGTTGTTTAGCATTTCATTCCAAAACCATATAGGGTTTCATATGTTGCTGTCAGCCTCCACTTATCTGGGAAGGCTTTCCGCAAAATTTTGGAACCTGGCTGCAGGATTTACTCCCATTCAGAAACAAGAATATTAGTGAGGTTGACCACTGAGGTTGGGCAGTAAGGTCACATTTAGACAGATTTTAGCCTTGTGTGAAATAACGCAGCCCGCTCATTCATTTGGCCAGTCTGGTAACGCAGTGGTGGTGCCAACGCAGAGGTCTCCGGCAAAAAACGCAGGGTAGTCCGGGAACTTTTTCCACAACACCAATCAAATAAAACCAGATATCTGGTAGACTACTTTGTAACAAGAATGCTGTATTTCTACTGTTAGCCTTGCGATAGCCACAACGAAAGATAAAATAATTACGATGTGATAAATTTCCAGTACGTATAAACCACAGCGCAGTGTTTTGGCATCTGATAAGCCTTCTAACTCATGGATCCATTACTCAAACTGGACCTCCTGAGTCCGATGTCTCACTGGTACCTGAAGTATTTCAATAAACAATAAAAGTATGAGGACATGGGTATCCACATACTTTTGGCCATGTAGTGTATCTTTAATAAAAGGCTGTATCTGCTTGACACATGCTTTCCTTTATATCCCTCTTTGCTTTTCTTATGAAGCTAATTGATGCTCAATGCTGACAGAGACATAGTGTCTGAAGTATGGTTTTACTTTTCAAAACACACAGCATTAATTGTTTGCACATGCCTCTCAGAAAATGACACTAAAAGAATAATGGTCCACAGAAAAAAAAAAAAGATTGATTACGAGACAAAAACCTTGTCAGAAGTGTGTATGCCGCGAGTACAGGACAGGCTGGAGAGCTCACGCTGACATCGGTGGGCTCTAGGTGCCCTCTAGTGGCAAACAAAGGATGCTGCAACCAGGAGAGAGAAGAAACAAGATACCCACGGGGCAGGGGAAAGACGGAAATGGAGGGAACAGAGCGACAGAGTTTCGGCCCTTACAGAAGTCACGTCCCGGGCCGTCTCGTTACCCCCGGCAACCAGACATGATGTCATAGCCAGTTGATCTTGAATTTGAGAAGGGGTTGCTCGAGAGGGGGCGAGGGTGGGGGGCCAGGAAAGAAAAGAGGGTGGTCACTGTCTGCTGCCAAGGATTTAGTGGGAGTGTTCACAGGAGATAGATGGATTTTGTGTGTGTTGTGTGTGTGTGTATGTGTGTGTGTTGGTAAGAGCATACACAGAAGGAAAGAGAGGGAGAGTAACTAAGAAGGGAGAAGTTACAATGCCCAAGGCCTGCTGGGACAGTGCCCAGGGGAGCAGGGTAGCTGAGAAGGGCAGAAGGGGGGTATTCATGCGACCTGTTAGAGTCAAACAAAACAAAAGGCTGCTTCCCTGGAGGCTCAGAGTAGTTTCCAAGGCTTGACTTCTAGAATGTTGGCACATTGGCCCACAGCGCCAGATCATGCAGGCCAAACAGGGCAGCCAACAACAGCGACGGTGACCCATTTCTGCTCCCTACTCACACTGAGCGGGAGAAAGCCAACGTGAAGATGGTGCAAGTGACAGGGAGCGCCAGACTGCTATCCCCCTGCTGCTGCTTGACCATTAGGAGCCACTCACTGCTTGGCCAAATTCAAGACATACTGTACTTCACTCCAAAAATGGACAGAATTGGTGGCAGTAGCTGGGCTGGTGGCCCAGATGACTGCTCTGTCACTCACTGTAATTAAGAACTGTTGAAATCTCCATGAACACAGTGTACAGAGTCATTTACAGGGACAAAATAACAAAAACACCTTACAGTACAACAGTTTCTGCAGTTAAGATCTGTCATAGTGATTTTTGAGTTCTTCTCTTGTTGCTACATTACATCTTTTTATTAGCCTTGTTAGCAGCATGGCTCTATGAATGGCAATGTCAACCTCTCAGTCGGTCGGTCCACCACTCTGGTCCAGACTAAAATATCTGAACAGCTAATTACAGGGCAACTACTCATCTGGAAAAGTCTGAAAAAACACTAAATTCAGTTTCCTCAAAAAAGGGCCTTAGAATGTATTAAAATGTCTAAATTTCACTTACAAAAGTATGAAATATTTTCTCTTGCCTGTTGAAGGCAGTGATGTTAGTCATAATGTGTTTTTGTATACGACTGTGGGCTGTCAAGAGATATTATACACCTACAGTATAAACTCAAAGTGGAGTGTTTCAACAGTAGATTGTGCTGCAGGAAGCTGTTGAACCCTTTTTTGTGGAGTTCCAGTCAGCACCATCAGACGTGTAGCAAACACTATTAATACTGCTAACTGCAGCAGCTTGGAAACTCATTTTCTCATAGTGGGCACATGTCAGTTTTAGCTAGAACTTAAATGAATTAATTATTTTTTATTGGTTAAAGGTCTAAAAAAAATGCTTGAATTAAACTTGGGGAACTCAGAAACCTTGCAATTAGTATCCCCAGAGGTTGTTAGCATGCTAACAGACTAAATTAAGATGGTAAATCAGTAAACATTATCTGTGAAACATTAGCATGTTAGCATTGTCACAATTGTCACAATCTGTCGCTTGCTACAGACACTGACCACAAATCGTAAAATATCCCTAGTTCAATTAGTTGGACCTTTCTTCTTACCAAAAAGCACCTTGGGAGTTGTAGTTAATTTGTCTCCTCACATTTTTATGTACACAGGCTTGCACCTCTGACTTCTTATCAAAGAGCCAAGTACCTCTACCTGTATCATCTGCTATTAGATTTTGTCCCGCTCATGTTGTTTAACTGTATTGTATATGCTTTATAACACAATGTAGTATGTTTTAACTATTGTACATATTGTATCATTTTATTATTCTTGGATGCCAAATAACAGGTAAAGGGACTGCCAATGAAAACTAGCCTTTTTGCTAACTCTGATACATTTACATTTGTTTGAATGTTGATGAATATACACTGTACCTTTTCAAAAAACAAAAAAGTATTTTCTAACACAGTTGGTCATCTTTTGTCCTGATGATTCAAACAGGGGAGTTTCATATCTATCCATGCAGAGGAAATGCTCCAACTGCCAGTCACTATTCATTTGTATTCTAAGGTGTTTTTATTATGTTATCCACTCCTTGTGTATGTACATGTATGCAGATCTTACTGGTTTTGACTCTAACATAATCTCATCCCCCTACCCCACTTTTTTCTTTTTCAGTCTTGGTTCCTCTGACAAGACCTGTGTGCAAACCAGCAACTAGAATTCTTTCTTTACAATCGGAAATAGAAAAACAGAGAAACAACCCGCAGGATGATAATTGTCCTCCAACCGACCCACCGACCAGCCCTTACAGTATGTCTCACCTAACATTAAATATAACCAAGCAACGCAGGAAAATTCAGCAGCATGACGCTTTTAGAGGAACTCTGGACTCATTTACCCAGTCAGAGGGAGGACCCGTTTCGAGCAAAGATGGATAGATGGAAAGATGAACGGATGGACACGAGGATGCAAGGATAGTGGAGGATAAGGGGACAAACGGCAGCAAGCAGCTAGCAGGTATCTCTCCTGAAACCAATGAACCAGCACAACATGGCAGCAACGCAGGAGGAACCTGAGGAGGAAAAAGCAGTCAACTTCTCCTACTTCACAAGGATGCATTGTGTAACGAATGGCTACGAAAATCAACTGTCCAACAAAATCAGGTTTCCACAACACAGATTAAACATTTCAGCTACAAAGCTTGACCCACGATGAATCCACAGCCTCATCAAAGCAAAGACACAATTTGGTTTCCAATGAAAGCTGCAGTCCATGCTCCTGTGATGTCTGTCATCACCCAAAACAAAATCAAATTGCCCAATGTTTCTCTCCCTCTGAATGACCATTGACTCTATAAAAAACCCTTTCACCCTACTACTAACTAGAGAGAGACCATGCCAAAACATATCTTGATTAAGGGTTGCACTACAAGCTGAATCAATTAACACTAATCTTAACGATGTGCACTATTTACCTACAAGGCATGGGAGGTAAACCAGACTTGCCTATTAAGAGTTTTAAAGAGGAAAAACCAAGGTACAAGAAGCCTTCACATGTCCTCAATCCCCATCGTTCAGTTTGACAAATCATTGGCCTCCGCTCATTCTCACATTTCCCCGTGCAACAAACACTTTGTACTGGGAAGTCAAATCAGAAAGATCACACAATCTGTGCCATGACCACAGCATGTTTGTACAATTGAAAACACACAGTTGCCCAGTCTCACCATTTAGATTGTAGTATTTATAGGTGGTGGTGTTGTATTATTATATTTTCGTTTTATATGCACATACGGTAAGCCCAGTGAACTCTCTCTACCTATTTGATTAGATATCCAATTCCACAACACACACACACACACACACTGAAAATCTGTGTGCGCACATCATTAATGACAGTTTCCATGACTATAGACAGCAGCTATTGGTTCCCCCTTTGCCCTCTTGTAATGTAGATGAATGATTTTGTTATCTCTTGTGTGTTCTCTTATTTGAATTTATTCCTTTTGGATTTGTACTATTTTTTAATTGTTTTGTATTTGAATGACAGCACCTTATAGAGAAACACAGTAAGAAGTTGGACGTTGAAGCAGGGTGGTTAGCTGACCCGTGATCAAATAGTACTCGCAAAAACTTAAAGTAAAAGTTTGACATTTTGGGAAATAAGCTCATTTGCTTTCTTACAGAGTTAGACAAGAAGATTGATACCACTCTCATGTCTGTACACTAAATATAGAGCTACTGCTAGCAGCTGGTTAGCTTAGCTTAGCATAAAGACTAGAAGCAGGGCAAACAGCTAGCCTGGCTCTTTCAGAAGGTAACAAAAATGTGCCTATCAGCACCTCTAAAACTCACCAATGGCCACGTTACATCTCATTTGTTTGACATGTACAAAAATTTAAATGTAAAAACAACAATTTGCCATTTTACAGCAAAGTTGGGACCAGGCAACTAGTTCCAGCCAAGAAATATTCCGGCACATAACCAAAAACGGTGAATTGTCATTTTTACACTTATTTTTTTGTGTGAATTAAACAATATAACGTGTTTATTAGTGAGTTTTAGAGGTGCTAGTGAGCAGATCGTGTTACCTTTTGACAGAGCCATGCTAGCTATTTCCCCTGTTTCCAGTCTTTATACTAAGCTAAACTAACCAACTAACTAACCAGCAGCTCCTTATTTACGCACAGATATGAAAGTGGCATCAATCCTCTCATCTCACTCTCGTCAAGAAAGCGAATGAGCATATCTACCAAAAAGGTAAAACTTTTCCATTAACATGGTTTGTTTGTTCTCAGTGCCAGATAAACGTATTTGCCACATACCGTATTGTAGGGCGACACAATGCAAGGTTTTGACAATCACAGGAACCTTTTTTATTCCTGGGAACTCGGCTGCTGAACCATACAGGTCAAGAAAAATCTACTATTTGACCCAGGCACAGCTGGTGGCTGGTGGTGGTGATATGATTGATATGATGAATGATAGAAACGCAGAACCACGGAGGGAAAGGTTGCTGAAGATGGGACCCAGAGTAAAAGAGAGAGTTGCTCTTCTTTCTGTCTCCCTAAAGTTTACCCTGTTGTTTACACTCCCAGACGGGCCGCTGCTCCAAGAGCAGAGGGAGCCACACTGCGGAGCAAAATTAATATGTGACATATCTGGCTGTTTTCGGAGAGAGGGAACGAGGGCCTCTAGGCTAGCAGTAGGAGGATCACCCATGTGCCCACTTAGTTTTTTTTTTTGTTTGTTTTTTTAATTAGGGGTGCACAGGATCAGGCAAAGGATATTGGTTGCTATGGTAATCCACCTCCCACACACACACACACACACACACACCAGCACTCCCCCTAGCTATTGTGAATCGATGAGCCCTTAATGATCAAAACTGCACTAAAACAATCATGCCAGCCAACCTCTTTTTAGTTAAGAATTACAATAGATTTGACCACCACTTGTAGAGCACAGATCGCCACTTCTTAAACACACAGACTGATGAAGACCACTCACGATAAACGCAAACACACACCGCCCTGCCCGACTGAATTCAAAGGGAAGTCTTAAATGTAGACAATCTGAGGAGGCCTTTTATGCTTTTAATCATTTTATATCATGAGCCCATACATATTCAGACTGACTCATTTATTTCCTGATAAACATGTAAAGTTCAATTAAAACCACCCATCCAACCTCACAAAATAACTGGACTGCCTGGCCATGTTCTTCACTGCAGGGAAACAACATAGTTGGCCAACCGACTGGCGACCATCTCATCAGCTTCGTAGAGAGAACTAGCTCTGCTGACTTAACGATGGCTAAGGTGATTTCTTTTCTAATCTATGGAAGTGCCTCTGTATTCCCATTATGCAATTTGTCAAACATGAATTCAGGTTCTTTTTCTCACATATAAGCTATAGTGAATGGTGAAAAAAAAAATCTATGTCAGGAGAGGAAAAACGGCGACAGCTCACTAGATAATCGCAAGCATCTTTATATATAATACACATATATATTTATAGATATATACATTTTTTTTATTTGCAAGATAAGCTCTGTGGCAGTCTAGTTATTTTTTGAAGCATGGCGAACATCGCACATCTCGAAAACCGCTGATTTGAGCTTAAAAGTACCAGTCTCTAAACCCACACTCGCATTAAACGACATGAAAGAAAAAGTAAATCCATGGCAAACACAACAATAGATTCAACCACAGTGATGATAACGTAGTCGAGGATTTCAAAAAAAAAAAAAAGAACAGATTAGGTTTTGTTGTTTTCTTTCTTGTTTTGATGGGAAGTATTGTTATTGAAACTAAATGATGTATGTTGATTGAGCCATGTGCAATGCCTTGGTAGAGGAATTGTGTTTGTTTGTTAGCGATTGTTTGAGGGTGTCGCGAGAAAAGAGGGAAAACCCTCTGAGGTTTTTTTTTTTTTTTTTTTTTTTTTTGTCTGTTTTTCAAGTCCACATGCTCTGGGACTCTAAATATAAGGGCGGAGAGAAAAAAAATCCCAGTCTTTGTAAGTAAGTTTGGGGAAATTGTTTTTAATTTCCTTTTGTTTTTTTCTTTTTTTTTTTCTTTTATCACTTTTTTAAGAAAAAACGTCATTTCTAATGATTTGTTTTCAACATGTGGGAGGGCTGAAGGAACAATTTTGCAACTCATAAAATATATATCACTATAAAAACTGGTGCTTTCTAAAGAATAAAGTACATTCAATCTCTATTATACATAAATAATAATAAACAAAATTAAGTGTTATCATAAAAGCAAATTTTAGGAAAACATGCATTATTCTATTTCTCTTTTTGTATTTACCGAGGGGGGAGGGGTTCATTGTATGAAAAGGTTGTTGTGACAAAAGGCATTTTTCCCCACCAACCTTTACACCACAGCAGAGGGACAGTCGTTGGAAAAACAGCTTGTAGACCGCAGTGTTTTTCCAGACTTGTATCCAACACAAGTGATCCTAACATGGGACAAAGACAAGATCTTCCCCAATTTGGGAGATGCACAAGTATGGATTCCCAATTTAAGAAAAAGGAAAAAAAAAAAAAAAAAAAAAAAAAAAAGACCATGAATGATAATTTGTCTTGTCTGGCGAGTTTTTCTATTTGGTGTAAATGTCCAGTTGGTTGATTGAGAGAACCGGCGGCTTGTGTGGTGCTGTCATCAATTCAGTAACAAAATGAACCCCACCCCCCCCCATACACACACCTCCCCTCTTCTCCCCCTCCGATTCCCCATCTCCCACTGTAAATGATTATAAATATTTGTTTGGTGATGTAGTGTTATAGACTCAGAGCATCTTAAAGGTTGTCCCTAAAAAGTGCCTTTTGTTCACAGATTCCATCTTGTACTCCTGAGTGCCCATCTCAAAAGAAAAAAAAAGTCCCCTCCTTCATACTTCTATATCCACTTCTTTCTCTTCCTCTTCTTCGAGCTTTTTAAAGCAGTATACATAGTACTAAAGGAAATTGGTGTGATTTAGTTCCTATTTTTATTGTTGAATAATTAAGAAAAGCAGAAAAAAAGCCCAAAAAAAAGACGCTTCTCTTCCTCTGTATCTTGTCTTCTGTCTATCTTGGACACTGGAGTAGTCTGTAGCCGCGTAACCTTCTCCTTCTCCACCAACCCCCCCCTCCCTCCCTCCTTCCTCCCTCCCTCCTCCCCTCTCCTCTCCCCCCCTCTCCTCCCCTCCCTTCTCCCTTTTCCCTTTCTCTGAACGGCGGGGTTTTAAAAAAAAGAAAAAAAAAGAATACTCAAAGATTTTTTTGTCTGAGCAGAATGCAGTTAGCTCACATGTTATTCTTGTCTGTATGCTTCACATTGTATTACCATACCCATCTTCTTCAGCTTCTCCATTCAACAGCTAATGTAAGTGAACAAGTTACACCACCGGGCTCTGGGCTGCGCTGAGGACGGGGGCTGTCAGAGCAGAGCGGAAAATGAAATAGCCCCCCCACCACCACCACCACCACCACCACCCCCCTTTACCAACCAACCCTCCCTTGGGAGCAGTGGAGGGCAAATCAATCCTTCACTGTGGTGGAGAGGCAAAAGCACTCACGGGGTGAGGGTGACGACCAGTAGGACTGCTAGTATAGGCAGGTTTGTTTGTAATCCTTGTTTCTATCTATTTATTTTTTTATAATTGAATTTGGATTTGCTTATTGATATCTTTTTTTTTTTTTTTTTGTCATTTTTACTGAGTATCTTAGGCAGCATTAAGACGCTGCGTTGAGACCGTCAATTATGCACCTTTCTAGTGGTTGAATGAGACCAGCTATTTAAAAAAAAAAAAAGAAACTGAAATGACTCGAAGCACCTTATAAGCGGACTGGTTCCACAGCGGGGAGACTAAAAGGCTCAGATTTAGCACAATCATTAGAAATGTTACACGTTGATTCACCACCATTCTAAATCGCAGTGTTTGACAGACACATTGACCAAAGTGGTATGGCTCCAAAAGCTAGTAGACTTTGGTGACTTATAGAGAAAGCACCTTCAAATTCCACCAGCAAAAAAAAACAAGTGCAGGTTTAATGACAGATTTGTGCCCTGCTTAAAAAAAAAAAAAAAAAAAAAAAAAAAAAAAATTATATATATGCAACTTTTTATTTTTCTTCATCAAGCAAATGAAGCCAGCAGCAGTATTATCAATCAAGCCTTGACAAGTGAAAGCGCCACAGTTGAGAAGCCATATCAGAGACGAACAGGTTGCACGGAGCAGAGAGAGAGAGAGAGAGAGAAAGAGAGAGAGAAAGAGAGAGAGAGAGAGAGAGTGTGTGTGTGTGTGTGTGTGTGTGTGTGCGCGTGCGTGCGTGCCTGTGTGTGTGTGTGTGTGTGTGTGTTGTTGAGGGAGGGTGTCTACAGATTATGCCCCTGCACCGTTCAGAGAGCGAGAGCCCAGTCTGGCCCTGTGGCCTGGCCGTCCGCTGTTTTTATGTTCCTTTGGCTTTGTTTGTTTTTAACACGTTTTGTAGGACGTTGGGCTGTGTTTAGTGACGTGTAGACTGAGCCCCCTGGCCGGCCGAACCCTTCACCTCTGACCTGTAACCCCTCCCATCATGAGTGCTCCTCCTCCTCCTCCCCTCGCAGCAGCGCCCCATCCTCAGACACACCTCCCAGAGCCCATGGTGAAATGCATGTGTTAATTACAGTTTCTTTTCCATAATAATAATAAAAAACAGTTTGAAAAGAGCAACACTTGATTGAATAAAAGGATGTTCTTGACTGTACCCTGCCTTTGTCGACTCTCTTTATTAGTTTAGTAGTGGACAAGTAGCACAACTTCAAAGCAGTCTGGTTTGCAGCCCAGTATGGAACCGGCCCTCTTAATCAGTTTATTGGTTCTGTTGGTGTCATCAGCTCCAGTGATGCTCCCCCAGCAGACCACAGTGAAGTACAGTGAACAGACTGGTAGATTTCCAACAGCTCGCTGCACATGTTGAAAGATCTCAGGAAATAGAGAAGTAAAAGTGCTTGATATGCAGAAAACTGACCACTGTGAACGGATGTGAGATAATTAATGGGGTAGGAAAGAAGAAAAACAGAGATCTGCTAGAGAAATCAGTATTCACTTTTTGGATTTGTCCAATATTTGCTTTTTTTGCGAAATATTGGATGATTTTACCTCTTTGGGCCTTGAACATTTAGTTAAATGAAATCATCTGAGGAGGTTTAGAGGGGAAACACTTCTTTGTTGGAACTACTAACAAGTCAAAATGTGACATCTCAAATGTGACAAGGGTCACCAGATAGATATATTTTTGTAAGGAGTCACAAGCCAAAAAGACCGCATTCCACCGCATTCTTTAATGTAAATTTAAAAGTAACTATAACTGTAAAATAGATGTAGTTTGTAAAAATTACAATATTTTCCTCAGAAATGTTGTGAAGTAAAAGTATAAAGTAGTAGAAGTACCTCAAAAATTGTACTTAGGTACAGGACTTGGTTACTTTCCACCACTGGCTTTGGGCAACGACCACCTTGTGAAGTCTGGGAGCCTTTAATACAGTTGGCTGAACCACTCCTTAGGCTGCTTGTCCATTATTCATGTCTGTATTGTCTCCAATATGTCTTTGTTACAGAGTATATGAGGAAATTTGTGTTGAGAAATAGGAATATCAGGAACCTGGATCTGAGCCTGGACTATTTTTAGAGCTCAGTGTGTTTACAATAGTAAAATACAAATAACTGCATGCAAATACCTGATTATTAAAACAATTTTCAAACAGTTATTTGCAGGCATTTCCTATTTTATCATTATCAGACATTTTTGGCAGACAATGTCCAAACTCTAGATACTATTTTAATGTGTATGCAGTTTGTGAGCTGAATTGTGATCTTTGGTTAGCTCCTTTTCTGAAATGTAGTAGCAGCTGTGTTCTTAGGTAGAAAATGCACATTTAAAGCTGCACTAATCAATATTTCTATATACACAATGTGTCAAAGGACTATGTGTAACGTGAACAGTCATCACTCCGAATGACAAATCTGCAGAAACTGTTGACTCAGTTCAGCTCAGTTCCCCTCAGCTTGACAGAACATTTCAGCTTTTTTCAGCTCATTGTTTTGGTTTTACTTCCTGCAATGTTACTGTTTTGGTTCAGTCTCCCTGTTCTCATTCGCATAGTTTGAAGCTGCAGCAGACAACTATTCTCAGTAAGAAAGCCCTGATAAATGCTACTTGTCCAGCTCCAAATGGTAGACTAAGATAGTGAGTAGGTAGTGAAAATAGAGATTTAGCAGCTAAAGAGGCAAATATTTCTTTCAGGAGGTAAAAACAACTAAAAGAGTAAATACAATACTTACATCCATTCATTTGGTGCAGAACACCACTCCTTATCCATGTCAGTGTTGCTCCATGTCCGCTGGGTGTGTAAATAAGCAGCAACACTTCACCGACATCTTCACCACCACAGCTTTATCAGGTGATAATATGTCAATGTTGTGTTTATAGCTTGTGCCGCCCTCAAGTGGCCAAGAAAATCAATTAATAGAGCTTTAAACTGGGTAACTGGGAGCAAACAATATAGATAGAATACCTGTGCAAGGAGAAATACATCTTAATTGTAACAAGACCATTTTTTTAAAACTCTAAGTGGCGAACCATTATCCAATTTGCATTTTGATTTATTTATTGCTAATACCTTTGCCAACACTCTTAATTTATGTGGCCCTTTGGGGTTCTAATTACAGGAAACTTTCCAGGTAGCAGGAATGAATTGTTGTTCCAGACACAATTCATTTCTGGTAACTTGAAGGCTTCGAGAGTGAGTACACAGCCAATGAGAACCAGTTACTTGCTGGATTTGATGTTGGGCTGGAGTTTTGAAGTGAAGAATTCCCTAATACAACTATTTGTGTAGTTTTACTTCTTACATTTTCAGGTATTTTGAGTTTATTAACTGTGGGCTTTATGTGGAGTTGTCATGTTCTCATCATGTTGGTTTCTTCCCAGAGTCAAGACATGCAGGTCAGTTTAACCTGTGCTAGACAAATGGTTTACCCTGACTTTTCATCCATTGCATCCTGGGATAGCAGGACCACATTAACCCACTAGAGGGCCGCAGGGAAAACATTGCTGTGGGCCTCCATTGACCAGGTGGGTATTCAGACTGTGAATGACATGTATGATGATACTAATAAGGCACAAAGAGTCAAAGGCCTGAAAGACTGCTGATATTTAATGTAGCACAGCATAGTCTAAGATCATGTTGATGCTGTAGGACAGTTTTCAGTACAAACTGCCTTCACACATACAGAATGAGTTGTTTTTTTTCTTTTACAGTTGTTGTCTGTTCATGGACCCACATTAAGCTGAGAACCTCTGCAGTCAAAAACAAACTAGTTGCCGCACATCCCCACCTCACACGCTACAACCAGGCCCGCAGTTATCATAGCGGCCAGTCAGCCCATCTGCACATACAGTAAGATTAGATCCTTGATGCACAGAATGGTTTTCTGATCTGCTGTTTTGTGTGTAGTTGAGCCTCAATATGCATAATGAGTCCATTATCTGTGTATTATTTGTTTTTAATTTGAGCATAACTGGCTGTATTGGCCATATAATGCCGGGCAAATTAGACAATTAGACAATCCCAAAGAAGAATTACAAAGTTAATTTAGCGTCATTTTTCTTTTATTCAGAACTTAATCTAAGTTTTATAAGCAGTCAAATTCAATCAAATCAAACGGTTTCATTTTTCTGAACTACAATTTGCCCCAAGTTGGGAAGATAAGGTACAGTATGTTTGATCTAAAAGAAATAAATGGATTTGGTTCCCTATTCCACGGGAGATTCCTGCTCTGTGTTCAGGGTGTCTCGAACAGTTCTTTCCCTTAAGTTTTTTTGGAATATCTGAAAGCAAAAATATGCTTTTCTAGACATACCAAGCATGTTAGTACGACATATGAAAGTCACATGGCGGTTACCACATAACTGTATAAAGTTGTTTATTCTTAACGCACCTTTTGGAACCTGTTAAGAATTGACAAAAAGAAGGAAAAAAAAAAAAAAAGACGTGGTTTTATGATCCTGCTGACTCGATCACATGTGACACTGTTAAAACCACATGCAGATGGTTTAGACCTCACCAAGCAGTACACACATTTATCTGCAAACACATTTGCAAATGACACCTAAGAACTTAAGTGTGCGGGTATTTAATCGTTTTGGTTAAGTAGTTAAGAACAGTTAAGAAAGTAATGTCATCCCACTCGTCTGTGTAATATGGATCAGTTACAGAACTCAGATGTACCCTCTGTCGCTTTTTTTGTTGTGTCCTTAATTACTAATAATTAAAATTGACAAGAGTTTCACTGTGCAAATTTCATCGAGACTGTAAAACTGCTTCAACTTAGCTGCTGTTTAAATCTTGATAGTAGAAGAAAAAATCTGATGTTTGTAAGTTGCACAGTAGATTTTCGTGGGTAGTGTTGATTAGCACCAGATCTTAAGTAATCTAAACAGACAGGCACAGCGTTTTGCAGGGATTCTGATTGGCTGCGATCTGTGCGGCCACCATGGCAGGACAGATGAAGGTGGTACAGAGTGAAAAGAATAACCAGATACTTATGTGTCAGTTTAGTTCCCCATCCCCTCACCCTCCTCCCTCCCCCCCCTCTTTCTCCCCCCCCCCCCCATAACAGACCCCAGCAACATCATCTCAGACAAAGGGCAGCACGGTCAAGTCCATCTCTGCCAATTTCATTATTGGACGTAACATACGAGAGGCTTACAGAGGTACACACAAGCAGTTACACACACTGATAATGTTGTAGAAGTGCAGTGAGGAGAATGTGCTTCCATACAATCCAGCTACAGCATTAACAAACTTAGATAATGCAAATTGATTACTTTTTCAGCTTAACTGTATCGCATCCATCTGCACAGGCACGCGGACATGTACTCACACACACAGACACAAGCACACACTCTCGTCGCAGACCCCTCAGCCCCGTCACTCCCCCCTCCCTAATGTCCACAAAGCGCGTCTAAAATCAAAATGATAGATCTCCCCCCTAAACAATCCCCACACATTCCATTGGAATTCACGTGGATTTTTGCTTTCTTCCACACTTTTTCACCCTGACCACCAATAATCTAAGAAGTCTGACCTTTCTGCACGCAACCTCCACTTTGTGTACATAAGCGTGTAACCCCCCCCGCCATATCCCGACCCACCCCCATCTTCCCTTCCCTTCCCACCCCAACCCTATCCCATCCCACCGCCCCCCCCCCCCCCCCCCCCCCTCCCCTCCCCGCCCTTCCCTCCTGCTGGCTCTCCCCTCTCCTCCCCTCCTGTTGGGTTGAGCTGAGGTTGGTAGCTGTACAGTAAATTGGGGGTGCAGTCTTTGAAGAGGGGAGGGGTAGGAGGGAGGAACAGGAAGGCAGTAATCTCTGCTGTTCAGTCATCTTCCAGTCCCTGGTTGAGGAGAAAGTTGGCTGCCAGGTTCTCGTTCTTCTCGCAGGCAAAGTAGGCCTGGATCACCAGGGCCTCAGGGAAACCCAACGCTTTTAACTGCTCAGAGTTAAGACGGATACATAAAGAGAACAAAGAGTAGGGAGACATGAGAGGAGGCTGTTAAAAACCACACCATCTGAAACTTATGTTTCCAAAAAGGAAAAAGACCACACGCTTTCAATCTTTAGTCTTCATCCAACTCACCCTTTCGATGGCTTCCTTCTCCTGAGGTGTAACCTGGATATAGTTGACAGGTGCGCCCTCCTCCCCCGCTGCCCCCATCTCTCCAACCTCTGGCGCATCTCCCCCCTCTCCCACTGGCTCGTTCAACATCTGGATGAACAGCTCTTGATGCTGACTGATTTGCTGCAGGAAGAAAGGTACTTTCACAACAAAGGCATGACGATGCTCCACTAGGATGTGGAAAACTCATGGTGTGAGGTCGTCTCATGAGTGTCTGGCAGTGTGTGAGTACAGAGTGTGTTACCTGTAAAAGTTGAGGGTTCTCCCTGCCTAGTTGCTGGAGAAGAGCTGGTAGCAGAGCAGGGTTCTGCTGGATGGCCTGTCTCATGTGCAGAAACTGGGGCTGAGTCCGCAGGAATGCAAGAGGGTTCTCTCCTGGTGACACAACATTAATAACCATTAGTAGGAGAGCAAACTAAATCAATTCTATGCAGGACATTTCAGATACATTCATACTTTGCCGAGCCTATCTATTATTTGGCACAAACTCTACCTCTGCTATTTCACACTGAACTCAAGATCCACAGTCAGACTGGGTTAAATCCCAGCCAGTAGCACCATCACTGTAAAATCTACTGTGCACTACATAGTAAATACTAGTAATACTAGAGTTGTCAACAGTTAACTGCAGAGAATACTTTTGATTGGTTACGCATGTCAGTCTATAGGTTCATTTGCATACTAGGGTTGGGTAGTGAACTACTTACGATAGATTAATGTTGGTACCTTGTGTGACTGAGAGTGAGCGCAGCCCCCAAATAAGTTTTAAAGACACACATTTCCCTACTGAAGCGTCTCACATGGAGGCTCCGACACTGACAGGAGCACTAACCCACAGATACAAAGACACGCGGCCGATCCATTTTACCAGCCTGCATGGCGGCTAGCAGCTAGTTAGCATGGCTAGCATCATTAGCTTAGCTGTGCCATGTGTAGCCCATAGACTGTATTAAAAATAAGGTGTAGCTGCGGTGGCTCTGGTTTGAAATCACTGTGCTGGGCAGGTGACAGGTGTGATTCCGGTGTTTATGTGCTCTGAAAGACGTCACGGCGCGGATATAAAGTCACACAGCTGGCGGACTGTTAGCCTAGCATGCTAATCCTACAGTCTATCGGTAATAACAACGTAGGTGTTATAAAAATTATGATTGCACTGTGTATGAGTGTTACTATTTTATCTAGATCATGATGAATTGTTCCTGTTTTGTACTGCAACATCAGCAGACGTATCAGCTGAGGTTAAAGGAAGTTCAGTATTATATTTGTAAGAGGAAGATGTAGAAATTAAAATGCCGGTGAGACGTGTCATCTGGGGGTCAGTTGGGCAAGATGAGTCCTGGACAGGAGAACTGAAAACAGACATGACGGTATCTATGAGTCTGTATTTTAATAGATTAAGAAAAGAACTGTACTGTAGCGCCCACCTATGGAGTATAAAACCGTTCTAAGCGCTCCACTGGGAGCCTTTCTCTTTGTAACCTCATCCTGCGTGTTGCATTGTGAAACGCTCCTTCTTGTACAAGAAAATAAATTCTGTTAAATTTGATATTTCAGCTCCAGTATCTATAGTTCAATGTCATTAAGAAGACATTTTTTTAACAGTAGGTGTTACTTTGTTATTAGGCCATCACGCAGTTGCTGTGCTGAATGATTGAGACCAATATGCTGCCAGTCAGTGTGACTAAACTCATTGAAAACACTTTGAGGTGAAGAAGGATGAGCTAAAAGTCAAGCTAACCAGGGCTAACAAGCTAGCACTGACCGACTGCTGACAGCTCTCACAAATGAAAGCCAAATTACAAATTTTCTTTAAAAAAAAAAAAAAAAAAAAAAAACCGGTCTATCGAAGGCACAGTTAGCTGAAACTGACATCCCTAATGTATACACAAGTTCTCCATGGTGATCATGAATCCCCTCAGAAGACCTACAAACAAAATCCACTCAAAGAAAGGCCACTGGCTACAACAAGTCTCCTCTGAGTGATGACATTTGAATCCAGATGCAGGTTGGGGTCATCTTACAGGTCTAACAGCAATTTAAACATGCCCCTGGTGGAAAAACATTAAGTGACTAATGAGTCATATGATGAGCCATTGCTGTGCCAAGTGAGGCAGTAATGATTATTTTAACTAAAATGTGTCTTGTCTTGGCCCTGCAGCATTCACATATTTAAATGTTCTCAAACAGTCTCTTGCAGAAGCTCTTGAAGTAGAGTCCACATGGTCTGAGTTACCTCCCAGTCTTCATTCTGATGCATGGATACTAGTTGAGGCTGTGACTCCTATAAATGTGGGCTCTCTGCCAGCGATTGGCATAATTCACATCTCACCACTACTAGTGTTTATTATTATTATTTAAACAGCATAGAGACAGAGAGACATGTAGACTGTATATATATTTAGATCAAAATGAATTGCATGTCTCACCTTCTGCTAGAGATGGGGCTTCTGTGGGTCCAGATGCAGGGGCCTGCACCGGGGGATTAGTCTCCTGGACTGGGCTGCTGGGGATACCCTGAAAACACAACAATACAACTGTCAATCACTCTCTCTCTCACACACACACACACACACTCTCTGCATGCTGCCAAGATGAACAGACCCAAACGTTATATTTGTCAGGCACATGGAAGTTTGGCAATAATAATATAACTGAATGCATTTACTAGATGTATACATGTCATCTGGTTTAACCCTACAAGTGCTGAAGTCACATCAGCTGCTAACACCAGCGTTACTCGTTTTATGTTGACTCTCAGTAACTTTTCTGTCAGCGCACACATCGCCTTCACAAATTAGTTGCAAGATGTGTGGTTCCTCCGGCATGTTTTACAATACCGCTGCATGTTGTCAAGACTGCAAATGTAAACACCAGGCAGCGGTGAACGCAGTGATACCGACATGTCTTTCAACGTGGGAATGTGGTGGATGGTTTGAAGCAGGTGTGTGATTGGAAAACGTAGCGAGGCAGCAGGGGACACACACATAGAGGCTACAGGCACAGTGCAGAGATAGACATGGAGAGAGGACTTTAAGACAATCAGTTTTTGACAGCCGTATTGATTTTTTCTGAATTTTGTGCAGAGTTTGGGCCGGATATACAGTGGTTTATCAATTTAGCTGAATCTCTTGTCTCAGTTTTCCGAAAGGTATCGGTTAATCTACCCTAACGAGGATAGAATAACATATTCGAAACACCCTTTAGTATAATGATAATTTCTCTCAAAGTGCAAAGTAAAGCCATAGATATGCTTTTGAGTGAACACATACACAGGCTGAGGACACATAGTAGTTCTGTTTCTACTGCTTTCTGGAGTCCACGTGGAGGATGTGTTCCACACATGCGCAGTAGATCGGCGTCTACAGGAAGACAGTGCAGACTGTCCGCGTGGTCACAACAAATTGGAGGTACGCACAGAGTCTACGTGTACACCCTCCACTAAATTTATGTCACATGGACCACAGCAGACCCTCACGTACTCGTGGATGCAGAAAGTATTTTCAGTTTAAGAAGAACAGATCAAGCGGAGCATGTGTCACCATTGATTAATTACACTAAAACTAAATCAAGACGCAGGGTGGTTCACACTGATTAACGTCATGTTCTTCAGCCTGGTTAGTCATCTCCTTTCCAAAATGTGACTTTTGCACTGAATGTAAAAGTGGTGACCAGACAAAGCTGAGCTGGGGAGCTCTCTGTGAGATGTGTGAAGGTACCATGATATGGAAAACGTGCAAAGAGCTATTTCCAATTAGATTTTTAGTATATTGAAGTATTTCCATGTAGGAGATTACCACAGTCTATGACCACAATATGACAAATTTGCTGACTCAACGACTTTTTATAAAACAACAACTAGACTAGATTTACTACATAAATCAATGGAAAGACCTGTCAGTGAGGGTGCCTCACAGTCTGATGTCAACTTAGACTGAACAATGCACTAGTGTAGTAGAGAGATTGTTCACAAGATGACGAGGTAAACACAATTGTCTTTGACTTTTAAAGTAATCTCCATGGAATTTTCTGGATGATGTCACATAACCAGGTTTTCTTGTTTTTCGAGCCGTGTGTGTCAAGACTCCTGCTGTGGCTGCATGGTGGTCTCAACCAGCGCGTTTACATGCACTTAAGTAACCGGGTTACACTCAGGTTTTTCCAGTAAACTGATTTCCTGAACTCCAACTGAAACCACATTTAAACCATCCACAATATGTTTTTTTAAAAACACATTACTAATAGGTTTATTTTATTAAAATGAAGAAAAATGGTCTTTGGGGAAATATCTGAAATGCTCCTTTTTGTGTCAGCAGGCTGGGGGGTCATCCGCATGTCTTGTTTGATTGACAGCAGCTGACAGATGGCCAGAGAATAATTCCACCAAAGTCTATGACTAAAACTGAAACTAACAACATACAAAGAAGCCCCCAGAAGTCTGAATAAGTTCGTTACCACAGCTGATCATTTGACTGGTAAATTTAGACAGTTTTGTTCCACTGTTGTCAGTTTGAACACAGCCTTCACTCCTGGGACTATAAAACAAAGAGGAGTGACTCTGCAGAAGATCAAAGGGGTTTGGCTGTGGAATATGTGCTGAGGGGGACAGAAATATGAATGCCAATCCAAATAAAACTCAACTCAAAATCAATTCTAGAGTTGTTTGGTAATCAGTGGAGGGAGGCCAGTGAATCAGGGAGATATGGTATTCCTTCCTGATGCCAGTTAGGGGCCTTCAGAGATCATTTAGTTGATTTGAACAGTGGTGCTCTTGAAATAGTAAGAATAACTTTAGTGTATGTGTGAGACGCACAGTGAGAAGGTACTCCACAGCTCTGTGGGGGTTGTTGAAACTGGCCCGTAGCGCCGCCACCACTCTCTCCCTTTCATAGCCCATAGACATGATCTCTGTCAGCATCGCCTCGTACTCGGCTCCAGTCACTGAAAACACAACACAAAGTTGGCAAAGTTACTAACTCGACATATTTGGAATATTTGAGAAGTTACAACTTTAAGCATGTATCAACAGGAAATGTATTTCTGTATTATTCCTCTTGTAAGATGTATCTAAATGTACCAAAACACAGAACTTAAATAGCAAATTTGAACCATTACAAACTTCAAAGAAAGATTAAAAATACATTTTCTATTACAATCCATGCCATGAGGCCACTGTAGCTTGCTCCTTCATGGAGGACGGCATTTTCAAGATTTATTTATCTATAGCAACAAGACTAATCCTTCAGTCGCCACTGAGGGTCTGACTCTAAAGCATACATAAGAGAAAAGTCATACATACAATAACATTCAAACATACTAATTAGGCTTAAATAGCAGCATGACACCTACTCCTACATACTCTGGTATGTACATAATCTATGAGTAGCCCTAACGGGAAGCCCCTTTGCTCTCTGTGGCACCACAATAAGGGATGCTTGCTTTTGTCACAGCCTAAATATAGGAGTGATATTATGTATGGCACTGCAGCCTGTAAAGTCCCTGACTAACAGCAGTAACAATATCTGGCACAGAAAGTAAAGCCTAGGATTTACATCTACAGGCTCCATTGTAAAAGTCAATTGTCTGAATTTCTACTATTTAGATTTATCAACAGTGAGCAAATACCCAAACTACTGCGTTGAGACCGTTAGAGCTGCACCAGCTCCAGCTGCTGTTGTATTGCATTTGACACAAGTCTGGCAGAAATGTATTCATGACTTACCCAGCGCTGAAGAGGCATCCAGGCCCTGGCCCCCACCACTGGAGCTACAAATCAAAAGTGATGAAAAAATAAAAATCAACTTACAAAAAACTTCTATGATTCTGTGAAAATAGAATTAAAAAGTACATAAATAATATACTACATTACAGTTTAGTCACTGTGTTGAGCTAAAAATACTGTACCCATCTTCACTGTTAAATAAAGCTGGTATGATACAATCTTGGCTTGAGTCCTAGCCACTGACAGACTCATGTTGGACAATTACTCTATTAAAATACATCTGGGTGACAGATCAAGGCCACCTGCACACTCCCAGTTTATTGAGTCTCTGCAAAGTAAACAGTCCTATGATAACTGTGCACATGTTGGGTGCCACAAATGCCTATTAAAATTACAGAAGAACTGATATTAGACATATAATATAATGGGAAATTATAAAACCATATGAATGAAACATAGGATGAGAAAGTACACTTAATTGTTTTAACAGGGCTCAACTGTGCCACTGAAAAATATTGTAAATAATCTGTATTTTACTTAATAAGAACTTCAGTTTATTTGTATCTAGAAAATGACCAAATAGTTCAAATTTAGTGAGATGACAGCTACATTAATAGAATATTTAAAATTAATAGATTTTGTGGTGGAATTTTGAATGTTTTAAGGGGATCACTGTCACAAAGACATGCTCTGGATCAAACCATATATATTCATACCTGAAAAAAAAATTGTGATATTGATTCCAACAATATTTTCCAGTACTGCTTCTCCACTATTTCTAACATGACAAAGATGGTTTTAAAAACATTCAACACTATATAATTCTATATGATCGACAGCTTCTACCTGGCTGGTTGTTGTGGTTCTGTGGCTGCGGCACTTGGCTCCTCTTTGGCCTCCTCGGGGGGAATGGGGACAGCTGCTGGGGTTGGGGCTGGGACTGAAGCTGGGGTTGTGGCCTGGACAGCTGTTGACGTGGAGCCAGAGTCCTGTACAGGGGGCTTGGGTGCTTCTGAGACAGGAGGTGAGGCGGCCGCTGCGGGCTTAGCCTTTAGTCAGTTCAAGAGGAGGTGCTGTTAGACTAACAACTTAATAGTGAAACTGTCTGAAAAGTACTATAACATTTATAACTTCATCATATAAAACTTAACGTCACCTTTAAGAATTACAATAAGATCTCACCTTGGACACCATCACTACAACAAAATTCTTCTCATCAATTTTGTAGTCCTTAATTGGTGTGTCATCTTGCAGGATTTTTCCTGCATATATCAGCTTCTGCCCAGATACTGGAAAGTTGTCTTTTCCTCTCTCTGCTTCTATCTTCTCTTTCAAGGCCTTCACCTGATAAAGAAGAGAGGAACAGACTCCATTACCAGCAACATACAAGCACATCCTAACGGATTCCTAAACGCATTTATTTCAAAGCATGAACATCCCTACTCTGTGTTAGATGACAATCTTCCTCTTTGATCTCTGACCTTGTCAAGTCATATGAGCCTTGAAAAAAACGACTATCTAGATGGACCATTGACAATGTCATTAACTTACAAGCCAGGAAGCATCATAGCTGACTTGTAAGACTCAGACTCTGCACTATTTGTATCTCTTTGCACTCTTTGTGCTATTTGTATCTCTTTGTCTCTCTTTGCACTATTTTTATCCTGTTTACAGTTCACAGAAATGGTTTCACCTGTATATAGATATTCCTTGTGTATATTTCTGGAAATTGTTGTGTTGTTATTCTGTGTCAGTACATTTGGAACCACTGGACCGGAGTCAAATTCCTTGTATGCGTAAACATACTTGGCCAATAAAGCTGATTCAGAGGTGTGCATTAGTACTGGCTTCATTCATTTTAGTGTATCACACACGCGGACAATGCTTAAGTTACTGTAAGATTCAAGTTTGAATTTAGCAGTATTACATAGCGGGAATATAGTGCCGATAACAAGTAACGTTAGTGAAGTGCTAACTCATGTTCACTTAGCCAGGCTCGTTGCCAATAAAGCTAATCGTAATTAGCAGTGTCATAAGCATTAGCATTAGCAATAATAGCGTAGTGGCCAGCTTTGCCCTCATCCCACTGTTTCCCGCATTTAATTCAACTTCACGTAGGACATTATTGAAAAGCAATAAAAGCAAAGTAACCACGACACAAACTTGAAACGACGAGAAACTCGTCTGTCATGCCGTCGCAATGACTTTGTTAACGGGCAGCTCGGCGAGCTAACTAGCTAACGTTTGCTAATAAGTGGGGTGCTAACCTGGAAACGCGTGCTGTTGATGGGCACTCTTTTTGCCAAATCTACATACATTTGTCTTTAATTGTCAATATCAAGTGAAGCTATAGGGTCTACACGCAAAGTTGAGACATAGTTCCCGCAGCTAGTAGCTAAAGTTAGCTGATAGCTTATAGCTAACTGTTACTCACCGTTTGTTCGGGGTCTATCTCGACTTGAATAGTCTGCTGCTGCAGTGTTTTTAGCGTGATCTGCATGGTAGCGGTGGCTGTTTCGGGTGTGCTTCAGAGGGAAAAATAGTTGCTTGCTAAGCAGTTAATTTGTTTTTAAAGTTTGCGTTTCGGGTAAGATAACAACTAGCCGAGAAATGTGTGTATCCATGAGCACTCAGCAAATCGCCATCTTTGGTGACAAGTTGGTGCTGCTGCGAAAAAAGCTTCGCGGAAAGCTGCGAGATCTCGTGCCGTAGAACGCGAGTATGGCAAGCGCTTTCAACATATGTCAGCTTTCATTTCACTCCTCATAAATGTCTACACGTGCATTTTAAATAGTTGCAATCACTATATAACCAGTACAAATAATAATTCAAGATGTCTGCAGTTACGAGTTGACTGGTAAGAAATACAGTTAAAGACATAACAACATAACACTAGCTACTAATGATTATTTTCATTATCGATTTATCTGTCGATTATTTTCTCAAAAGGAGGGAGGTGTAGGTTTCTCTAAAGACACTCTATTGTGCCAGATTATTTCAACGACTAAGACAAAAAGAGACATAAACACTTATGTAAATTAACAAAATTATATATTCAAAACTGTCCCTGTGTCTCTCCTCAGCACTACAACTTCTGAAAAGGTGCAATGACAATTCTCATCGTCATCAAGTTACGGTCTCAGGTAATTTAGACACTGTACTGTTGTTTTAGTTATTTTATTGTTATTGTCTTATTGATGATTTATTATACATCTGAAGTGAATATAAAGGTTTTTCCTTTCACAAGGATTAACAGTCAGAAACATGCACAAACAGACATAAACACAAATGTACATAAACAAAATTATAGAGTCAAGACTACTCCTGCATATCTTACATTATCTATGATCCATTATCGTCCACAGTTGTAAATGTTAACGACCTTACACATACACAGGTGATTTCAATTACTCTGGCTGATTAGACCTCTAGTCAGATTGAGGCTGTGTGAGCTAAGCTGGGAGTTACATGATGTCACAAAACTCTATGTACCAGTAGTAATGATGACATTAAATTAAAGTAAATTGCTCCTCCCTAATGTCTGCAACAGGAGAGAGGGAGATGTCAATTAAGCCCTGAGAAGAGCTCTAATCAGGCAAGAAGTTGCTAATAAATGGATTTTGCTGCATTGGAGTGGCCTTCCTGAGAAATTAAATAGCTACTTACAAGTTATTCTTATTACTGGCTTATAACTGATATATAACATATTTGATTTATTGTATTAATAAAGCCAATTGTCAAACCTTGGATTCAGGAGGAACAATGTGGATTCTGTCCTGAGTATGGAACAGTGGATCAGCTCTTCACCCATGCAAGGATACTTGAGGGGTCATAGGAGTTCGCACATCCAGTTTACATGTGCTTTGTGGACTTGGAGAAGGTTTAGGACCGTGTCCCTCAGGGCACCTTGTGGGTGGTGCTGCGGGAGTATGGGTTACTGGGGCCATTGCTGTGAGACATTCGGTCCTTATATAACCGCAGTGAGAGTTGTGTCCACATTCTCGGCAGTAAGTCAGACTCGTTCTCAGTGGGCATTGGACCAGGGTCGTCCCTTGTCACAGATTCTGTTTGTGATTTTCATGAACAGAATCTCAAGGTGAAGCCAGTGGGAGGAGAGTGTCCGGTTTGGGGACCTCGGGATTGCTTCTCTGCTTTTTGCAGATGATGTGGTTCTGTTGGCTTCAACGCACTGTGACCCAGCAGGCACTGGGACAGTTTGAAGCCAAATGTGAAGCGTGGCTGCCCCAAGTGAAGGAGTTCCAGGCATGTCCAACTGATATGAGACCCTGGGGCAGACACAGAACACACTGGAAGGACTACATATCTCCTCTGGCCTGGGAAGGCCTTGGGATCCAACAGGAAGGGAGGGAAGGAGGGTGTTGTGGGGGTGAAGGATGTCTGGGTTTCCTTACTCAGTCTGATGCCACAGTGACCTAGTCCCAGATAAGCAGCTGAAAATGGATGGATGAAAGACATTGAGATTGTTCCATGTTATGCTTATAGGACCAAACTGTCACATTTCTCTGTAAGCCCAAATCCTGACTCAGGGTAGATTTGTTACTTCACTGTGATTTTTACCAGACTCATACAAAGATCAAGGAATGAGAAAATCAGCAGATCTCTGGCTAAATTTATGGTAACCTTTAATGAAAATAATATTTTCATAACAGAATTAGCAAACTAAGTAACTATGTCTTCAATAGAATACAACACATGTATCAGCCTGCATCATAATGCAGGAAAATATTTTTTTGACTTTGGCCATGAAAAGTCATTGCTTATTATACTGTATGCTGTGTCTGAGCACAGGAAACGAGAAGAGAGAAGAGAGCAAGTTTGAAAAAATGTGAACTAACTGTTGGGCCACTTGATCACCAGCCTAACAAACACCTGCACCTTTATGTATTATCATCTTCATTATCACCCCTATTGTACGTAATCCACCTGTAATTGCCTCAATATACATTTCAATACATTTAAAAGCAATCCGGTGTACCCACTATGACTGCTGGCACCGTGGTAACCTTCAGTTCCACCCAGTTTCAATATTACAACTGTGATCAAATGCGTTCAGATTTTATTAATTCAAAACCTTAACCTTAGTAACCAAGAAAATAGACATCCGGAGGGAATGTTTTTCACCTGTAGCACCCAGCTCTTGACTGTATAAAGACACACATCCTTATCATTTGTGCAGTTATGTGATGCAGTCAGCAGGGGACAGAGTTTGACTACTCAGTGACAGACAGCACTGCAGATTGCAGCACAGAGCTTGGCTGAATGGGAGGAAGAGTAGAAAGCGAGGAAGAAAGCACTGTCATTGTGCACATGGTGATATTATATCATAGACGGGTGGATGGAGAGGTGAATGAGTTCACTCACTCAAATTTATGCAACTACTGTTGAGAGACAGACGGAATGAGAATAGCTCTGGCATGTCACATGTTGGACATATATGCTTATTACACTGAGAGATAGCATTTTCATACTTTCATACTCAACTCTATACATGTACACTGTGGCAGTTGCTGTGTGAGTGCTGCAATAATCTGAGTTAATCCGTGGGAATAATAGCCTATTTGTGTGATTTGCTTTGCTTTTTTCTTGTTGCGAGCCCCATCACCAAATTACATATTCACACACACACACACTAACGCAATAACATACACATACATTGCACCGGCTGTGACCACCAGTCAAACCTCCCAGCAAGCACTGCGACATAAATGTTTCATCAAATTACCCCCTCAGCCATCGCTCACCGCCAAGTTTGCTAGAGTCTCCCTGTCGTTTCCCTCCTTCCTGATGCTCCTCAACCTCCCTTCTCCTCCTTTTACTCCCCATCTCCTTGCCACCCTGTCCTCCCCTTCCTCTCTCCTCCCGATTTTTGTTTTTCACACAATTGCTTCCACACTTCCATTTTATCATTTTTGTGTCATCCTCAATCTCTTCCATTTCTCCACTTGATACTGTCTTTTCTTTTCTTAACTGGATCATCCTGTTTTGTAACCTGGGGTGAAATCTGGTGACTTTGGAGATGAATAGATGGGAGAAGATGTTGGAAAAGGGAAAAAAGAACAGAGAGGGAAATTAAGAAAAGATGAGGATGGTGATGAACGATTGTCAGAAAGTGGAAGTGGAAGCGGAAGTGGAACAAGAGATAGGGAATCACTGTGTGTGTGTGTGTTTGAGGGGATGGTGCCCTAAATGTGTGTTCATCTGGGTTAATTCTCAAGGACAGAACTATTAAAGATTAACAACGAAGCAGCATGTTTTATTGAGACTAGCTGCATTCATGGACATATGGCTCTAAACACAGACCTATTTAAAATGTGTGTGTGTGTGTGTGTGTGTGTGTGTGTGTGTGTGTGTGTGTGTGTGTGTGTGTGTGTGTGTGTGTGTGTGTTTCCTGCAGGCTTTTATTTTGTACAGACAAAAAGACCATCTTTTCTAAAAAGCCATGCCGTGACTGCTGTAGGCATGGCATTTGCTGCAGTGCTGCAATGCTGCAGTCATACCTCAATTAGACTGGCCTTACCCAAGGCTTTACTTAATGTACACCCACATTTCACTATATGTCCAATATGTTGCTGCACTATGTAAGAAAATATCAGAATCTGCAGACACTAAGTACTAAATGACACAGATTGGGAAAGTATGAATAAATAAATAAATAGATATATAAATAAATAAAAACTTGCTGGGACATTTAAGTAAATGTTGCTTAGTTATATTTGATCCAAATTCTTTGCTTCTTACAGAAAGTGGATTATTGAGAAATTTTAACTTAACGTCCCCCTCCACTCAAAAATGTGTTTTGTTAATTGTTCCTTCAGTGGGATGTTCAGGCTTCACTGTGCAGAATGATGTATGAGCGGAGTTTGTTTTCACATCTATGCTGAAAGTAAAAAGTTTCTCTGAGCTCATTGAAAATCTGATTTTAAGGGGTAGGCTTATCAGCATGCTTTGTGACATCAATAACAGTTTGGAAGCCAATCCCGGTCCAATATTCAATTTACATAAGTGTGATGTGGAAACTTAAAGCCTCCAGTGCACAAACACTAATAATGGCCACTACAGTGAACAAGGAGACATCTTGAACTTTTGAAATAAAGAATATTTGCATATTCATAGAATCTGTATTTTTTAATGAGGGTGAAGTAGATGCCATTTTGAGCATTTAAATGTGGTAATTATACTTTTTTGTGGGGAAACCATCATTGTTCACACATCGTTTTAAGCAGAGTATTTTTATATGTCTTAATACATTTCTGGAGGGGACCTCTAAAATTCACTACTAAGAGGTGTTCAGTTCGGTGCATGTACAAACAAATCTGAAAAGGAATAGTTTGACATTTTGAGAAATACACTTAATTTCCTGTTTTGCCAAGCAAGCAGCATAGTGATTTCTTGGCTGGATGCAGTCACTTCCAGGAAGTTACTGCACCCGGCCAAGAAAAAGTCCAGCACATAACCCGCCCCCCCCATAAAACCACATGTCACTTTTACACTCCAGATTTTGTAAGGATTTAATAAACGAGATATAATGTGTTAAATTGTGAGCTTTAGAGATGCTGTTCAGCTGGGTTTTTTTTGGCTGGACAGCAACAGCAGAGCCAGCAAATGTCTGTGACTGACTGAGTGACTCACTGACTGAGTGATGAAGTTACACCATTGGTCAGCTGAAGGCAGCCAAAAGCCCCTGAAGCTTGGGACAGCCAATTATCCCAGAATGCATTTCAGACCAAACGGCAGCAATGGTAATGTCTATTTGGAAATTTGCTCTGACATTTTCGGAGATGTGAGGACCCGTTGACCGAGTGAGACCAGCTGGTCATCTCAGCTGCTAGCAGCCGACTCCTGAGATGATCGGCAGGTCAACTTGTCGTCATCCTGGGGAGAACAGGATCTGCAGCTCTTTGGTAATTTACCACTGGCTCTAATGTCTCCGTAGCATTTTGATACATGATATAATTCCTTTTGGAAGATTATTGTTGGTCTCACAGATGAAATCTAATAATTGTAGCTGCTATGTAAGTTGTCTGAATATAAAGTGAAGCTTCATGTTTTTACTGGACAGAGGAACAGCGCTGCCTCTGGGGCTCTATATGTACAGATATCACCACTTTTCAATAAATATCAATGTATTAAGATGAACAGATCAGTCTATATTAAATTTTGTTTTATTTTATGTTAACTGTTATGTAGCTTACTACATAACAATTTGGATTTTATTATAGCTACATTACAGACTGAATAACATAAATTACTGCATCTCTCTGTCAATGAGGTTATTTTTTGTGAGAGAAAAATTGTTAGTGGAGCTTTGAATTGAGATTGTTTTCTCACAGTACAGTCAGGAAGTTGTGTTGAAGCTGAGCTGCTACTGTCAGCAATTATGCTGCTGTTCCAATTGCAGATTGATCATACTGCGTCCTCCCTCCCTCCTGAAGTTTGTACTCCAGAGTCAAACTTGCAAAGTCCGAACTTGGTGTATTGGTATTGAGAAAGGCCCTGTGATTGATTTTAGTCAAAGCCATGGATGTATAAAGAGGTCAAAGCCTGCCGCACTTCCTGGGGGCTTGGTCACCACATGTTGCCACTTCCTGTATCCATCATGTCAAATTAAAAGCTGTCTAGCTTTTCATACATGGTCCAGCCATATACTAGATTTTGACTTAGTCTCATTTACCTTTGGACAGAGCCAGGATAGCTGTTTCCAACTGTTTACAGTTTTTGTGCTAAGCTAAGCTAAGGTAACTGCCTGCTGGTTGTAGCTTCATATTTACTGTACAGACATGAGAGTGTGCAATTCTGTCTCCTAGAAATTACATTCATATACAACTAAATTGCAAAAGTAAAAATATTTTGCAAGAAACGTAATGCTTGCTGAATTACGTTTTCTCACGACATAATGAGACAATGTTGATTGATGTATTTGGCAAGTTGCAAAAATGTTGATACTGAAGGTATGAGTGAAATGTCCAAAGACAATGTACCTAGTTCTTTTTTTCCCCACCAAAATATCTGATTATACAGTACAATATCCGCTAGAAGAAACTACGACAATATTAAAGATCCCCTCCTGACATGTTTTAAGATGTATATAAAATACTCTACTTCTCCTTCATTAAATATTACAGAATCTTTTAATATGCAAATATATTTCACTTCAAAAGTTTGACTACTGGACACAAGATGCCTCCTACTTCACTGTAAAGCCCATTCTCAATGCTTGTGCACCAGAGGCTTCAAGTTTCCACATCACACCTGTGTAAGTTGAATATTGGACCAGGATTAGATTCCAAACTATTTGTGATGTCATAAATCATGCTTGTAGGCCCGCCCCTTAAAATTAGATTTTCAATGAGCTCAGAGAAACTTTCCACTTTCAGTAGATGAATGTGAAAACAGCCTTTAAGTGTCAAACTCTGCACATACATCATTCTGCACAGTGAAGCTCATACATCCCACTGAAGAAACAAGAAGAAGAACATATTTTTGAGTGGAGGGGGACTTGGACTTGGGGACTTGAGTGGAGGGAGCTGCACGGGCAGCTCTTGGTTAAGGTTAAGGAAAGATCTTGGTCTTGGTTTAATACAGAAAGAAGTCTGCAGTGACTTGAAGCATGACATGTTCATTGACATTTAAGCCACACCACAATCTTTCACAAACCTTAACCAAAGTGCTTTTGTCGCCTAAACCTAACCACAAACGTGACTCGGGAATCCTGCATCTTGTACATTTCCCATCCACCCGACCTCCTCCCTTGGACTTCAGAGCAATATATAAATGTAGCGCTTCATTCATTCAACAAAACATTACCTGTGAACATAATCCTGGCAGCGATTACATTTGTCAATGCAACATAATTGGGAAAACAGTTTAGTTGTATATGAACATAATTTCTAAGGGCATTTCCTTAAAAAAAAACAACTATTTCTTTAACTGTATTTGAATCAATAAAGTGATTCTTAATTTTCACCTGTATATGCTACTACAACTACATCCGGCACTGGCATTTTCTCCATCTATGTTGTGGGAAACATGAAATCCAGCATTTGCTTTGTTGTGACTGATTAGCTAAAAATAAAGGGGCTGGCATGCATTGGCAACTTTTGAGAAAAATCTATTCTCCCCCAAAATCCCAAAAGACCTAAAAGAAGCCAGTGGGTGCTGCTGTGTATTTTATTTATATAATTTTCAGTGCCAATCGTTTTGTACTTGAAAATAACAGTGGTAGTTGGAAACTATGAATAAACCCTAACATTATCTCCATAGAGTCAATTCTCCAAGGTCTCTTTACCACAGAGCACAACGTACAGTATAACATATATAATAAATCACTTCATGGACAAAAACAGACACATATACAAACACACACTCCAAAAAAACAAAACAAAAATGAATGTGTTTAAAATAATTTTTAATTGGGGTGTAGCTGGCAGAGGAACTACCGACTGTGTCACTCCTCCTCCTCCTCTCTGTGTTCTCTCTGTCCTCTGAGAGAAATCCTTCTATTCTTTTACAGGAACACCCCCGCAGCACTGTATCATCTGCATAGCCATGATATGTCACACTGCTCTGTGTGTGTGTGTGTGTAACAGTGCTGTCACTAGCGCAATGAGTGAGTCATGTATGCAACCCACAGGGATTCTTGTTAATTTGAGTTGTTTGAGACCCATAAGGCCACACTTCACACACGTACACACACCAATATACACGCACACAATCAACATAATTCTAATGGGTATATTGTGCTTTTACTTTCACTTCCCGGTAAATGGTGTATTTTAATTTGTCATTTAATGCTGTACTTAAAGGACCAGTGTGTAGTATTTAGACTGAAGATATTTGCTTTTAACTATGTGTTCGCATGCGCATGATGGCTGCCTCGCGTATCCTGCGTCCATCTGGAGCATTGGTTGTGCACATCCTCAGATATTAGTGGCATCTAGCAGTGAGGTTGCAGATTGCAACAAACTGAATGCCCCTCCCCTTCCAACTGTGTAGGAGAACCTACAGTGGCCACAAAACTCTCTCTAGAGCCAGTGTTTGGTTTGTCCATTCTGGGCTACTATAAAAACATGGTGGTGCAACATGCAGGCTCCATGGAAGAGGACCTGCTCCCTATGTAGATGTAAAGGGCTCGTTCTAAGCTAACGAAAACACAAAAATTCTTATTTTCAGGTGATTATACACTAATGAAAAATATTGCACTGCAAGCATTGATATCTGCATATGCATAAGTATTCATTAGCAAGTTTATGTGTAAGTTATTGATTACTAACTAGCGAGTTTCAAACAAGTCATTTTCTAAATCAGGCTGTAAACTTACATGTAATCCTTTGTATGTATTTACAAAGGATTGTGACTTTGTTTAATTGGCCACGCTAGAGATGGGAATCTAAAATGATGGTTGGTCAGTCAGTCCACCACTTTGATCTGAACTGAAATATTTCAACAACTATTGGATGGAATGCCATGAATTTGGGACAAACATTCATGGTTCCCAGATGATGAAGCCTAATGACTTTAGTGACCCCCTGACTTTTCATGTGGCACCATCATTAGGTCAAAATTCCTACACATCTTTTTGGTTTATGGCCAGACACTTGCCACATTGATGCCCATTGACCTTAGATATACTTTATGGTTAGTGCAAATAACCAAATATTAGCATGCTAACACACTAAATTAAGATGGTGAGCATGGAAAACATATACCTGCATGTTAGCAGCTGTTTTCATTGTGAGCATATTGACATGCTAATGTTAGCATTTAGCTCATTTAGCAAGTACCACTGTGTCTACAGTAAGTACAGCCACAAACAGCCACTAGCATGTACATATATTGTGTTATTTTTGTGAAATGTAACTTAAAAACCTCCCAGTTTTCAGTCAGGTTGACCATATTCCATATTACCTCTTTTATTCTTCACTTTAGATGGGTCATCTGTTAGCAAGGTAGTTTTATCATTTAGTTCAGCTACATCTGGCAGTTATTGGTGTAAATATATTTATCAGCTCATGCTTAAATCTCCTGAGTAAACACATTATAACAAGGCTAAGTTTGACCTTACAAACAGCTGTTGGAACTGGCTCCAAATCTCTAAGAGTTTCTAGTCAAGCTGTACATGGCCTGCGAATAGAAGAGACTCAAGACAATCAAAAAAATTTAACTAAAAAAATGAAAAATGAAAGTAATTCCTGAACACTGCAACATTTACATTGCACATTTTCTTTCTTGTCTGAACTCTTTGGAAAAAACAATTTCATGCTGAAAAATAATTTGGTTTGACACAGTCTTTTCGAATTCAGCGTTTCTGTCCAACTTCACTCAGCTGTCAGCTGACTAATGTCTAACATGCGGAACAGGCTGCGTTTGAAGGTGACATCAAGGCAAGCTTACTGCGTCTGTTGGTTACCATGGTGATAACAAATGCATGACTCCCGTGGTGACAGCTCAGAGACCATGCTGGATAAACATGGACTCCCCTGAGAGTGGGACAACCGGTAATGACACCACAGAGGAAAAAACACAGACTCAAACACACACACATACACACATATGAAGGATCACACACAGAAAACTCACTTGGGACCAATGTGCTTTAGTTGTTAACAACTTCAGCATCTCTGTCCCTCTCTCCCTCCCCCTCCTCTTCTCACTTCTATCTATATCTGTCCTCTGTAACCCCTGTCTCATATCAAGCTTACAGTATTCTCCCTTATTCAGTCAAAACTGGGCCACAGAGCACAACCCTATCCCAGCTATGCACACACTCACGCACATTTACACACATACGCTCGCTCACATGGACACATACTCGTACGTGGAGAGAGTCAATGCTAATTAGCTCGACAAACAGGTCTCAACTTGCTCTGCATGTGTGTGTGCGTGTTGGGGTGACAGGGGGGCAGTGTGCCGTTAACTAACTAGTGTGTCAGGATTTCTTTTTCTGTCCTCATTTACGGAAATGAAGTTTGCCCCCTGAGTGACCCATATCTCCCGACACAGGGAGGGAAGAGAGAGAGAGAGGCGGAGAGGAAGGAATGAGGGAGGGAGAGATAGAAAAGACATTTAAGAGCCATATCTTTTAATTTATACATAGAACACATCAAATGGGCAGTGGAAGATGGGGGATTGCAACAAAGTGAGGTGAGAAAGGCAGACAGAGACATGGGGATGGACAGGAAGGCAGAGAGAGGCAGAGAGACTAATGAGTGATGAATAAACTGTACCAGTTAGAGTTGTACTTTTCCTTGTAAGGCAAAGAGATGAGGCCAAATTCTGCCCTCTAAGCTGAAGTCAGACAGTACATGGCTTAATGAACTAGATCCTTGGTCCTTTCTCCATATACAGCCATAGACAGTATACAGCAGGGTTTCCTTGACAGCTTTGTGGTACCACAATAGACACGTTCCTTCATTGGAATGAACCTGGTCACTGTGGTTTATTTTGAATCATTCCCACATACCCAGATCTGCTGCCGTAAAAACTCACTAGTGCACCAAATGTGTATTAATCTGCGGCCAAAAGTAGTCCCCAACAAATGCACTACTTATTTCTGTTTAGGAAAGATGTGCTAAATACTACAGTGCCCAACTGTTTTAGGAAATTCCTCTAACTTTCTAAAAAAATGAAACTATATTTGTGGCCAATTTAAAGATTTATGGGGTAACTCCTAGTGACAAACCCACAGAGAATTATCTCTCATTGCTTTGTTTTTACAGCCTGCAACTTTACTGTTTTAGTTCATTTTTGTCAGTCTTTTATCAGCTAAAGAGCCAGATATTTTCATCAGGAGTTTGTGGAGATCATAACAGAGCTAAAACAAGGGTGAACATTGGACTTACATTCACTAAGTGGACAGAAAAATAACTCCAAATGAATACTTGTTGTTGACACATGTTCTGTGTCTGCTGGATGAGTAAATAGGCAACTGTCTGCTAACACATATGAACTTCATAAGGTGAAAATATGTAATTGTTGTGTTTTTAGCTTGTTCCTCTGCACCCGTGTGGCCAACAAATGCACTTACACTGCTTTAAGAAACAAAACATATCAGATAACTCTGGAAGATGAAGGATAATGAGTACTAGGAGGTGCCAGTGGCTAAGATGATGGAGGATGGTAGCACTCAATGATAAGAAGTCACTTCACTGACAAAAGACAAGAACACCGCCACTGAATGTTGAGTACACAGTGATTATCTATTTTTCGTACCAGTTTCGGTGAACCAGTTTCCACCTTCTTCCTTGTTCCACAGGATGTTTATTGGTTGCTATGTAAATATGTGATTGCATGGGTGGGTGTTACTTTGTTTTTGGTATGTAAGAGGCATCTGTACTGCATAATTGTGACACTGATAAAGGTCAGACAGCAAAAAACATTTTGCCTTTGTGTCTTCTTTAAATAAACTGACATCTTGTCACTGAGCGCAACCTTGATCATCATTAGTCAATATTATATTGATTAGGATAACACACCAATCTTACGTGGTGGAAACTAATATAAGTATATCCTGGGCTGAGCTTGTCACTGCATCAGTGCACTGGGTCGTACATAACGTCATAATTTCTGTCAATAAGTGTGATTCTGAAAATGGCTGAAAATCAACCTACAATAACCAGCATTTTAAAGATGTGACACACTACTATGAACTGTGGGGCTGCATAGTTGCAGTTGTAAAAGCCTCACAGACTGCATGCTATGTTATCTCTACATAGCATGCTTACACCATGTTAGCAGGTTGTCTGCTTTGACATCTTCAGCAAAAAGAAGTTAACCCAGAGAAGATGAGGCTCACCAGCAAAGACGAAAGCAGGTGAAAAGCCACAACTGACCTGATCTTGTAAAGGAAAGTCTAAAAAATGCCTGTTCAAAAGCCATTGTAGCCATCTAGTGTAGCCTAGTTCTAACCTTATCAAACAACATGTTTGTGTATTTGCAAAGTAAACAACCTTTATTGTTACACAACATACAGTGATTCCTCTCAGCTTTCCCCTGCAGTACACAGATGATCATAACTGGTAAAAGGCAGATAAGGAATTCCTCTGGAAATTTATCACATTTATCCTGGCACAGCAGCAGCATTTTTACCTAGGTCAACTCCATAAAAAGAACTTATGGGGTGGACTTTTGGTTTAGAAGGTTGAGATATTTCAAATACAACATAAACCTATCATTTTCAGGTTTTCACAAAGGCCGTGGTCACATGTTCTGTACAAGTCTGTGTCTGGACACTGAGGCCTTAGACAGATGATCCTGTTGGCCAGGGGTCACACATTTCACCCCTGTCACACTTGTTATGTCCTTTAAGTCATCCTGTCCCCCCTAGAATACTTTAAATTACTGTGCATGACAGCGGTGGAAAGTACATTTATAAGTACTGTACTTAAGTACAGTATTGAGGCATGTGTGATTTAATTTAGTAATTCCATTTTATGAAATGTTACACTACTTCTGCAAAACATTTAATCTGCAAATATTATATTTTTTACTCCAGTATGTTTATTTGCAGTCTAAAATTGTACGTACAAAACACAATATGAGCTTATAAAACATGATGCATTTTTATCACCTGGTAACTTCACCAGACTCCTCTGCCATCAGATGATCAGGAACTCCACCATCTCAGCGTCCCCCCACTTCTCATCCACTGGGTACACAGCTTTCTCAGTGACAGACTACAAACAGTCAGAGAGGGCACTGTAACATCCTCAACCACCATCCCCAACGCCAGAGCTCCACAAGGTTGTGTCCTGAGCTTCCTGTATACCCTCTACACCAATGACTGTATCAGCCCCTCACCCATCACCACATACATACTACCAAGAACTCTGATGACCCTGCCATACCTGCACTCCTTAATGACAATAATCTGTTTGGGCTACCAGGACTCCATCTCCCACTTCGCACAATGGTGCAAGAACAATTACCTGCAGCTGAATGCAACAAAGATAAAAGAACTGCACCGCCCACAGCTCCACCCACAACCCCACCTGCATCAATAATGAAACTGTTGAGATGGTGGAGAGCCTCAAATATCTCGGACTTACTCTGGACAATAAACTGAGCTTCGAACAACACATCACTGACATCCATAAACGCTGCCAACAAAGATTCTCTGCCATCCACAGATGCAGAGCACTTTCTGTTGCCTCCCACCTTCTGCTGCTGCTCTATGAAAGTATAACTCAACCCATTCTCCTCTACTGCTCCCCCGTTTCTTCGCCAACTGACTCCAATAGGAACAAACTCATGCGCATCACACAAAATGCCTCGAAAATTATTAGCCTCCCCACCCCCAACCTCTCCCAGCTATCACACGCAGAGCACACAACATTGAACATGACCTCATGCACCCCCCCCTACCCATTCTTCACACTGCTTCCATCTGGTTGCAGATACAGATCCCTGGCCTGGAAACGAGCCCGCTATGGCAGGAGTTTTGTCCCCTCTGCCATAGCATTGCTAAACAAAATACCCCGATGACTGTAACTTATGTATATGTGCTATGTATGTGTGTATGAATGTGGATGTATCCCCTATGGATGTCTTTTGATGTACTTATGTTGTGGATGTGTACAGTATTTATGTATCTATGTATTCATGTGCAGACTGTGACAACAAATTGCCTTGAAGAACAATAAAGAATCTATCTGTAGATAAAATACCATACAGAGCATGAAGTATATAACATTAGCTCCACCTCAACCTGCTACAACAGTAAAATACCAGTTACACATTAATGCGTTATAACAATTCATTATAATGATATATAATCGTGTCATACCTGTAATGGAGTATTGCTACTTTTACTGAGGTTAAAGGTCTGAATACTTCCACTACTGGCATACGAACATCAGCTAAATATAAATATAAGGTTTAGAAAGTTAGATGTAAAATAGATAAATAGTAGATGTGAAGACGTTATTAACATATTTAGGGGATCACCTTCCTGTGCTCCTGTGTTGTAGTTTGGTATGCTGCATTTGACATCTCACCGTTGTCTCTATGTATCTAGTTTATTTTTGCTGCCTCTGCATGCGTGAAGCATGCAATATACTTTTCTTAATGAAGATGCTATTGACATACTGTACATTCAACTCCCCTTCTGCATTCAACAAAGTTGACCATAATAATGATGTTTGAATCTTTTATAATGATGTTCAAGTAATATTTGGACACATTCTTAAAAAAGACTATAGTCTACATGCTGATGATTAGCATTAATATGCTCACAGTATATTCATAAATAGCTGTGAAGCTATAGGTTGAACTGTTTAATGAAGTTAGACATACTCACTATAAGCATTTTTACTTGTTCATCCACAATAAAAACACATATTTAATCATTTCTGTCAGTAATTATACATTATAACATGTTTTTTTTGTGTATATGATGTGATATTTCTATGGTATATATTCTTCTCAACACACCACATGTCATTTCAGTGTTCTGCTAGTATATTGTGCTGTACTGCTCCTCCCCCAGTTGACCTGACCTCATAGATGATCTGGCTGGGTTATGTGAATAGAGTGAGGCAGTTGTTTGCGGCGTTATTATTGATCTTGTAGCGCTGAGCTTGGATTAATGCTGGGTTAATGGGTGTGGTGTTGATGGAGCTTAGAATATTACGATATTTAAGTTTACCAGACAGCATCTAAATATGGAGCTATATACAGTACATCTTGCTAAGAGGCTGTTGGATTTACAGAGTCCTTGTTAAGCTGTGATTATCTGAACCACCCATGTTGGATATTTTTCTCTCATGATTTTTAATTTAGCTAACAAGAAATTTTTGTATTTTTTTACTGCTTTGTATCCTGCAAAAATGAACTTCAAAAGACAAATGTCAGTGTGGATGAAAATAATGGTGGGGAATTAGAGAAAGAGAGTTTCTTTGTATGATAGGCAGATAAGGTGGGTAGATGGCACAAGGCATGGCTCACTGGCACACCTAAATGAGTGAGAGCCATAATTAATTAATGTGATTAGTTACACCTGTGTTTTCAACCCAATTCCACTCTGTAGTAACATGTAGCTTAAGAGGAATGTTTAGAACGTTTTAGTTGCAAAAATTTAAATGACGTTGAGATAATTGTAATAACAATTTAGATGATTTAATCCAAATAATGTTCACTTTATAGCTGACCATTCCATTTGATTCTCTGGGATACAGGCTTGTATAATCCCATATATAATACATATAATATACCAATTACCTTGAAAGTCAGGATGGTAAAGACACAAGGAATAGTTGGACATTGTGGGAAATTTTTGTATTTTCTTTCATGCTACCAAAATGTAAAGAATGTAAAAATGACATTAAGCTAACCTGCTGCTGGCTGTAACTAGCGAGAAAGCCAAAGAACATGTTTCCAAAAACGTCGATCTATTTCTTTAAAGCGAAACTATTTGCACCAGACAGCATGACTATTGCAATGATAAGCAAAGCAGAAGTCACACAAACTGCATGTTTCCTACACAGACCTGCCTTTCTTCACACAGGTAGACATTGAAATTGCCTTGTTTTGTAAAACTAAACTGAATATTGAATCGCCTTTTATAATACTTTCACTTTATAGCAGCTGAAAAGGAGAGCAAAAGTCAAATACTTTTCAGAAGCCGAGCAGTAACTCATTGCTGCATGCTGCTTTATTGTACCACTGAAAGCTGCCTGAGTTGGCATAGACTTGTAAAAACATTTGAGTTTCTTGACAGCTTCATCTGGATATAGCAGAGTGTTATGTGAGTGACTGAGCTGTAGCTCTGGTGGATTAACCCTTGCTGCGATAATGAGAGTTGATGGTAACCTAAACACAGGGGAATCCACTGCTCCGATCAGCGGATCAGCTCAGTAATCTCCAGGAACAGGCACAGGGACAAGCAGAGGGACAGACAGAGAGAGACAATCTCTTGTCATATCATTTGAGAAACCTAAAACAGAAACAGACAGTAAACATTTTGAGTTAAGGGAGTTAGAGTGAAGGAGAGACAGAATGTTTTTGAATGCCCAAAATAGTCTACATGTAGGAGAGAAAAAACAAACAAGATATCTCTGACTCGCTTCTGTAGAGCAGTGACACACTAGGTTGCCTTCAAAGCCGCCTATGTGTGCTATGAAAAAATCAAAGTAAAATAAAAAAACGTAATTAAATGGATCATTTTACTGGCAAAACTGCCAATGCCATTGTCATTTTGTATTACTGTAAGTATTGTATTCCTTATGTTTCTGACAGGAATGATTTGAAGCTGCACAACGGATCAGAAGTGTATGAGTGACAGAAATAACCATGCACAAACATAGTTAGTTATATGTCTACTAATGTGATGTGTAAATGTGTGCATGCGTCATTGCTGTTTGTTACTTTAATTAAATACCAAGGACAGCATGCATACATTTATGGAGACGGGTGTCTAAATAATTTGTGCACTCAAATGAACAGATATCATTAAGATAACATTAAACAATATTGTTCACATTTTAACATACGCACATTAGCACAACATTGTTCAACAGGCAAAACACAAAGTATATCCATGTATTTCTGTCCAGGATCTAAACAAAACTACATTAAATCCAAATCCAAGCTATGTTTTGGTATCAAGGTGCCTATAAATACTGTTTATACTGAGTGGATTCATCTCTGTAACTGATCATTTAAAATAATGTTTGTTGTCTGTGCCCTCATCATTAACCTGCCTGATATTTCTCCAGACAAACATTCTGAACCGAGTTCATTAAAGAATCTGAGATAATAAAACTGTTATACAGAAATTGTAAAGAAATTTATATTGAAGGTGTCCTTAAATGTGGTTTTAAAAATCTCTAAAATAATAGAAATCACAGTGACAGAGATTTGCTTTGTCAAAACTAAACACAAATAAAAGAAGAAAGGCTGATTCACAAGTTTTACCACATTGTCCCCTCACTGTAGAGTCTTACTAATTACCATCATACTGTACAAGTAGACAAACAAGCAAGGCTACCAAAAAGTAGTTGTCTTGATCTGTCATGTGACCTTTGCCTTGCAGGTCATAGCGGTCCCTCAAGAGTCTCCTAGGAGCTGCGTCCGGCACGGACAGACAGTCCCCCATTACGCAGTGATTAGACAGATGCATGGTGATGAGAGTATAAGCACGGTTTAAACTTCTCTCTTAGGTTTTCTTTTTTTCATTCTTCACAACTACTTCGATCACTTTTCATGTGTACAACACCATGAATTCCTTTGGCGAGAGACTGTCCAAAAGTGTGCGCCATTACCTGTGACTTGTAAGATGTATTGCTTCTCACCCTTCTCTATGACGGCAAGCTTCGCCCTGCTTCAGTTGTGGCCGTTCAGAAAAGGTATTAACACTTTTGCCTTTAGTATTAAAACAACACTCACTAACTTGGTTGTTTGGAGCATACTGAACCCTTAATGTTGACATTTCAGCTTTCTGTCTAAGGTCCTCAAGGCTTGTTTCTCTCAGTATCTATCTCAATAGGTTTAAAGGTGGTTTTACATGTCTGAGACCAGCTAGTCAATGCTCTCCCTGTTTAAACACAGAGATGTGAATTTATGAGAGAGTGGGGGGAGAGAGGGAGAAGGTCCCCGAAAGAGTGGATTAAAGCTCTTAGATTAGATGGCTTCTGGTCTGACCTCAGCAGCACAGAGAGCAGTCGACCTGGTGTACGTGGTGGATAAGTGTGTGTGTGTGTGTGTGTGTGTGTGTGTGTGTGTGTGTGTGTGTTTGAGAGAGAGACAGAGAGAGAGATTATCACCACCAGCAGAATGTGCATTAGAGATTGGTTCTGGTTCTCTTTGTATACACTGTGTGTGTGTGTGTGTGTGTGTGTTTGTGCGTGCGTGTGTGTGTGTAGTGGTGTGGCGGGAGGATTGTTAATCCTAATCCACTCGTGAATGTACATGCTGAGGACCGGCAGGCCATTAGTGCCTGTTTTGTGTTTGTGTATGTGCATCTGTGTGTATGTATGTGTGTTTGTATGTAAGTATATGAACACATACTAACCAGTGTGTGTTAAAGTCTATGCATAAATGTGCACATGTATGCAGAGATGTACTGGTATGCATGTTTGTGTGCATGCCTGTGTGTGTAAGAGTATAATCTGAGAGGAAATTGGGGGTTAGACAGCCATTAACCAGTGCATTAGCCTTGACTGCAGACGGACTGGGGAAAAAGAGTGAGGAGAATGGTGTGTGTGTGCCTGTGTGGAGAAAAGCTGATGGTTTGAGGATTTCAGGGGGAAAGGGACAATGGGGGTGAGGATTTAGCAGCGAGGGTGAGGGGGATTGAGTGCATTAGTGAGTGCATGTGTGTGTCAGTGTGTGTCGAAGGGATTGAGGGGAGCTGACCCATAAAAAGCAGACAGACACACCCTAAGCAAGAGTCAGCTGTCCCATCATCCTCTCTTCCTATTTTTCCAAGAATATCTAACAAACTATTTGACATTAAATAAATATACCAATGTCTGTGGAATAAATGAATGTTGAGGCGTCATCCTCAGTCGCCCTGAAGGTGCTATCTGCATCGTTTTATGAACAATGGATATTGGGGCTCCGTTTCACGCTCTGATGCTCCCAAAACAAATCACAAGCCACAGTTTATATTATCATTTAAAGCACAGAAACACTCACTCAAAGCTAACTGAGCGCTCTTATTACATCAGCGAGTAAACTTAAATTATAATGGATCTAAGAATAATACAAATCTAAGAATATATGTTAGTTACCTCAGCAAACTTATGGCATAGACAGAAAGGGGAAGAGAAAGTGAGAGACCAAGAGGCACTGACAGGATAAAAAAAAAAAAAGAGAACCCTCCTATATCTTCAGTTTTCTATTATTCATGAGATACAAGAAGCAGTGAAGGGGAAGGAGAAGAGATTTCTGTCTTTCCCTTGAGTTTAGCCGTCTATATGACCATCTACCTGCTCAGTCTCTACCTCATATCTTCCTCTCAGTCTCTTCCACTTTTTCTCATTCATCATTTTTTTATGTCTTATCTTGCAGATTTTTAAAAGTTTCACTAACATGCAGTACCAGTCAAAAGTTTGGACATAATTTCCCAGTCACTTGAATGAGAAAGTGTGTCCAAACTTTTGACTGGTACTGTACATTGATGACAGAGTTGCTCAAGGAGGATGAAAACCTTAAAGTAACTGAATTAAGAGCTAATGTTCAGAGTCAAATGGCTGTAGGCTAAGGAATATCAGACTGAAACCCAGAAAAAGGGAAGGGGCAGGACAGGATGTAAAAAATGTGAAGGCTAGCACGCTTGCTAAAAAAAAAAGCATCTTGTGACAGTCTGGAATTTTACACTAGAAAGCTGAATTAATTAAATTAAAACCTCATTGTTAGAGCCAAAGGTCTTCAGACTGAAGCCCAGCTATATTAAAAGAACCTAGCATCCTTGCTACTAGCTGGGAAAAAAATTAACAATTTTGTGACAGCGTGTCATGATAGCTAGTTAGCTGTTAAGCTAGGTAGCCAGCTGATTTTCCACAACCATAAATGGTAATGTAATGATGAATATCAACATTTATATTATAACAAAAGTTCCTTTCATTGCCTTTTGTTGGCAAAGGTCTGAGAGTGTATTTAGCCAGGTGCTTTTGTCTACAAAGGAGAAAACTCTCAACTATAACCAGCCGCTTCTGTAGCCTGCTGTTATTGTAAAACTTAAAGCTACAGTATGTGCTCCATTCCCTTTCTCCTTCTTTGTCTCTCTTGTTATACCCCGATAAAGAGACTGAATTTCCATTTTCTTCCACTTCATTATTCAATCTGTGTCATGTTCATATTTGTTGTTTGGGGGGGTTGTTATTTGGGTTATTTTGTTTTGTTTAGCCCTGGCCAATCAGTAGGACGTGACATTCATCCTCCTTTCGGTAATGGAAGCTGTGTTAATGTTTTTTCATGATGACGGCTCTATGTCTCTCCACCAGTCCACCAGATGCCCTCAGGCTTTTCTGCCTGTTTAAGAGTGGACTGAGTGGGAAGAAGGACAGATAAGAGAGGTTGCAGATTATATTCAAGGACCACTTGAGATACTGTTGCTTGCTGCACTGACTCTCGTAGGAACTAAGTGCTAAAGTGAACTGAAACACCGGTTATGTTATTCAGAGCTGCAGCTGTCTTTGTGTTCAATTTATGTTGTGACATGCAGCCTTAATATGCAGCCACTCTGCTTGACAGACTGATTTATTCATATTTTTGTCAACAGCAATATATGCTGAAGTTTATTTTGCTGTGTGTGCTCGTTGTGACTTGTGCACTTTAAGTTGTGTTCATGTGAGTTCTGGGATGGTTTGTGCATATTGTGTTTTCTGGGTTTTTTTGGTTTTCTGTTTGCTCTGCGTTTCCCTTCAGTTCCTTTCTTGTTCTCCTCTCCCACCTGCACCTCATCCCCTCGTCAGTTTAGTTTGTATTGAAGTCCTGGTTTTTAGTTCAGTCTTGTTGGATCCTTTGTTCAGTTTTTCTCTGCTCTGCTTCTGTTTCGCTCTGATCTGCCAGCTTTGTTTTTGCCTACACAAGCCTAAAATAAAGAAGTTATTCTTCAGCCTTGCTCAGCCTGCAGTCTCCTGCATTTGGGTCCACCTGGTCCGCTCCACATAACTGTCGACTTAACAACCGGCACCATTGCGTTCATTTTTGTGGTCATTTTTTCATTGATGTAGCTATTTTTGCTGGCTGCAGCAATTAAATATGACGTCTCTATTCTTAATCCCACCCACCCCCAGCTCTGATTGGCTCATTTGTTTTCCAAACAGGGAAACAGTTTCCAATGAGCACAACACCAGACAGTTTTGAATCTGGAACCAGGTCATTCTTATTGTGAATTTGCAGCTGAAAATACAGTATATTTGATGTGCTTACAGAGATACACACAAAACACATAAAAAATACAACCAATACAACCAAATTGTCTAAAAATCTTCTACTTTATTCAGTAAGATAAATGTTTTTGTAAAACATTCAATAAAAAATGATCTTTAATTTATTGCTCATTGTCATCTTTACACTAGGACTTGATCTGATGCATAATAGGTTTTCCAAAGCACTCTCACAAGGAATATGTTGCTAGATATTTAGACACGATTTTATGCTGTCATTATAATAGTAATAACATACATACGTACGCACGTTCAGATTATATAAAAACAAACCAAACAAGTAAAGTTACAGTAGCCAGACAGAAAAAAACAAACCAGGGACAGGCAGACTCAGGAATCCTCTCACATACTTTTGGAGCATTGGTTTTCAGTTGCTGTGAGCAGACAGCATTTGTTGCTTTTCCAGGGGTGCTGAGAAAGCTTTAAACCATGTCAGGTGAGGGAATAAACTTAAAAATGTAAGATGGTAATTGAAAGCACTTGGGGGAGGGGGGAGCCTAACACTGGAAAAGCTACAAACGTGAAGCTCAAAACTTCAGCTCCTCATACACCGGAAGCCACTTTAAAAGTCCCCATTCATGCATTTATCATGAAACTACCCTTGAATGTTCCAAGTCTAACAGCTAAGCTATACTTTGACACAAAGCTTTCAACACCTAAGCTAATAAAATAAAATAAAATAAAACAAAATAACAAAAAAACAAGGAAATGCATAATCGCAGTGGTGCTTCAACATGCCTCTCATAGGACTTCTAAAATGGCTTCATCCTAAATTCACCGGCCTTGCTTCAGGTATAGTCATACAATTAGGCGTTGTTTTTTTGTTCCAGAGTAACATGTTTCCCAGCAGCATTTTAAAAAATGTGACTCATGTCAGTATGATTGAATCTTTGCCTTTCAGACATGTTTTACAGGAAGTAAGAAGTGCAATTCTTAAGATACATGCATAACATAAACAATTTACTAGCACATCATGGACCATATACTTTAAATTAAATATTTGCAGTAACTTTATAGGACCAAAGTCATCCAATTACAGAGTAGCCTTTGGGGAACTGGGTTATCTGGAAGAAAATGTACATAATGAGACTCATTACAGTACTGAGATGATGTGAGGCTCTCCTGTCCCAAGTCATTTAGAGAATCCCACATCCTTGCCCTCCTCCCCTCATACACATTCTCACTAAGCAGTGTGTGTGTGTGTGTGTGTGTGTGTGTGTGTGTTTTGTTGATCTGCTCGGCATCAGGCCTGCCTCTGTGTACATGTGTATGTGTGTGTGTGATGCAGCTGCATGTGTGTGCATGTACGTATGTGTGCGAAACCACCCACATGGGAGCCTAATGTCCAAATATATGCACACATATACACAGTCGCATGCACATGCACACACACACACACACACACACACACAGGTCAGTTCAGAGGTCAGCGGTGATGTTCAAACCTCATGCCACATATTTACATTCTTGTTTTTAAGGAAACTGTGTACAAGGCAGTAGTAGATGGTGATCTTGCAAGGTGTAGTTTTTTACTTTTTTTTTTTTTTTTAATGTGGTCATTTTCTGTTTTTTTCTCTCAAGTTGGGGTATGAGGGAGAGGGAGTGCAGACGTAGGAGACAAAAAACAAAAGTGGCCTAAAGTGGCAGCACTCGTCGCGAAAAAGGTCTCATCAATAAATAAATAAATAAATAAACCAAGTATTGATCAATAAGTTAATAAGTTAAAGGGGTCCGTCTGTACATGTGTGAAGAGAGGGCAGCTTTGCTAGACAGTGTTGGTTTGCATGTTTAGCGCATGTATACGTTTGTGCGTTGTCCTCAGGGGATGTCGCTAAGGAGGAGAAAGAGCAGTAAACTCAGACCCCTCCAGAGACCCAGAGCCTCATTCTGCTCTGACAACAACAAACAGAGCTGCTATGACACTCTCTCACCCAATGACACTGAGGCACAACAACACTGGTTGCAAATCTCTCAAATCTTTGTAATGTAAATGTGATAACCATGCTTTACGAATAGTGTAAAATAAAAATTACATATGAAAACTGTAGGAGTCACACTGGGACAACTGCTGTGAAAGTTGTTGCTGTCATGGTAAACCTTTCTTCATTCATGCATGTTGTTTCTGTGGTGGAAAGGCTTTGATTGTTTGGTCGAAACTACTTACAGCAAATTTAGTCCAGTGAGATGTCTCATGACTGTTTCAGGCATTCTCTTAAGGTGACGGTATGCTTTAATTAATGCATAATTTGTCAGTTAAGTTGGTGGTTAACATGTATATACACTTATGTATATATGAGTCATTAGTTGACAGTAAAAATGTTTATAATTTGTCAATGCACCATCATCGACTTAGAAGAATAATTCATGCTTTTATAAGCATGCAGCTTGCAGCTTAGGCTCATAATGTATTACAAGTGGCCCCATGTTGGACAGGAAATGCCTCGAATGCGGACAAAAATTGATTTGAAAAGGTTGACGATAAGGACTAAGCGTCTTGCTTTACTCAAAACAAGAAAAAACACATGAAGAGATGATCATAAAGTTATATAATACCAATGTTTCCCCTATAGCTGTATAGGCCTGGGCCCCCCACTCCCCGAGGCCACCACTGCCACCACCCAGTTGTCAACCTAGTGGAAACACTGAATACATTACAGTCATGTAGTCTAAATGATCTTTACATGTAGCTCCTTCGTGTCTTGTAAGGGGGAGTTGTAAAACATTAAAGCCATAGTCTGTGAGCCAATGTAAGATGTAAAGTATCTCCATTTAATTACAGATTATTACAGGTTTTTATAGGTAGTTTATTCAGTTTTACTGAGATATTAACAGCTTTAATGTCACTATTCTGTGAACCACAGACTTAAGCAATCTATTAACTTTCAGGTTTGTTTTATGATAGTGATCATTTTGTAGGAGGAAGTGGTTAATATTTCACCATGAAACAAAACTAAGCCAGCAGATCTGCAGTCATTCTGGCAGTGAGAATGTGACTCTACAGTTTAGTTTACTAGAGCTCATCAGCTCATCAGAAGCGGAAGGAAAAAAAAACTATGCTAACAATGAAGAGTAGAGAAGTCAATTGTAAGAACAGAGAGAAAGCTAGTGACTGGCAGCTGCATAAATAAGTTGTCATATATCCATCATATATCCATCATATAAGTCGTCATATATTGTCATATATCCATATAGAGACATATAGTAGGAGTATTGATCATCGTCGTCATATCATAGTAATGATGCATTGACGTGGCAGGAATAAACTTGCAGTGAAAGTGTGGCAGTCTGGGAAAAACCCAACGTTAGGAGTGTCAGTGTGAGAGTGTGTGTCTGTCAGTGTGTGTTTATGTGCCCTTGTCGGGGATGTGTGTGTTCGGGGGAGGTTGGGGATATCAGCTGTTGTACATTCAAGGTGAGAGGTTAGGAGGCGCTGTCCTGCCATGGCCTCGACGGGCAGGTGGGGGGGGGTCAGGTTCAGGGTGTGTTCTGTAGGTGTGTGTTGGTCAGCACGCTTAAAATTGGAAGGTTTTGGCAGGGTGGACGGCTTCTTCTAGAGAAGGATGCACTTTCCTTTCTCCACCCACGGGTTGTTCTTCATCAGCTCCGGGTTTAGGAAGGGATCCTCAGGGACGCCGTCCTCTATCCACTTCACCAAACTTTGCGGAGAGACAGAGACATTTTTCAAATTCCAGAGGAAGTTTATTACCACAATCCATCCTCTATCCACTTTTCCTCATTTCCATACAAGGCAAGAAAGAGAGGGAGCAACCCAAGAGTAGAAGTAACTAATGTCATTACCTTCTGCAACTGCAGCTTTTTATGTACTTTTGGAGAAAAGTTCATTTTACTTAAGTCCTTTTTGAAGACAGTAGAGTACTTTACTACAGCTGAAATCACATTATCACATCCATTAAAGAGAACAAATGTCATTGGCTCTACATAAGTGTTAAAGGACCAGTGTGTAAGATTTAGGGGGACGTATTGGCAGAAATATTGGCAGAAATGGAATACAACATTCATAAGTATGTTTTCATTAGTGTATAATCACCTGAAAATAAGAATTGTTGTGTTTTCGTTACATTAGAATGAGCCCTTTATATACATAGGAGCGGTTCCTCTTCCACGGAGGCTGCCATGTTGCACCGTCATGTTTCTACAGTGGCCCAGAATGGACAAACCAAATACTGGCTCTAGAGAGGACCTTTTGTGCATTTTACGTTAGTTTCGCGGTAGAATTTCCTACACGCTTAGAGGGGGAAGCAGGGGGGGTTCAGTTGGTTTAGTCTGCAACCTCACCACTAGATCCCACTAAGTCCTACACACTCGTCCTTTAATACTGGAAAGTAGTCATTCACAATATACATCAGTGATTTTTATCTTTGATCTGGTTTTACGTTGTGCACTTTATTGTCTAATTTCAGCATTAAAAAAAATAGTTAGATACTTTGGGGGGGTAAGTAAGATGAGAGGATACCCCTCTCATGTCTATACAGTAAATATGAAGCTACCACTAGTCCTGCAGTCTTGTCATCACTATGAGGTTGCCAGGCAAACTACAGAGCCAAGAAATAGTCCAGCATATAGCCCCCAATCAAACTAGAACGTGTCATTTTTACACTTTGGGTTTTGTACAGATTAATGAAATTAGATATAATGTGTAAACTGAGCTTTAGAGGTGGTGGTAAACAGATTTTGTTACCTTTGCACAGAGTCAGGCTAGCTGTTCCCCCTCAGTCTTTATGCTAAGCTATGCTAACCAGCTGCTGGCGTTGGCTTCATATTTACAGTACAGCCATGACAGTGGTATCAATCTACACATCTCACTCTCTGCAAGCAAGCAAATAAGCACATTTCTCAAAATGTCAAACTATTCCCTATATTCAGTTAGTTATCCATAGTCCACATCCAAGTAACAGTACTTCAATAAGAAAATTCACTCTTTCAATGACTGCTTCTCTTATTTTCTTTAGTAGTTCTTCTGGTCACAAGAGATTTAAGCAGGGTTTCAAAACACTGACGCTGAGTACTTTTGTACTGTGCATGAAAAACAGCAGCCTCAGATCAAGTGTTGAGAGTTTAGTTGTCTTAATTGGCTCTGAATCTACTGACACTGCAGTCAGAGCCAGAGAGGCAGACAGTGAGTGGTGCTTAATGACAGCTGCAGCTTTGCTTAAAGCTTAGATCTGTGCTGTAGCTGTGACAATAGCCATCAAGGCTGCGTTAGTTTGTGAAGTTATATCAGTAGTGACTGTTTTATCATTGTGGTGGAATGACTCGTGCTGTTAACCCTACTGTTCAAACTCCTTATGCTGATGCTGATTAAGGCTATTTACAAAGTATGGGAAGTTCATCTGCATGAGGCTGAGGCTGATGGGAATGTCATTAGTTTTGCACATATTTGGTCATAAACCAAATATTGGACAAATTCAAAGTCTGACCTAATTACGGCGCTTGATGAAAAGTCAGAGGATCACCAAAGTTATTATAGTTTATTTTGAAGGGGACATAAATGTCATACCAGATTTCATGACAGTCACTCTAATAGTTGTGCAGACATTTTACTCAAAACCAAAAATGTCAACCTCAATGTCCAGGTAGAAGAAAAGTCGGGGGATCACCAAAGAAGGGTTCATCCTCTCAGGACCATGAATGTCTGTATAAAACTTAATGGCAATCACTCCAGTACTTTTTGACAAAGTAAAAAGTTACTTTGTTATTGACCTCAGAGCTACTTATCATTGTTTTTTTGGTGCCTGAACTATGCAGATGTTTGTAGAGCTATTGTGGACTAACTACTCACTCAGTAACTGTTTTGGAGGACTTCTCTCTTTTGAAGGCCAGCTGGTACTTGAGGCTCTCCACCTCCTTCTTCATCTGGGGCAGGTCCATCTCATCCATGACTGCAGCTTGATGTAGGGCTTTTCTACCTGTACATAGCGAGAGGAAGCCAGAGTTATATTTATACAGCGCACACTGCTGTTCAATTGCAGGCAGACACACTCAATACAACTGTGCCCTGCAGCAGTAAGTACACCAAGAGATACATCTGATTTATAACTGCTGCTTAGCGATTCCACCTACAGGAAGGAAGAATGGGGGCTGTTAAATTCTGCGAGTACAAACAAGTGCTGCCAAAACTGGCAGACCCATTTAGCACTACTGGATACAATCATTTGCGCTCTTTTGTGTCCTTTGGGCCGCATGTTTCTGCTAAAAAGACAAGTTCAGTTCAACAAAAGCCCTAAAGCTATTTAATTTGATTACCTTTGCGACTAGCACAACTGCAGTTCAAGAGCAAATCAAATTGATGCAAATTTGGTTCATTGCTAGTGCATTGCCACCTGTAGTTTCCTATATTCAAACCAAGATTCATGACAGCAGGTTAGAGTAGAGTTTTTAATACCTGTAGGGAGGAAGAGGACAAAATGTTTTGCCACTATACCCAAAAAGAGGGAAAAAAGAACAACCCCCTTTGCCCTTAACCCTCACCCTCATCATATGTGGTGGTTTTTGGAGGCAGAGATGAACCTTTAATACTGCATGTTCAGGGTAGTTTTACAAGAGAAAGGAGGAATATGTTATTTGTTGCTATGACACATGCAGATAAAGCAATGAAGCGAATTCAGAATTTCACCATGATATCACGGCCAGGATTTGGACAAACAACCTTAATCATCCTGTTTCAAGCGACAGACCCTTGTTATTTACAGTAGGGTCATCAGTGAGGTAAGGGGTGAAGGAGACATACCTCATTTACAGTTGACAGGAATAGTCTTACAGGGCGGGAGATGACGCAAGCTAATATAGTTACTCCTGTGCAAAATGTTTAAGTGTTCTATTAGAGTAAATGCTTTTAAGCAGCTTGATACCTTTTATCATATTTGGGAAATACCATACTCTTTTCTTCAGCACTTCTTGGATCTTCTCAAGTTTAAATTTTCCCTCCAAATGTAACTAAGTACTAAGTTCCTAAAACTACTACAAAATCTGAACCACACATCCTGCGTAATATGATTCGTACCCCTTTACACAACCTTTAGAGATTAATGCATCAGTAATATGCACTTAAACAGGTCATATCCATTTCGTCTGCATGAGTGCATTTTATCATGTCATGAGGTATTAACTGTAATTGAAGTTGAAGATGGAGTTTTATATGAGAAAAATGGAAAAACGCATTTAACTATCATATATCATATCATGTAATATATCATCTTAATATGTAACATTATATAGGTCTATCTGTATATAATGGTCTGAGTGATTGAAATTACTTTGGTTAATGCTAAATTTAAGGTTATACTTTGTTAATTAATGCAGTATTGTAGGACTAATAGTTATAGAAACTAAAATCATGATGTACAGATATATGAGCTAATCAGTGCAGCCGTCTAGTAGGCCTACACTTCAACCTTGGGCAAGAAGGAGAAAGACACATGTAACCAGGTCAAAGAGTCCCTTCACAGCTTGCATTAAAATGTGTCTCGTATCTAGATTGTATCTAGATATGATTTAACCTGCATACATTTACACCTGGTATTAATATGTGTCTCCAGTGTCCACACTGAGATCTGATCGCTTTGTCCAGCTCAAACAACCAAACGTCACATCCTCCTCATCCCCTTCACCAGGGAAAACGTGGGTCGATCACCCAGCACTGCATCCATTTCATTTAAAAAGGGACAAGTTACCCTGCCCCTGCCACTTTTCTTGTTTCTTGTCCATGGCTTTTCTGTATGCCAGTTTCATGTGTTTAATTTTTCAGTGACACTACAACCAGGACCACTTGTAGCCATTCTTCACCATTTGCTTAGCCATTACTTCATAAATGGCTCGACTGCAATAAGAATTGCCAAGTTTCGCTTGTATATTTTTGTCAGACCAAATTGTTAGCAGACACTTCATCTCGTCTTGACGCCATCCACAAGTGCCTTGAATATCCACAGCTTTCCTACTGCTTTCGTGCTAGTAGCTTAGCTCGTTAACTGGCTAAATGGCTGCTACTAAACACTGACCAATATATCAGTCAGCCGATATTATTGGCCTATCACAGATATATCAGTATCAGCATATATGTTGTCTGATATGCACCGATATACATATATATATATATATATATACATAGTTGTCACATGTGGATTGACAACACAGTTGCATTTACACTTGCGTTCCATGTGGTCACAATGCGCCCCTGACCACCTCTGGAGGTGGTTTGCCGATCGGATCACAATCTATCCTCAACACGTCTTGAGTGCATTTATACCTCTACTTTCATGTGGTCAAGCACTATCTGATTGCAATCTGATCACCCAAAAATGCATTTTAATGCAAGGTGTAACAGCATGACACCACTTTTCTGTAAATGTACTGTGGTGTTCAGGTTAGCAGTCAAGGGGACTGAGCCATAGAAAATGTTTCTCAAAATCTCAGAAACATTTGTCACATTAAATAAACATTTTAAAAAATTCTTCACTTTCTTTCCATGAGTGAACCAAGAAGAGCAATATCTCTCTCATATGAGAGTTAAGTACAGAGTATGAGTCTGAACTTGGACTGGAGGCAGGGGGTAACAGCTAGCGTGGCGTTGTCCAAATTGAAAAAATACACCTACTAGCATCTCCAAGCAAAAATCAGTTGTTGTTTTTACATTTTCGTGTGCACATTAAAAAAATAAACACATTGTGTAAATTAATAAGCTTTAGACATGTTGGTATGCAATTTTTTAAAACTTTGGACAGTTTAGCTTTTTCCTTGTGTTTTTAATCTTTATGCTAAGCTAGGCTAAACACCTGACCTCCTGATTCTGACTAGCTCCTTAACGCTCAGACATGAGAGTGGTGTCTATCTTCTCATGTCACTTTCAAAAAGAAAGTGATGAAGAACAATTTCCAAAATTTTTAATTATTCCTTTAAAAAAACAGTATATTCAGGACTTTACATAACCCACTGAGGCACACATACGTATTTGGTTGTGAAGGGTTAAAGTGAAAGGAAGGGCCTCTGTGAAATGTATTGCACAGGCCATGCACAGTTTGTACCTATATCTCTGTAAGACAATCAGATATTTAGAACTAAATGATTTGAGTTGCATTTGTATCTCCGGATACTGAGGCCAAGAAAGCCAAACATGTGGTCAACTCTCTACAGGAATCTTCATTCTCTTCCGCTGCGTCTTTTTCTTTGTCTGTTCCTCCCTCCCTCCCTCTCTCTCTCTCCCTCTCACTCCCCACCCACGCTCTGTGTCCACCATACTCTCTCAATAATACTCTTCCCCTCTTGTGTGTGTACTTGAGTTTGTGAGCTTTTATGTGTATATGTGTGTGTCTGTGTGTGTGTGTCTGTGTGTGTGTGTGTGTGTGTGTGTGTGTTTGTGCGTGCCTGTGTGAGTCATTTGAGGATTCGGATGAGCCGAGTGCTTGTCTGGTCTGCACTCAGAATTGATCTTATTGAGGTGCTTCAACACAGAAACAACAATGGTATTTTTAAGGGACATTAAATAATACTTGATATTATGTAATTGTCCTTTATGAGAGTTTAGTGAGTGAGGGGGCATTGAGGCAGAAAATAGAAGCTCTGGATGCAACAACTACTTCACAGCTTGGTCCGGATGCTAATGAACTATGAAAGCCTTAACAATACTACATTTTTCATTTTAATGGCTCTTAAGCTCTAAATGTCTATGTTTATTTGAAAAATACTGTAGTTAGAATGGTGGTTGGGTGTTTTTAAAAACTGAAAAAATATACCATAAAAGAATAATTTATTGTTTAAAACATACATTCTTTTATTCTATATATCCTAACTAAATCACACATCAGGAAGTAATGTTCAATACCAGTATACAGTGTAAATATTGTCTGTTAAATGACTAGTTTGACATTTTGGGAAAGCTGGTTAGCTTAGCTTAGCATTAACACAGCTAGTCTGGCTCTGTTGGAAGTAAACAAAATCCGCCTACCAGCATCTAAAGCTCACTGATTAAAATGTTATCTGACTGTTAGCTGTTCGCTGTTTGACGCTTTCTATTGACCGTACAGATATGAGAGTGGTATTGATCTTGGCAAAAGAAGCGAATATGCCAAAAATGTCCCCAGTGTGAAATGGTGTAACACACTATTTGGAAAACATGACACAAATAGACAAAATGACAAGAAGTATCACATAGAAAAATCATGCTACTAATACTGCCTTTGTGAGTAATGAACAATAATTTTTTTACATAGATCATCAATATTTCAGTAACACTGAGTGATAACTGGGAGTTAATGATTTTTCCCTCCTCAAAATGGATATTTAGAGCGTTGGAGAAGGACAAATCAATCATCTGGCTGAACGTCTAAAAGCCTTCATCTGCTGCACTGAAACTCCAAAAATCAGAAACCCCCTGCTGAAACTGGCTGATTTCAACTACTTTAATGTTTTTTATTTGAACATCTTGGTCCCATATGACAACTATTACTTGAATTTATCCCGAGAGGAGATACGAGAATAGAACGTGGCATGATAAAGGCAGGACTGAGACTGGCTGTGAGAAAGACAAAAAGAAACTAATGAGTTAGTGGGGTGTGTGTATATGTGTGAGTTTGAGGAAAACACCAGGTGCAATATTAAATGACAACGTGTGTGTGTCTTACCAATATTAGAGATAGAGAGAGGCAGAGCGATGGCCAGTTCCTGTCTGAGATCAGGTTTCAGCAGCGTTCTCAAGAGACGACAGGAGGATTGGATTCTTTCCTCTTTCTAACTCTATCACTCACCATTTCCTTCATCCCTGTTTTCCCTCGCTCCGTCTTTTCCACTTTCACTTTTGTTTGTCTGCTCTATCCATCTCCCTCTCTTCTTCTCTGTCCTCTGAATTCTTCTCTGCCGGTGTCTGTTTGTCTGCTGTCTTCTTCATTTTTCCTCTACTAATTCATTGTCTCATCCTCGCTTTGTGTTTCACTTTCTCTGTTGCCATCTCGGTCACTATATTCCTGAAAGAGGGATGCCAGTTCTGAGGTCGTTTCAGGATTTTCCCTGCCTATCTAACTCAAAGGTGTGCCGCCTTTGTATTACTGGCGGTTGCCTTTGTTAAAAACTCCAGAATGTGATGTTGATGGAACAAAAAAGGCAGAACTCAACTGGGAGGGCAGCGCAGCCTCTACAGCGCACACACGCTTGAGTTATCTTATAGTTCATCTTCACGTTAGCGGAGCGGAGCAGCAAACCCCAGCAGTAACAATCGACATCGGCTGACCAACGCACCCTGCTGCATTAAAAAACTTGAACCAGCTCTGAGGTGAAGAAAATAACCCAGTGCTCAGTCTGTTTCACCTCAAAAACCCTTGGACAGCATCTTGGACAACGATGGCTTTCTCGGAGCTAATGGTGCAGCAGAGAGGCTGCTTTCCACTGCTGGAGACATGACAATAATAACAACACAGTGGAGCACTCCGCCTTCCTCTCATTTTGTTATTCTCATACAGGGAGGAGACTGTAAGATGTTTTCAGATGAATTAATTTCTAAATTAATGCAGTTTACTTTTTAAAATAAAAAGGCTCTGGACCATTTATCTTATCTGCCAGTCCTGTTTCATATTGTATTTCAGTGGACTAAGGACACCAGTCAATGGTTTGGCACATAGTGTACTGGGAGCAAGAGACTGAAAATAGTGGCCTCTTTTCTATTCATTCAATCGAGAATCGGTTTTGAATTGAGAGAATCGATTCTGAATCGGCATCCAAGTATTGTGATAATGTTGAATCAGGAGATCGTCCCAGGCTTACAAAATCAACACTCTCATTTGTCACAACCTTTATTTTTCATCTTTTTGTTCCATCTTGGTATAACATTTAAGTCCATATGGACACTTTTATCTGTCAAATCATGATTTTTTCACTTAAGCACATGACACATAGGTGTGTGCACAAACTGTGTATGCAGCCCCACGCATGTTCTCCAGTATGTTCCATATCAACATTTTGCAACTTAACAGATATATTAATGAACTTTGCTTCATTAAGTTGGCATTATGTTCCCTTCAAAACATATTTGTAGCAAATTTAAATGAAAGTCATGTGTGCTCTATGTGCCCAACACATTCATGGTCAGAAGCTTTTCACTTATGTGCTCAGTGAGTAACTTTCATGAAAATGAATGGTCCATCATCTTGGACCACACTTTCCAATTCTTACTATACTTCAATGGGAAAAGGTTTGATTTTGAGTGTCAAAGTGTAAGCTGACGAAAGGATCCGTCTCTTATGAAGACATGTGTATTCTTGTAATAGAAATTCAGATGTAAATCAAAATATAAAATTCCATAAGAGCCAAGAAGCCAACAAGAACACCATAAAACTTCAACTTATTTGACATTATTAACTGATTGATAATGATATTTCTGTTATTTCTGTAATTACAATATTAGAAATTAGACTTATGTAGCTTATAGGTATGAAAACATTCAAACGGATGTTTTTAATCATAGTTCTCCCTCTTTTTTCTCATCTATCCACCTGCCTCTATCCATTATATTTCATATTTACCTTTTCCATTGTCCTGTCTCCCTCTCCTTCTCAAATTACTGTGCCTGTCATTTGTTGAATAGCCACCCATGTACACACTGTATGCCTTCTTTTATCTCCACTACTAGTTAATTAAAATCCGATCAAACTTTAAGACTTATACACCCAGATAGGTAAACATTCGACCAATATTCTGTATGCTAGTAATATGCCATTTATGCCATTATATTTGTTCTGGTTTCTGTGGTTTACTGTTGTGTTACACTGTGCAGTTAAATCAAAAAGATTAGTTGAAGCAGGCAGGTTTCCCTCTGCTGCATTCTCACTTTCTCCCTTTCATTGCTCTCTGATATCTGTTTTCCTTCTGTCTCCTGCTGTCTTCCACATGCCTCCTCACTAAGCACTCCCTGTCCAATTCCCCAAATTTCAAATACTTAATCCATTACTCCACACATTAGAAATCTCTCTCTCTCTCTCTCTCTCTCTCTCTCTCTTTGTTGCCCAGCCAGGAGTTAGACACGTTATGGTTGTTATTGATAAAACCACTTAAAATAACACATTCCACCAAAACCAGCAGTCATTTTGAAAAGTGCTCCTGTACTAAAAGACCAATAAATCGCCGACAAATTTATTCTTATCCCCTGATAGAATCACTATAAACCAATCCCATAAACCCCCGTCTGCTTACTGTCACATGCAGGACCTTTTCTCACTGTTCTGAAGAGGATGAACATATCGGAGGTATTTTTTCCACTGGCATTCTACCATGTGCCATTAGAAGAAACTCTAAAAGCTTTGTCCCTTGTTCACACAGGATGTGGAGAGGATGTGCACTAGGTGTACCCTGCTCACTTTTGAGTGAACACACCAAGTTTGTGCTCTTCAGACACGTGTAGATATAACAAAGATACACAGTGGAAATACACTGCAAACCGACTGTACTTTTAATGTTACTGTCAGTTAATTCACACGGTGTTAAGTGTTTTTTTCTGATGATGTACCGAAGTTCTGCTGGCTTCATTGAACAGTGACCTCCTGCATGTACGAGGTGTTTTGCAGTCAAGTGTTAAGTGGTTGAGATGAGAGTCAGCACCTCCAAGTCCAAGGCTGTGGTACTCTATCAGCAAACATTTGATTGCCCTCTTCATGTTGGAAACGAGTTACTATCCCAAGTGAGAGAATTGGACTGCCCACTGTTCACATGTACTTTGTACTTGTAGCCCAGTGGTGCTTTGAGATAGATGCTGTCATGCTCACAATGGTGACATGCTGATGTTTAGCAGGTATGATGTTGACCATTTTCGCCATATTAATTCAGCATGTTAGCATGCTAACATTTGTTAATTAGCACTAAACATTAAGTACAGCTCAGACAACAGAGTTTCGAAGTGGGAAGGGCTGCTTGTTCCATTCTATATCTCCACTTCAAACGAAGCTCAGGATTCTGCCAGATAATGTAACAATCCTAGAGGTTTATATTATGACCACCAGTCTCAATTATTTCAACTTTGATTCTGAATATAACGTTTTGTTCATGTTTTTGGCATGGCAGACGGCCCAGAATACTATAACAATTGGCTGTATCTTGCTGAGATGTACCTTGGGAGTCATAGTTAACTCCTTCTCTGAAATTTTTATGTGCACAGTCTTGTAACTTGTAACAATGGCACTAGACGAAAAAGTCAAGGCATCACCGTTAGTTAGTACAATTCATCCTGAAGGGGACATGAATGTCTTTACCAAGTGTCATGGCAATCCATCCAATAGTTGTTGAGATATTGCCATTTGACCAAAGTGGTGGACCAACCAACAATGCCATCCATAGAGCCACACCGCTAGCATGCCTAAAAAGTTAAAAGCTTGAATGTTCTTCATCTGCTCTACATGATGATGTTGTTTTATTTAACTGGGCTGATAAATCACAGAAGAAATAAACATCTAGTCAGCTTGTTTGTGTTCTGCATACCCTTTAAACAAGGCTACATCTCCATTTTGACTGTAACAACAGCACCCTGTGCTTACCAGCAAATTCACCATAAAATCTGACTTACAGCCAAAAACAAATTATTACAGCTATTACTGGCAGTAGAGGCTGCCAGCCTTCATGACAGTGGTCTCATTTTTTCAGTATTTATACTATAATTAATATCATGATGATTAAATTATTTAAATTTGCTATGTTATTACCTTCAAACCATAGCAGTCACGGGTAAATAAGGACCTCAGTATCGTGTAATAAATGTTGGTTGAGAGTCAGCGCAGCGGTATGTGGTGTTTGGTTGAGGTTTCGGTGCGTATGCAGTGGTTACTGCAGCGGATATGGAGCTGTAATTCTAAACTGGGACACTTTGTCATGAAGGGGGGTCAGGTTTGCTTCAAGATAATGCTCAAGTATTATAAAAGATGAAGAACAAGTTAATTACATTTTCTTTATTAAAAATGATTTTTTTGAGAACTTCTAATCAACCTTTTCTTTCTCCTCTCAATGTGAATGCAATTAGGCTGAGTCCGGTAGCTCGGTGTGTTTTGTCACAAGTAATTAATAACTCACCAGTGCTCAGAAATTTCTTTTTCAGTCAAAAGTGTGGCTCGGCATCCAAAAGGCTGTGGTGTATTTGTGCGTGTGTGTGTGTGTGGTGCTTTTTAAAGATTTATTTGGGTGGGTGTGTCGAGGGGAATGTAGGGTGGTTGTTTTAGGGGAGAGTATGTAGGTCGCATGGTGATTTGGGTCAAAAGCATCCAAAGATTAACCTCTACCCCCTGTCTCCTCCGCTGTCTTCCCAGCCTCACACAGTAATGTACTGTATGTGTGCATGTCAGTGGAGCAGGTGGCAGCGTGAGGTGAGCTGCCACCAATGTTTAATGTGTCGAATCGCTCTATCTGACTTTAATGATGATGGCAGCGAGGAAGCCGCTTGAAGGATAAACTGGGAAAGCAAAAGGTGAAAGGGACATGAAAAAGTGAGTGAAAGAGGTAAAGACAAAAACAAGAAAATAAGAGAGGAGGAGAGATGAGAGGCCAGAGAGACAGATGAAGGCAGAGAAAACAGAAACAGCCTCTATAGCTACTGCATTGTAAATAGAGACTAAAAATAGAAAGGAACAGGCAGAGCTCCTCTGGCCAGCTGAGAGTGCAGACTAAGAAAGAAGAGGCTCTTTGCCGTTTAACTGAGGAGGAGACGCTGCTGACGATAATAAATGCCAGAAGCTGACAGACGATGTTTGAGCTTTTACAACCAGGCGATCTGTTCGGCACTTCAATGAGCTCTGCTGCTGTGTGAAGCGACTGGGACCAGTCCAGCTGATATCACACCAGCAGCCCTGCCCGCATGGGGAAATGTCCAGTCGATCGGGTCCGATCAATAGGCCTGAGCTGGGCTGGAGGGAATGGATGTTTGTGTCAGAACACACACAGGTCAATTGTTATATACCAGTCCCACTGTTTGCTCATTGTAAGGAACCGGTCAGAGTGCTCTAATGTGTGTGTGTGTGTGTGTGTGTGGCCCCTGTGGGGTAAAAAGGAGACATTCCAAGGCTGAGGTATAAGACAGGCATCATCTATCCTCAAAACCAGGTCGGCTGAGGCCAGAGAGACAGAGAGAGAGATGGAGGAGGAGGAAGTGCAGAGGAGAAATGTAAGTTTTATGTAACATTCGTGGGATCCATATGTCCCAGTACAAAGGTGTGTGTGTGTGTGTGTGTGTTGGGGGGCTGGAGGCGGACAGCACAAAGTATGAAATCAACCATATTGTTTGCACTTTCTGAAATAAACACAGTGTTCCCTTGTCACTGATGACATGCATGTGCAGTCTTTAGTTCTTTTGTAAATGACCACTAGAAACTCATTTTTGGGCTACTTTGATGCCCATCTTGTGTATATTTTATGCTACAGAAGGGCCTGTAAAACCCCAATAAAGACCCCACAGTGTTGGCACAACGGGCACAGTGAATGGCCACAGCAGACCATAATGGTATAATGTGGCTAACAGAGACAGTCACATCTCTTACCTCACTGATGCGCCGGTGTAGGCTGTTGCTCTTTCCGAGTCTGACCGGTGCAGTTGAACCACAGGCAGAGAAGACAGGTGGACCGGCACACGGATAGGGGGTTTTATTTCCCAGCGAAAAAGCTTAGAAAAAAAGGAGCGGATTTAATGTCCAAAGACTTAGTTTAGCTCGGTATCCGCTCCACGGAGAAGATCAAGGATAAAATCCGCAGTCTCCGGAGTAAAACAGCCGGTGACGATCAGTCTGAGGCTGTCTGGAGTGCTGGGGGACTCTCTTCTTTGTCAGTAGCCCGGTAGTCCGGTTTATCTGTGCTGCTGGGGCTGCACGAGAATGAGGGAGACAGACAGGAAGAGGACAACTTAACGAGCTGGTCCGGTGCGCGCTCTGCCGTTCACTCTCAGCTCCTCTGCTGGGATCCTCCTATATGAGCGTCCGTGCGCGTGCGCGCGTGTTTGAGAGAGAGAAAGAGAGAGAGGGAGAGAGAGAGAGTGAAGGGGGAGAGAGTTTGTGTGTCAGTCCCTGAGGATGTGTTCAGAGTTGACCAGGCGAGGCGGGGGGAAAGAGGGTGTTTAAGCAGGTATCACAGTCAAGGAAGGAAAGACTTCAAACTGTCTTCACTGTGTGTGTGTGTGTGTGTGTGTGTGTGTGCGTGTGTGTGCGCGCGCGCGCGTGTGCGCGTGTTTAAACCCTTTTTTGCCCCCATTGCCAGACTCTGGATTTTTGCCCTAATATGGCCACTTATAGCTGCATCTGCAAAGGCAGATTTAGTTTCCCACTGAGAGGGGGAAACATATTTGGGTTTGTTAAATGTCGCATATGAGAAAAACTGCATTTGGGCAGAGAACAGAATAAGAGCTGGAGCTTGTTTGATTATACAGCACATGTTGTGTCTTAATTGTTGATTCTGTGATTGTATATTTGTGATGTAGTAGTTTGTATAACATTTTAATTACTCCTAACTCTAATTTCATACTTTACATATATTACTCTGTCAGTCCACATGATGCATAATGACTTACATTTTTAATGGAAATCTCAATGCGAACACATGCACACTTCATATCAGTCCAGCAGCGCAAAGGTCATTCTTATTCATATGTTCAGGTGTCCTATTGAGAGGGAAAACGCTTGATTAAACAACATGCATGCAAGAATGGGTGCTGTTTTGTTTGTTTTAACATGAACACATGAACAGAAAACTCGATAGAAACACAAATGTAACATTAAAAGGCTAAATTTCCTAAAGAAACTGTACACATGCTTGCAGCTGAAAATTCCCAGTTGAAGCATTTGAAATTGCTGAATTGCTTAAATAGATGACGTTGCAGTTGAAGTGGCAGTCAAAATAGTACAAATACTTAAAATTATAATATGTAACTATTCTGTATTAAAATGTCTAAAAACAACTATACCTATGTAATATATTTTGCTGTGTTGTGTACTTACAGTATCCCAAATGTTTCCAACAATTTCCAAATCCAGAGAAATCCGTAATTTAATCAAGGCAACAGTCCGTTTCATTTGGTCGCCTGTCAATGGTGTCAAACTCCCTCTACCAAAGAGTACATGCACACAAGATGCATGCGTTGGTGGTGTGGTTGTCTGCCACAATGGTGTCTACCAAAGAGTATACGCATACAAGGTTGGTGTTGTGGTTGTTTCCCAGAAACTGCCATAAATTGACTCTTCAGTTTTCAGTTTTCATTCAGTTTTAAGCCACATTTTTATGACAAACTTTTTAGATCTTGATCGTTTTTAACTATATCTTTTCACCAGATAAAAGATTTTAGTCATCGGACATCTGGATCTTAAGTTAACAGAGAAACAAGCTGAGCAACACTGATTTTTTATGTGAAACTGCTTTATTCAGTGTTTTTACCAGTTTTAATCCCTGTGCATGTTTGTTTTGGAGTGGAGGAGACCTCTGCGTATAATTCGGCTTCCGGTAAAAACCTGCTGAACGTCTGGATCTTAAGTTGTCAGAGAGACAAGCTGAGCAAATGTTAACAGCAGCTTGGCTCACAGCCCCACCAGACGTCCTGTGTCCAATGAACAGCGTCAGAGAAACACAGATTTTTTACATGAAACTGCTTTATTCAGTGTTTTTACCTGTTTTAATCACCGGGTACGTTTGTTCTGGAGAGGAGAAGTCCTCTGCAGATGATTTGGCTCCTGGTAAAAAAACATCCTGAACAATGAATACTGAAGTAATCCTAACCCAGAGAAGCTGGTTGTTTAACAATGAAGACAACAACTCCCATGATCCCACGCTACTTCACAACATCATCAAACTCTGTCATTTGTTATTGTTTTTATTGAGAGACCCCTAGCGGCAGAAATTACATATTGTGCATTTAAAGTGGCTGAATTCAAATAGAAATGCTGAAAGAGGCTGACGTTTTGTGTTTTAAGTATAACTTCTAAAAGAGGTTTAAGTGGCAATGTAAGTCTCAGCACTGAGTGAAGTTCTGGTATCAGTTGAAGTTCTAGCACTGAAAAGAGTTGAAGTGTCAGTTGCATTAAAATGAATCTCGTATGAACTGCCAAGTTTCGCTTGTATACTTTCATTGGACGAAATTGAAAGCGGACACTTGGTGTCACATTGACTCCATCCACAAGTGCCTTGAATATCCACAGCTGTCTTGCTGCTTTCTTGCTAGTAGCTTAGCTTGCTAACTGGCTAATGGTGGCTTCCTTGCTGGTTTGGAGCAGTTAAAATGTTTTCTCCTTCTCTGCCTTAGTTCTTTCATGCTGCCATTTTGTGCGCCCCAGCACCTCCTCATCACCACCCAGTCTTCGCAGATTCGTCAGTGCATCACTTCATCAACTTCATCAGCCTCAGCAGAAGTCATCAGCCACCACCACCACCAGTCTGGACTCCAAGGGGGGATCTATCTTGCTGGTGCTCAGGACTGATGTCCTTCTATTCAAAATCTCCCTGTAGAGTCTAATCACCAAAGACTTTTGTTAACACTTAATCTTCAATATCATCTGTATAACAAACAATTCTTTTTTACTTCATTCACTTGTCTCTCCTGATTGAAATATATTAGTGCCAATTCAGGTACATAAACTGAGACACAATCTCAGTTAAAGTGTCAGCTGAAGTGTAAGTACCTTAAGCAGTTAGAGTAAATTGTTTATGAAGAGTGTAAGTAGTGTTAGTTAGACAAGCACCAACTACCATGGTTTGAGGCTGATGCCGATGTGGAAGTACCTTGAAGTAGGTTGCCATGGAAGGCCACTAGACACTGGCTCCAAGTGACTCCCATTCAAAAAGCCTCAACTTCTCTCTAGGAATACTAAGTCAATCATTTTTTTAACGAGTCATTATGGTCTCAATCTCTAAATTCTGGCCCTCTAATAAGTGTGCTGGTGGTCATTTTGTAAATTATTGCTCCATTAATAGGATTGGAGGACGTATAGTAGCGTTGATGTCTGCCATGTGGGCGTTGATTGACAGCTGTGATTGACAGTTGGCTCATCTGCTGCTCTCCCCACCTCCAGGACTCACATTGAGTCAGACTATTGTTGCAATATTTCAGTACATTAAATGTTACTTGATTACGATACCTGCCCTGTTAGTTCAAACCGGGTCTAATGCAAAACAACGTCATACTCCTATCTTTATATACAGTCTATGGAGTTAGAGGAGCTGAGGAGGTTTTTATTGTTGTTGTCCATAGGTGAACATTAACTTATTAAGCTACTAATCACACAAGTATCTTCTCAGGAAACGCCCCATGGTGCACAGGAAGTGATGCATTTTCAACCGCAACAGTGGTTTATCTGTACTAAACAGAGAAAAACCTGCCATGGATGAACAGAAGAAAAGAGTGCTACCCACAGAGACCCTACAGGAAACCCACGAAAAAAAGACATGATAGCATCTCATATTGTCTGTCTTAATAGTAGTGAAAACCAGTCAAAAGTGAAACTTCAGTGGCGGATGCATCTATCCTGTTGTCAGACTTTGCATTCAGAGCAAAGCAGCAGTCCTTCCTGGTATAGCCAGCACTGATATCCACTCCTTGCTATCAGCACAGTGTTCTTTAGATAGGAGTCCAGCTAAGACAGCTCTCGTGGAGCAGCGCTCCATTCCTGCCATGATAACATCACACTAAATGACTTTCAGCCCAGTGTTGCACCCAAACTGGCCATCTCAAAAATATCCTCTGTGCTGAATCAGCAGATGTGAGTTAGTTGGCACCATCTGTCAGTGGATGTAATATGAGACAGGACTAAGAACTCAAATTTAAAGATCTCCCCCAGATGTTCTGCTTTGAATAATGGTTTGTGTCTAACATGTTTTTTCCACAAAAAATTGCCTTTGTTGAAATATTGAAAATGACTCTCCTCCCTCTCTGTCATTGAAAGATTCAGAATCTATGAATATGCAAACATTTTTCATAGACACAAGATGTCTCTTACTTCACTGAAAAGTCTATTCTCAAGTTTCCTAATCACATTTGTGTACATCTCATACTGGACCACAGTTGGCTCCAAAGTAGTTGTGATGTCACAAATCCTGCTCATACGTACACAACTAAAACTGAGATTTAAGGTGAGCACAGAGATACTTTCCCCTTCAGCAGATAAATGTGAAAAAAATACATGCAAGTACAATACAAGTTAAGTTCAGTAACAATAAGCAAAACACATTTTTGATTCTAAATAAGATTATGATGTACATTCAAAAAGTTCTTAATATCAAGATTTACATAATGACATGTGAAACATGGGAAATAAGCCTTTTCACTTTCTTGCTGATACTTAGATGAAAAAATCCATGCCTCTCTCAGACATGAAAAATATTAAACTATTCCTGTAAATGTTGCTTTGTGTGTCTGAATGACACACACACACGTAATTCATTCAGGTGTACCATAACACATCTCTGAGGAGCACACTCTGTGCTAAATTACAGTTTGGTTGATCCTATAGTTTTTTGACAGGAGAGAGTTACCAACCTGTCACCGTCAACAATGCTCTGCCACACTCAAATTCACACCCTGTAGTGTTAGATTTCGTCCCAAGACACTGACACTTTCAGTCCATCAATTTTCGCCTCTCAGTAAGGAGCATTTTGATTTGATTTCCAAGCACGAATGTCCCCATGTAGTATGCATTTATGTTGTGGAGGCTACATTCAGGTTGGAAGATGCAAAAACAGAAGTGAGAGAGATGAAGAGAGGAGGAATTTAGATGGAAAAATTTGAAAATTGATATTGTACACCCTCCTCTCTCCGCACTATAACTGATATCACACTTTAGGGGCCCCATTAAGAGTTGTGACTGCCTCAGAGTGGAGATACCAGGATGCCAGCTAGATGGAATTAGTCCCCTTCACCTCTCAGGGTCATGGTCTGCCACTCTTTAAAGTCCCCCTGGAAAAAAAAATCCATTTTCATTCGATGGCAGATTATTTCCTGTACCTGCCATCGCTGTGTTTCTGGAGCCAGAGTGCATGCTGGGAGAAGAAGCGGTCAGCCACTTACACAGAAGGTGTGAAATGACCAGGAAATTGTCTGTCTCACTGTCCTAGAAAAACCTTGAAGCATTTTTTTTTCCTTGACACTATTGATTCTCAAAAGCAGAAGGCAGAGGGTCATCTAAAGAGCTGTGCTGCTCAGCTTCAGATGTGCTCCATTCATGCCCATTGTTAAGACTCCGGAACATTTAACATTGTAATGTTAAATTCCTTTTAAAACCAAAATGAGCTGAAAGACACTAAACAAAACTCCCTAAAGTTGAGAGGAACTTCAGAGTTGGATGATAATTATCCAGAGTTTTGTCACTACGAGCGACTCCTTTTACATTACACATAGTCATTTGATCTATTGTTAATAGAAAAATATTGATTAGTGCAGCTTTAAGGTTTGTCTGCGCTGGCTTTACCACTCAACAGCCACTGATTCACACTTAACCATTATTATAAAATACTGTATATGAAATGAGAGTTCAATCATTACTTCTTTCATGGTACAGAAGTACTGTACATCATATTTACATTAAAAGTATATATTGTGACTTTAACAGAGATAGCATTAAAAGGTGTTGTTTTCTAAAGTTACAGAGGTTCTATGGCCTGAGACGGCAGATATAAATTTGTATCAATTCCTGCAGTGCCAATGATATTGTTTCTTGCAGCAGAAATTGTAACTACTCATAGCAAGAAAAGCACAGGTAAAACTAATAATATTACTGATGGCTCTGTTCCACTTAAGTTAACCATGACAGTAAGCTAACATGCACAATACCAGGGTAAATGGAAATGAAACACCTAAAATGAATGCAGTCATTATTAATGTAGCTATGTAGAACTACATTTTTTCCTACTGGGAAATATCAAACGACTCCTCCAAACAGTTGGTTCAGGTATAGACACAATGTAAAAACCTGTACATGCTGTGTAGTTTCGCTTTCCACACAGAAGGCTCTGGAAACACCTTCTAGCTTTAAGCTTTTGACGAGCTGTTTGGTTTCTAATCCAGGAAGTCTCTGCGTTTTCACCCGTCCCCATTAATCTGATAGCATTTATGGTGCGACATATTTGATGAATGGTCACAGCCAGTAAAGAGGGGGTGGATTAGATTAGATTACAGCTCTTTGTGGAAATGTGCATGCAGTCGTGAGATTGCATACTATGTCCTTCTGTATGTGTGTGTGTGTGTGTGCAGTGTGTTGGGATTAGATGTCCCTCAGCAGATTACTGATGCTCCATTTGAGAAAGTCTGCTGGTTTAATAAAACCAGTTTAACACACTGGTGACCAGGAGCTTTACATACTTAAACACCAAACACACACACACACACACACACACACACACACACACACACACACAACCAAACATGACAAAAATGTAAAATATCATCATGACAGGTAGACTAGACAAGTAGAAGGTTTACTGAGAGGAAACATGGACCGCAAATGATCGGTTTACCTTATTTCATCATTCAAGTTCAGGGTCAATTGGTATGTGTTAGTGTCATGGTTGCTCCACCACTTTTGTCCAGACTAAAATATCTTAACAACTATTTGACAGTCTGCTATGCCATTTTGTACACATGCTCATGGTCCCCAAAGGATGAATCCTACTGACTTTGATGATCACCTGACTTTTCTTAGTGTAACCATGTGGTTGATATTTGTGGTTCTGAGTCAAATATTTCAACAATTATGAGATGGATTGCCATGAAATTCACAACAGATATTCAAGGTCCCCTTGGATATATTTTAACCAGTAGGTCAAAAAAATAGTACAGACATCCATGGTTCCCAGTGATGTTTTCCAGTTTGAGCCCCTTATTTTTCATCTAGCACCTCATCTGGTCAAAATGTCCTTTTGTCCAAATTTATGACCAAATACCTGCAAAAATCATGACATTCCCATCAGTCTCAGCTGTATGTTGTGTTTGGTTCTAATTAACAAATGTTAGCATGCTAACATGCTAAACCAACACAGTGACAAATATTATACCTGCGGAACATCAACATGCTAGCATTATTATTGTGAGCACGTCAGTGTGCTAACGTTAGCATTTAGCTCAAGTACAGCCTTACAGAGTTGCTAGCATGGCTGTAGACCGACTCCCTTCCCCTTACAGCAACTGTAGTTTTATTTTTTATTACTGTGAATAGGGGACATGCCAGAAAAGAGAACGTTGACAGTGACAAACCTATAAAAAAAACTGTTGAAACTGGTATTTGTATGTGCTCGTTGATAAAATTACTCGTGACACAGGGGTAAAAAATTTTTGAATGACAACCTTTTGCCAGACAAATGAAGACTCACCTTTCTAATGAACAGGTATAAACTACAGTATCATCATGAATATCAAGATTTTTACTGGATTGTTGACTGTCCCTGTTAATGTGGATACTGCATCATTTGTTCTGTTTTTTTCTTTAGGGAAGCAATCCTTTCCCTTAAGAGTTTTTTGTTGTTTTGGTTTTCTCTTCAAATGAGATGAATCATTACTGCAGAAATCTGTGGCACTCAGAATATTTAGTTGGAAAAGAAAATGGCTTTGATCAAATCCTCAATCTTATTCACTTGGTCTTCCAGATAAAAGTTCACCCATGATCATCTAGATTCAACAAAACACTTTTCTTTGACAGGCATTACTGTTGGCTGTTTCACTCTCTCTCTCTGTAAAACAACCGAAAGGAAAAGGTTGTATCAGACATTTACTGTCTTCATTTAGTAATAGAGGCAGTGAATATGTGTCTGTGATGGGTTAACCATCTCTGCTCACATGCGGAGAGGTGGAGCATATTTGTAAAACTGTAAAACATACACACACACACACACACACACACACACACACACACAGACACACAGGGCAGTGGTGGTGATCTGAGCACCATCAGCACTTAGAGACAAGGTCTTACTCAGCACTGATCATTATTAATTCATGACACACAGCTCAGATAGAAGCTCAGATCAGAAATCCTGATTTAAATCACTGAAAAGGAGTGACAAATTGAACAAGATAGACACATTGATACATAGAAGGGTTTCTTTGGTGAGTTCTTGTGTGTTTCTTGTTCTGTTTCTAAAAACATCCAGTCTTCCACTTCATGCCCTGTAATGGGAATATTCCATTCCAGCTTTAAGCCTCTCTGCAATCACACTTCAAACTCCCCTGACCTCAGCCCATACCTGACCAAATCTCAACAATTTAACCAAAAATGTTCTCTTTTGATGAACAAAGTTGGTTATATTTTTGCCCCATCTGTTTGTTGGTCCGTCTCTTTGTCATCTATTCCATATATTACAGTGAATAGATTCTGAGTGAGCAAAAAGAACAATCAATTGAATTAAATGACAATTTCTAGCCAGCTGTAAATGTGTTTACAGTATAAAAATGGAACCCTAATGAAAAGTATCAATAGATTAAATTCTACTCTCTCTTCTCACTCATCCCCATATCCTCTGTTCCTCTCTCCCTCCTGCTGTTTCCATCATCCGGCTCCTCTTATCCCCCCAGCCCCATCACCACCCCTTGCCCCTCCTCTGTTGTGTGCCTGGCTGTCTCTCTGTAATCCAGTGTGTCTCTTTGTGACTGTACAGCATGTGGCTCAGCTGCACTTTGGCCCCTAATGGACCCAGTCAATGGGGAGAATTGCCACCCTGTTGTCTCTATCCAGGTCAAGTGTGTGCATATGAGCATATTTGTTTGTGTATCTGTGTGTGTGTGTGTGCACGTGTGTGTGTGTGTGTGTGTGTGTGTGTGTGTGGGAGGGTAGTCCTGTGGATTGTGTGCATTCTGTGTTTGCTTGCGTGCTCGCTGGCAGAGTCTCACATGAGTATGAAACGATAAGTATTCATGTAAAGGTGAAATTGATCATGGTTGTATTTAATTTTCAACTCTTTTATCTTGTGTTTTCGTTTTTCTTACAAGAGGTTGGTACATTATTGTGTGCATACTGTTTTATTCACTTTACTGTTGTTTGTAAGTGAATGCATTAAAGACCTGACTTTCTCTTTTCATTTTTGATGAAATGTATCAAATTATATTCATTTGCACGTGTGCTGAGTACAGAGTGACACATTTGTACACTGCAACAAAGGATGTGTGTGTGTCTTTGTACATCAAAGTCAGTATCATCGAAAATTGTAAGTGTGTGCACATTAGAGTGTGTTTTTGTGTGTATCATGGTACCTTACTCTTCACTTCTGGCCCTGTGATGGAGAACAAGACTAAGGGCCCTATTTTAACAATCTAAAGCGCACGGTCTGAAGCGCATGGCGCAAGTGTATTTAGGGTGTGTCCAAATCCACTTTTGCTATTTTAATGGTGGAAAAATGGTCGATGCGCCAGGCGCATGGTTCAAAGGAGTTGTCTTTAGTCTCCTAATTAATCATGGGTGTGTTTTCTGCGTAACATGCAATAAACCAATCACAGTGTCATCTCCCATTCCCTTTAAGAGCAAAGTGCGCTTGCACCTTGGCGGATTGCTATTATGATGGCGCATTTGCCATCATAATAGTAGTAAGAAGGAGCGCCTCTCTGCAGAGGAAACAGATCTGCTCGTGTGCAAAGTGAAAGCACATGATCCATAACGAGCACACTGCTGCTCCTGGACCCTCCCAGGGTCAGCCACAGACCACCAGTTTAAGATCCTGTTCATTAATTTGTGGCAAATTTACCTTTATTTGGTTTTTGAAAAGGTTTATTTTCTTAATTACAGCTTTGGTTTCTTTAAAATCATTTTGTTCAGTCATGGAGTAACAGGTCAAATCAGCAGGGTTTTAATTGCCTCAGCTGTACTTTGCACCAAACACAAAGTACAGCTGAGGCTGATGGGAATGTTAGTTTTGCAGGTATTTGGTCATAAAGTCTTGGACTGGAAGTATTGGAAATTTAACCTGATGATGGTGCTAGATGTAATGTCAAGGCATCACCGAAGTTATTACAGTTCATCCTTTAGGAGACATGAATATGTGTTCCAAATTTAATGAGGTGCTAGATGAAAAATAAGGGGATCAAACTAGAAATTAATTTCCAATCCGTCAAATAGTTGTTGAGATATTTCACTCAAAACCACAAATGTGAACCACATGATGGCACTAGAGGAAAAGTCAGGGGATAACTAAAGTCATTAGGATTCATTGTCTGGGAACCATGAATGTCTGTACCAAATTTTGTGCCAATCCATCTCCATGACATATTTCACTGGATAAGTGAAAAATGTGTCCTGCTGATCCTTCAACTCAATTATTAATGTAGAGTTGTATGAAACTATAAGAGCTTAGAGACAGAGAGGGTTGGAGTGTGGTGGTGAGACAAAGTTCAAACAAATAAAAAGTCTTGGTTTTACATGACCTTTTAGTCACTTTTAAGGTTTGTATTTAAGGCATCTGTAAGTAAAATTATACTTGTTTTATCATCCTAAATCACAGAATAGGGCTGTGATAGAGAGGCTTGTCTAATCACTATGACTGAAATAATGTACAGGTGTCCTGAATCTGGCCTGTATTTGGTGTTAGCTTTGTTCACTGTCTGAAAATCTCAGCATGCTGGAAGTTTTCAAAGTGAAACCCAGGAGCAAACAAAATTTCAACTTTTGAATGTAGTCTTCCACTGTTTCCTGACACAAATTGAGGACCAACCATGGCTTAACTTCTTCTCCTTTTACACCAGACACTGAGTGCTTTGTTTTTATTAAAAGTTGTAAAATCAGATTTTTTTGTGTGACGGAAGATGCCACACAACACCTCTTCAGTCAGAAATTCAATTAGGAAATAATACATTTTGATACCGTATTTGATGTAAAGACAGGACACATACAGCTGTTGAGCCGACTTCAGAGTAATGTCAGTGTCCCTTGTTGCGCTGACTCCCAAGTAATGTCAGATGATGCTCTCAGGTATGTGTATTCTGAATGTGGGCCAATTCTGGTTTATCTGGTTTGTTTTTGGTTGACATACGGCTTGCTTGTGGCCCACATCTGGGAAACAGGAGCAGACCGCCCAAGTGCCATCATTCCATGCGGTATGTGGGCCGGATAAAAATGCTGAAAGTGTCGGGTGTGGGCCAGATTTGGGCCACATTAATTTTGCTATCTGGGTATCTGGGTAACATATTGACATACAGTATGTTTGACATTCAAGTAATCAACAATGAATACATCTTCACTTCCATATTTTACACTCTCAGAAATGACTCCTAAAACACACTGGATGTTTCTTAATGTATCTTCACTCCCATGTACACTAGCAAGACATCTCTGTAGCTCTGATGGGAACAATGAAAAAGGAGTATCTGTACTTGTCCCTATTACCATCTCAAATTCATTAAGATTGTTGTCTAGGGAAAACTCTCAGCATTATCACATGTGGTGCCTGTCACTTAAAGTTTTTGCTACATTATTAAAAATTTCTGCAGCTACTTGCAACAGTCTTAAAATATTGGTTCTTTGCCTCAAAGTGCATGCACCATGACGTACACAGGGGGCCATACATGGCTATAAGTCTTGAGTAATATATCATATAGTGGCATTTTGGAGTGATGACATCTCAAAAAAAATATTTTGGGGGCAATTACAATGTCAACTATGTCACAGCAGATCAAGAACCCATCCCAATAATTGCAATCGGGTGGAACACAGTGTGCCATTAAAAAAGGCAAGAGCCTAAAGAGACACCATTTCTGAGCGGCAGACCCTGTAATTCCAGAGTTTTGCATTAATCACTCAGAAAATTGTACTGATCTGTTTTTTTTATAATTTTGATCAATCACTTGTTGTGGTACTTCATTAATTTCCTCTATGGTTATATGTTTCTCTTTGTTTGCTTGGCACACAACTAGCTTCGCTGTAAGTGGAACAACTCCTAATGAGTCATGCATTATGTCAGGTGGAAATGCTTTCACCACATTGAAATACTTAAGCTCATTTAATGGCGAAGGACCATTTACTCCATATGTCCCCTTATACTTAGGATTTTTGATACATTTCAGATTATACTCGTGTGGCTCTGGGCTTCTCAAGACAAAATTGTCCTCATTAAAGTTTTTTTTTTTCATTTCTGTGTATGTTGCCATGCAAAAGTTACAAATTCTGTGTGAGCTAAATGACATAGTAAAACCACCCAACATGCAAGCTGAAAGATTTTCTGCTGAAAATGTTGCTAGTGCAGCATGAATTGTCTGCTCACTCATATCCACTGTGATTTTGATACCATCTCTTTTAAGTTCTTTAAGATCCTCTAACATGGGTTTTAAAGATGGTTTGCAAATCACAGTATTTCACAAATGTTTGACAGACCAAAAGAGCCAGATAGGTATGCTTAAGTTTTGATCAATGTTTGCTATCAAGGTTGCTAGAGTATAATAGTAAGCACAGAGCTTTTGCTTGGTTTGCTTTGAGCCTAAGGGATTGACCACTTCAAATTGATCTAAAGCATGTGGATTAACTTTGAAGAAGGGATGTCCCTGAAGTAAGTACCATCAGAGTAGTCGCTTAAGTAATCTGGATTTCTGTCCATATACCTGTTGGTCTAAACTTCATTACTATGTCCTCATGTAAACAATAGTGTGTTAAAACCTCCATGATTGGTACTTAAGAGCAGGCTTGGAATTTCATCATCTGGGACAAGGCCATTTGGCCTTCGGTGTCACAAAATTTTTTAGGGCACAAGGCCACATGACAAAGGCCATTGAGTGAAATAAGAGGATTTTAGAGTGCACAAATAAATAACTTGACTTCCTGATAAGAAAAAAAACATGAATTACATGAAAAACATAAATGATTCATTTTCTAAATATCAATAAAAACCCACAAACATTTGAGGTTGTCATATTATATGCCTCTTTTTTAAGATGATGATCATCTTGTGCGCATGCGTCCGTGTTGTCCACCACAATGGCGTCCAAGCATATCTACACATCATCTACACATACAAGATAATATGTCATCATTGTGGTTGTCCACCAGAAACTCTTGACTAGATAAAAATTGACTTTTTATCTAGTTTTAAGCCACATTTTTTACAATAAACTTTTTGGATCTCAGTCGTTATAAGTATATCTTTAAATGGATGAAGGATTTTAGTTATCAGACGTCCGGATCTTAAGTTATCAGAGAAACAAGCTGAGTAAACGTTAGCAGCAGCTTGGCTCACAGCCCCTCTGGACATCCTGTGTCCGCCAAACAGACTCAGAGAAACACTATTGTGAAACTGCTTTATTCAGTGTTTTTACCAGTTTTAATCACCGTGTACATTTGTTTTGGAGAGGAGGAGCCCTCTGTGGATAATTCAGCTCCCGGTAAAAACATTCTGAACGTCTGGATCATAGGTTATCAGAGAAACAAGCTGAACAAACGTTAGCAGCATCTTGGCTTGCAGCCCATCCCAACATCCTGTGTCTGCTAAACACAGTCAAAGAAACACTGATTTTTAACGTGAAAGTGCTTTATTCAGTGTTTTTTACCGGTTTCAATCACCATGTCCTTTTGTTTTGGAGAGGAGGGGCACAACCAATCCAAGCTGTAAGGACTGCTGCAGTTCTAAAAGACCACTGACGCTTTTAAAGCAACCTCAAGATTTTGACAGTAACAGGGGCACAAATGCCATGGTGGCCATAGAGTGCACAGTGATTTTCAGGGCATCACGGCCAGAGTGAGGGCCATGGCCACCGTGGCTGCTGTGAAATTCCTACCCTGCATAAGCGTATGTACCTATTTTGTGTCCACTTTCTGACCTCAAAGCATGATACACTGGTTAAACCAATTTGAGCTCAGATTTACAATGTTCTGTCAACATGTATGGTGATCTTACAGCTGCTGAAGCTTTTTCAAAAAAATCATTAGACTGTATCACCTCTCTTAGTTCAGGACATTCCAAAATATTGGATCCATTTTCTTGAAGATGGTAAGTAATAAAAGTGTTGTAATTTTATTTAAAATAACAAAATAAAAATGTGATGTCATTTACAATTTCCTGTTGGGTAGCCTGTGGAATGTGATTTTTTTCTCTACATTTAAGAATGAAGCTACAGAGATTTTCTTTAAAATTTCTCAATAGTGCATCCATACTAGGTGGTATATCTGCCTGTATTGTCTATGTCATTGTCATTGTTTAGATCAGCGTCATTGACCATGTCACTGTCATTGCTATCAGGTAGCACATACTCCTCATGTTTATGATACACATAATACACCTGAAAGATTTGTATAATGTAAAAGTTGACTTATAGTCATTTAGTTCACAAGTGATACATATTAAAGTTGGTTTCCTGAGTGTGGATAAGACCAACATGTTGAACCAGTTTCATAAAGGTGAATTCTTCTACACCATGTACATTTATACAGTTGTTTGTGCTTACTTTGGGTGATTGTCAATATTCTCTCCGCTACTTTGTTGAGTTCACTGCAGAGTTCTCTGAGGTTCACTAGCAGTAATAAAATAGATCTATTTTCGCTCTCGGAACCTAGGCTTAATGGATGTGAGTACATGCACAAACCAAATTTCACAATTTCCTTGACAGCCCTGACGCACTAACCATCCCATCCACCAACAGCATTTTGGTCACACACTGACATCTTTGATAATTGTACCTCTATTGGAAAAATGGTACAGACATGGACCCTTTCTCAGTTTGGAACTTATATGTACCTATCAACCTAAAAAAGGCACATATTAGTACCTTATGGATCAACTATGACCCTTTGAGGCTACATCACCAGCAGTTGTACCTTAGAGAACATACAGTAAATGGACTTCAACCATACCCTTTTTTCTTGGCATTTGCATTAAAACCTTTGCTTGGTGAATAGGATTTTACAGCTTTACAGGAACTTTCAATCCCTGCAAACAAGTAAAAAAGAGGAAAACCATACACAAAAGTAACTCAAAATCAACTTTTTTCCTGCATCTTAGTTTTTTTGGGTTTAAAATTTGCAGTGTTTTCTCTGCACATAAAGAAAGTTTTGGCCACCATATACAAGAACCGAGAATACATTAAAACATTTTACAATCACACTGAACTCACTGGTTCAACTTGTTAATGTGTGTGAGACAGAATGCATCCCGTCAGCTGTTTCTTATTGGTATAAAATGAGACAGTGTTTTGTAGACAGAAGACACAGTTACTCAGAAAAACATTTTAATGTCACAAAGCATGTTTTATGTGCAAGAGTGAGGAAGATAGAACTGTGCACACTGTCAGGTGTTATAGGCATGGTATCTGCACAGAAGGAGTAGTGTTTTGTGAATGTACACTGAACCGACATGACACGACGTGACACACATGAAACACTTAGTAATTGCACATTCAGAGAGACTGGCAAAGAGATATTTTGTACACACTGTCAGCTGTTTGGGGCATCTAATCAGCATGAAAGGAGAGACAGCCTTTTGAAAATGAAGCTGAATCACTCTCTGTGGAGAGCCTGATCTGCTGCTATGGTCGCCATTTAAACACAATGTAGCAGCAAGCCGTCCAGAACATCTGCATCGGAGAGACACAGGGGGCTGGCTGGCTGCATGTGTGTGTGTGTTGGAGCTGATATAGTGTGTGTGTGTGTGTCTGAGTGTGTGCTGGGGGGGATGGAGAAGGGAGTCTTGTCAGTGCTGTCCCACACAAAGAAGATAAAACTACTAATGGCCTGGGCTTCCTCTAATGGAACGCTGAGCTGTGTGTGTGTGTGTGTGTGTATGTGTGTATGTGTGTGTGTGTTTTTGGTGTATGCATGCATGTGTGTGTGCACACATCAACAAAGCTGCATTCAAAACATCTCTTATTCATGGCTGCATTACCGCTTTTAGGCCCAGTCTTTCTGTCTTTCTATTTACAGCTCGCTCTCTCTGTCTGTACATGTGGGCATCTATTCACATGCACCTACTGTTTCCAGGCTGCAGAGCTGCACGGATCGGTCCATGTGTGTCAATAAAAGATCCACTATCCCGGTCCCGCTTCCCTCATATAACGAATCATACCGCACTGCTGTGAGAGTGAACAGTGGATAATTTTCCTTTTGATGTCCTGGCATTTTTTAATTTTATTAATTATATGTAATTAGGCCAAGGTCGTGAAACATATTGTATAACCAGGGAGATGAATTTAGCTATTAATTAAAGTATAAAACAAAGTATTAATTTAAAATGTATTATATTTGTCGGTGGAGGAAAAAAGAGTTCTGTACTTAAGTATAATGTTTGAGGTACTTAAGTATTTCCGTTTAATGCTTTAAGCAGTGTCTAGTTGGGGCCCCTTGTCACATTTCAGATGTCTATTTCATATAAATAACTGTTCGAGGCCATAAAGAAACAAAGATTAGAGAAACATCAAAAAAATGAATACAAATTTGTGTAGCAGAACTTTTCCCCCTTCTCCCATTGATCATCTCATAAACCTCTTACATTTATCGTGTGACCCTCTGGAAGAGCCCGACCCATAGGTTTGAAACCAAAGGACTAAATAAACTAACTGTATAAAGTAATTAAAACTAGCTCCATCTCAGCCTGCTACAAAAATAAAATGATGCACACACATGAACGCATCAGTAACAATCTAATAATGTCATATATCAAGTGTTGGGGCTGCTTTTATTTGTGATACTTAAAGTACATTTTGCTGATAATACCTCTGTACTTTCACTTGAGTGGGATTTTGAATGTAGGACTTTTGTTTATAATGGAGTATTTTTACATCATTGTGATATTGGTACTTTTACTAAAGTATCTGAATATTTCCACCACTGGTTTTATTAAGCTATTTGTCCCTGTGTATGTCGGCTATATATTCTGTGTCTGTATTATATGTGATTCTTAGTTACATACGTCTTTTTCGCAGCAAACTTGTCATAGTAGGAAAAGCACAGCTGTTACTAATAACATTAACAATGATCTGTTCAAGTGTCCCAGTAAGTCATGACAGTGTGACAGTGAGCCAGCATGCACAACACCACCACCCTGAAACTGAGGCAGCTAAATAGAATTCAGCCATCATTCATTTGACAATTTACACCTGTGCTTCTCCTGCTGACATGTCAAAATGTCTTCTGTGAAGATGTATCACCCAACAAATGTGTAGTAACAGTCAATTCATTGTTAAATTTCAAGCCAATATGAGAGAGAATTCAGTGTCTCTATCACTTTTACACCGACATCTCTACATCTCAGGGCCACTTCTTAAAAAAGACACAGGCAACCATAAAGAGGGTGTTTCAGTCCAATGCTCTGACTACATCTAGATACGCAGCGCCCTCTTCTGGTGAAAACAAGGTAGCATATACTGTATTTTTTTTAACATCCATAATATTTATTGTTCATATACTTTCACCAAATATATGGTCATTCTTAGGCTGAAGTGTAGTGTTGGTTATGGAGAAAACTGAATAGTAAAAGAAGAAAAAATTGTCTTCCACCCAAGACAGAGCCTTTAGATGCACGGAAGTGACAGATGTATATACTGCACTCTGTGTTTCATACACCAGCATTAAAGGCCAAACCACTTGCTTTTCCTATAAGAGATGATCAGTTTGTTTTTTTTTTTTTAATTATGAACCTTTCCAAACGGTTGAGATGTCCATTAAATGTACAATTTAAATCTGCATATTTTTCCTCATTACTTCTGTAATGACCCATCTCTTTTTATGGACAAGAGCAATGTGTAAAATGTTTTACATATATCATATATTAGAATCATTAAACTTTTAACATTTAAAGCAATTTAAAAATTAACTATAAGTCATATAAAAAATAAAAAAGGTCATATAATATGCAGTGTAGTCTTTGTAGAACTATATCAGACTTGTTCATGTGTGTGATGGTGCAACAGCTCAACTGTTTTTTTGGATGATGTATTCTCTTCCTGTGGTTGATTTGTATTCAAACACAACACAAAGTATTTTCCATACACTTCAGTCCAGACACAACCTTCAGGCAGAAGTTGCAACTCCCCCAATGATCAGAATGAAGTTTCAAGTCAAAATCCACTGTTCTTGTGCTTAAATTCGGCTTTGTTGATTAATCATTACTACTATTGGCAGCAGTATCCGCCTGGATTTAGTTTATCAACATTTTCATTGAATCTAAATAATGTTAGAAACTCATGTTGATATAATTATTTCAACAAACATACAATGGAATAATGTTATATTATTTATCATACTGGCAATAGTTCATGATCAGAAGATTCTGTGTTCCATGGCAATATTCAGTTTTGTTAGAAAAACTGTTAGCAATATTACTTTTAACATGGAGCAGTCATTAGACTGTTTTGGGACCATTCATTTACACCACTCTGTTTAATGAGCCCTCTGAAACTAAACTAAATGAACAAAATATGATTACCTATGAAAATAAATATAAAATCTTGTCTGCGTCTTGCCTATGAAAACTTCTCCATAATGCCGAGAGCAATTTTTCTGCCAGTAATTTCCTGGAGGGAAGCCACCTGAAAAGGTCTGGCTCAGAATACTTCAATGCCTCCTGGAATTTTTATTTTTAACCTAATAAACTGAATGCTAGAGATGGTTCAGGTCAAGATGACTTGTGTTCAATTTGATGTCACAACTCAAAATGTGCTCTACCAAATAGTAGAAGACAAAGGGCTACAGAAACAGTATTTTGGATCCTTGTAGAGGATCCAAAATCCAAAAATGACAAGCAGTCATCTGGGATCCTGCAGCAGTTTGTTCTCTCTGACTGCTCCTCTATACTTACACATGCTCACACACTCCTCTCATATGCTTCATGTGTTGATATCATTTAAGGTGTGTTCACCAAGTACTAAGTTTTGTTGTATTTCTTGTTTGTGGTCAGTAAAGTGCCTTTTGTCAATACTGTTAAAAGCACTTCAGAAATAAATTTGTTTTAACTTGACTAACTGCTGCCTTCCCCCCACAGAAAGATCACAGTGTGGGATAATCAGTCAGAGTCAAAAACAGTTTGCAAATTTTGCAAAGTGCAATAAACACATTAATTTATATAGATGGCATTGGTCTAGCAACGTGAACAAATAATAATCACAAAGTATGCTAATCCCATACAGTGCAAGATGTCCACAATCAAAAATAATCTTATTAAATTACATCTACATATATTTCTATACGGCCTGACTGTGGTTCTGTTTATTAATTAATTATCCAGTATATGAATAGAATTTTGCATTACTATAATGTTGGGCCTCTCCGATCCTAATACAATATTTCAATTATATAGTTCATTTAGTTTACAATTTGCAGTTGTGCATAATCATATTACAGTGTGATCTGTCTATGTATATTGTCATCGTTTAGTGTTTCAATTTGAGGGACACTGTAACATTTGCAATGGATTTACTGTGAAAATGGCAACATAGGTAATCTAGTTGGTCTGGTGCAGGTACTGTATATGGCATAGTTTATCCACTATGTTTTACTGTTACCATCCTTAATAGCATCATGTGTCTGTTGTAAAGCACCTTTTAGATTTCCATTTCTCTTTTGATATTATTATTGTTATGTTACCCATGCATGCAGTTGCATAGTACAGTATTTTACAGATGCACTGTGTTGTTGGTCAGTATCTCTCTACATCTTTATTTCTGGCATGCAGTAGTGCTCCCTCTCGATCACACCACCGTGCACGTGTACTCATCGTAAAACGTGATGGTGTCTGTCGCATGATGGCTCGGTCTCTGCGAGAACCAATAACGATGCGAAACCGGAGCGACGGTGGATATATTTGGGAATGATGCGCTTTGCAGTTGGTTTGCGGAATTTACTGACAGCAGCGAGCCCAATGGCAGCTCCTGCGAAGTGGGTTGTGGGTAGCGGAGTCCGACAGTGGAGAAGAGGACCTGCACTAAAACGGAAAGCGGCGCGCACTCTACTACATGTCCCAGGTCACACCGCAGCTTTAGAGCTGTGTGTATGTGAAACAGCGAGAGAGAAGATTTAGGAATCCGTCTGCAGACTTTGAGCTGCGCTGTAGCAAAAATAATGGTAAGTCCGCAAACTAAAACCAAACGATTTTGAAAAAGTCTTACTGACTACGAAACAGCGCACATTTTCCGTTGGCGGTTAGTAGAACTTGTCGAAGACCGTTAGCAGCAGTGATTGCTAATAGAAAAATGTAACAGTGGCTAACTTAAGCTAGCAAACAAGCCACTTTAGCTGGCTAATTATCGCAGTTTTAAACGGTTGCTTATAGAAATGACGGTTGATAAGAAACTACTGTGTAAACTATCGTTTATAGAAGCTAACACACGTAAAATTGTTATACTCATATCTGTGGTGTTTGAACATTTAGCTAGCTGGCTGTCAGTAGTCAACTTTGTGTGTGTGTTCCGCCCCCCTTTTCTGTCTTCCCTTTACGGGAATCTCCTGAAAAGAGACAGTGACGCTGGTTGGAGCGGATTAGAGGTCCTGGATAGTTTCACTGGCAGATTCTGCAGCCTATTACCATATGAGCTGACAGCCTGCATACCTTTCTGTTTACATCAGTATCTAGTTGTCCGGGTCACTGCTTTTTGGCTGTCACTTCTCCCTCTTGCCTTTGTCTCGGTGTCGCTCCCTCCCCTCTCTGCCTCCCTCCCCTCCATTCCTCTCCCCATCTCTGCCTCCCACCCTCTCTGCCCCCCCTCCCTCTCTGCCTCCCCCCTCTCTATCCCCCCCCCTCCCGCGCAGTCTTCCCCGGTGTGTTTGAGGGTTTGCAGATGCTGGGTCACTTTTCAGTGTCCGTCATTAAAGTGTTGATGAGAGTTGGGGGGTCGGTGCTGCCTTCAGTCAGACAGCTGTTGTGTACAGTATATTTCCTGCTGCCTCAGCTGTTTATCTGTCTCAAGAGGATCACTATAACTTGGGTAGGAGGAGTAAAAATCATCAGTACATTGCTGTGCATGTTGGATTTAAAATTAACATATGCAACTTGTTACTTCTGCCATGTCGAACTTCCTCTTTTCAGCTGTTCCTGCTGACTGACTTTGTGCTTCGATTTTTATCTAGTAATTGTGGTGTACTTATGTATGTAAATATGTCACTTGCATTCCTGTTATATTGTGAAATAGTAAAAGCAACATCATGACAAGTCTACACAGAACTTCTTGGAGAGAACTAATGCAGTTTTAAGAACATGATACAGCTGATATCATGATACTATGATAAAATCCTGGACAGACAATGTCCAGTTTCATCCTAGCATTAATATTGGTGTATATGTTGTCCAGATCTAATGAAATATTTGTTTTTAAGCAGTAAAATACTCACTGACTGACAGACTGAACTTTGAACTTCTTATATTCAGCTGTTAATTACTGAATGCTTTTCTAAAACAACTTCAATGTAGAAAACAATCCAATGGAACAAACTAAACCATACTGAAAACAGTCTTCTTTGCTCTAAAGATTGAAGTGGAATCATTATGTTTGATTATGTTGTTGTGCCTGAAGCCAGTAAAGTGGGTCAAACATCCACTCCACAACAGTAACTCCACTGTACAAGTTCCATGATGCACTTATTTCTCTCTTCCTCTTATCATATATAGCTTTAAGCTGTACTGTGGCCAACTTTTCCTGGGTGAATGTGGTTGCGTGCTTTTTCTCTGTCTCTGTGGTAAAAAAAAATAAAGCCAGCTTATGGCTAGCATTATATATTTATCCTTATTTCTGTCAGGCTCTTGCAGTGCTGCTCAGAGGAATATCAGCAGCCTTATTATTATTTTCGCAGTGTATCTCACAGCATACTTCTTCTCCCTCTCTCTTCGTTCCTCCTCACCTCTCTGCACACCTCCTCTTCCCAGGCCTAGCAGGCTCACTAGCTGCTAGTGTGTCCTCGTGCATGTGTGTGTGCTTTGGGTTATAAGCAGCGGTAAGACGTCTCACTACAACTGATACTCCAGAGGAGCAGCAGCAGCAGCAGCAGCAGCAGCAGCAGCAGCCGCCACAGCAGCTCCTCCATCTCCCCCCCCCCCACCCCGCCTCCTCCCCCAAAGCAGACTCCAGCAGCGGGGTGAGAGACACTAGTGGTTCAGTGTGAGAGAAGAATGAAGCTTGTATATGTGTGTGCAGTTGTTTAAAAGAAACAGACGGCAAATTATACTCCCCTGTTTAGTGATACTAAATTACGTATTCCTGTTGTAATTACTCATTTAGTTTAAAATAATTGATTGTTTGACTCATTGTTTCTTATCATTCCATCCCTCCTTTCTTCTCGGCAGAACAGGATGGAGGCCTCGTTCGGCCCTGCCTTCTCAGCCGTGCCTGCTGGAGCTAAAGGTGACACACAAATAATCTTTTCTTAATATATGTTCATTTTTTATATGTTTGGTTGTCCCTGAAGTTATCTCCATTATTCTGGCATTATGTTTTGTGAATTTGCCGTCATATGTTTTTAGCAGAAGGGTCCAGCACCTACAAGCAGCATAGAAGAACTCCTTCCTCCTCCAGCACTCTAACCTACTCCCCCCGAGATGACGACGATGGAATGGTACGCACACACACACACACACACACACACACACACACACACACACACTTGTTTACATTTGCTTTCCAACCCAATCTAATAAATATAAGAAAAAACATTTCTAATAAAGCTTACTAAAGCTGATGTTTTTTTGTGGAGCCTGGGGCAAAAAATACACATTGAATGTATAATTTAAGAGTAAGGGTGGGTAAAATTAAACTTGTGCACAAGATCCCACACATCCGGATGTCTTACCTATTGATGTATGAATAGGCTATGACTTCTCTCCACTGCTTCCTCCTTCTCCCCTCAGCCTCCGATTGGTACTCCTCGGAGGTCAGACTCAGCCATCTCAGTCCGATCTCTCCATTCGGAGTCCAACATGTCTCTGCGCTCCACTTTCTCTCTGCATGAAGAGGAAGAAGACACGGTATGACACCCGGCAGTAACATACAGTACATATAGAGCAGCAAACATATGCATTCATAAATACATGCACATACACAAACACTTAAACATATAAAAACACAGTTATAAGATAGTTTTGTTGCTGAGACCACACCACAAACTGAGTAAACGAAGGAATCGGTGTGTGTGATTGTGTGTAGGAGCCCCAGGTGTTTGCTGAACAGCCGTCAGTAAAACTGTGCTGCCAGCTGTGCTGTAACGTCTTCAAGGACCCCGTCATCACCACATGTGGGGTAAGTTTACTTCTGTCCTCTCCACCCGCTCCTCCATCTGTCCACCTTCATTCTATCTCTCTGCCTTCTGTCTTCTGTCTTCTGTCTTTATTTCAAACTCTGCTCATGCATATATTTAAAAAAAAACATTTTTATAAAGGTTTTATATGAACAATTAGTGCATTGAAATTTGTCTCCCATTTCAGAAATATGTGAAATTCCCCTCGATAGGCTACATTTGATGATCCATCATAGGCAGATTATAATTGACATTTTGCTAAACCCCTCCCCCCGAACAGTAATTACCCAGTCATAGCTTAGCAACCGTAACTAGGCACTGCAGCCTTGGATTTCTCAACATGTTGAAGCAGTGTGTATCATGTCCGTTTTGTGCTCTGATGTAAGCAGCAAATTTAGCATGTCCAGCTAACTAGTTTCTAATTTGTTTTCAAACCAACTCATGGAGCTAATGGAGCTCAGGATAATTAGCTAGCTAGCTACAGCTGATAAGATCTGCCATCAACAGTTGTCATTTCAGCAATCAGAAATGTCTACTTTTATCTAAATTTAAGGACCTATGATTTCCAAAAAATGAGAAGAATTCATATAAAGCCATTGTTCACTGTAAACTGCATATGTGCTATGTGAGAATGAAATGTTTGACAGGCGTAGCAACAGTAACTAAAGGGTGCAGGACTTAGCGAACAGTCAGTGGTGTTAAAACTTAATATAATAAGAACAAATAAAATATGTGGACATAAAATTTCATCCCACCTGTTTGTCTTCTGTCCTCAGCACACCTTCTGTAGACGATGTGCCTTGACTTCAGGTGAGACTTAACACAGTGTGTGTGAAAGTAATGGTTCAATGTATAGGTGCACATTTGTACTTGTCAGCTGGCACTAATGACATTTATAATGTCAACGTTCCATCTAGATGTGTCAGAGCTAGGGCTGTAGTTGTATTATAACCTCGTATTAATGTTTTACTCCTCACAGACAAGTGCCCAGTGGATGCGGCTAAGCTAACGGTTGTGGTGAACAACATTGCGGTTGCCGAGCAGATCGGAGAGCTGTTTGTTCACTGTAAATACGGCTGCAGGGCCACAGCCAGCAGTGCAGGCGCAGCCGGAGCTTCCCCCGCCACGGTGGCTGGGAAGCCAGGAGCGTACGAGGTGGATCCACTGGGCTGCCCGTTCACCATCAAACTGTCCACACGCAAGTAAGGAGTAAAGATAAGGATCAGATTTAATGTTGTATTTCCACTGCTTCTCCTCTCCTCACCCCAACTCACTGTGTCTCTGCAGAGAACATGAGGCCAGTTGTGACTACAGGCCAGTCCGATGCCCCAACAACCCCTCCTGCCCCCCGCTGCTCACCATGAACCTGGAGGCTCACCTCAAAGAATGTGAGCACATCAAGTGTCCCCACTCTAAATATGGGTGAGTCCTAAAACACACATGTTGACAGATTATTTTGCTTTGTCTTTATTGTATCTACATTTCATACACACACACACACACACACACACACACACACATATTGTTTGTATTCCATCTCTTGCTCATTTGCAGTCACTGTTTTTGTCTCTTTGTTTGTGAAGTCAGTCTCAGTCTTCTATTCATGTATAACACACTCCTTTACCTTCTATTAATCTGGCTCTCCTCCCTGACAGCTGCACGTTCATCGGTAACCAGGACACGTATGAAACACACCTGGAGGTGTGTAAATTTGAAGGGTTGAAGGAGTTTCTGCAGCAGACTGATGACAGGTGAGCAGACCTACTACAACTGTACACATCACAAGTGAAGCTGTTGATCGTAAACACAAATTCAAGATAACTGTATGTGATCAAATATCTAAATATGTGTTCAGCTGATTTGTTTCTGTTGGTTAACCCCTTGTCTCTGATCTACCTGTATGTGTTAGGTTCCATGAGATGCAGCTGACTCTGGCCCAGAAGGACCAAGATATTGCTTTCCTGCGCTCCATGTTAGGCAAACTATCTGAGAAATTAGATCAACTAGAGAAAAACCTTGAGCTCAAATTCGGTAAGTAGTGAAAGACATTATTCAGTTTTACCTGCTTATTCCACCAAATGAGCCAACTATTAGTGTCTTGTTACCTACACAGGTTTCTGTTTGGAACAGGTTACGCCTGCTTCTCCTTTTTTTGTAATATAATTTTTTCTTTTTATACTTCTGGTTTTGGTTCACTTTACCCAAATATCAAACAAAGCAGCATCTGTGAAACAAAGTCACATTCATAGTCACATGCTACCGCAGTTACTTCCTGCATGTGTTTCACAATAAATGCCTTTTAATGACTTATACTTGTAGTAGATATGAGCTGTAGTTACAGCCTTACAGCAGCTGTCATATATCTCAACCACTTCAACACAGAGGTTTAAAGGATTTTACATTTTGGAAGGAAAGAGCGCTGGTATTGGATTGGTATTGGATTAGGATCAGATGATACCTTGAGCTTGAGTATCGGTCTTGGCAGGGAAAGAACCTGATCAGATCACATCTCATTCCTGCACTCCACCGCACTTATAAGAAGAGCTCAGGACCACATGGCTGCTGATGGAGAAATATTGACAGGAAATATTGACAGGAGAAAGTTTCATAACCCTAATGGGCCTCCCAGCTGGAATACAGCAGCCTGACTGTGTTGTTGTTGTTGTTGTTTCATGTTTGTGCCCGTGTGTATTTCAGATGTGTTGGATGAGAACCAGAGTAAACTGAGCGAGGACCTGATGGAATTCCGTAGAGACGCGTCCATGCTTAACGTAAGTGCGCACTTTTAAAAGAGACAGACACACGTGTACGAGTGCATCTGTGTGTATAAATATGAGAATAAAAGTTTGAATTAGGTAGCCCGCAAAAAAAATGATCGGACTGGTTATTATAAAAGAACAAATCCCCAAATCTATTGTGTGTGTTTCTGCAGGATGAGTTGTCCCATATCAACGCCAGGCTCAACATGGGAATCCTGGGCTGTAAATATCTCGGCTTATTTTTGTGTCTGCCTGCCTGTCTTCCTTTCTCTTGTCATTACTTTTCACCTCTCTCTGTAGAGGAAAGCATTTGTGAAACCCTTTTCCCGAGAACTGGAGCATGTCAAGTTTTGAATGATTTAATCTCTAAAGTTTTTTTTTTTTTTTTTTTTTTTTTTTTTTTGATTTTGAAATGCAAATTCTAGCTTTCTTTATCTTGCTCCCACGCACCATCTTTCACCAACCTCTGTCTGTTTCTTCCTTCTTCCTCCTTCCTTAAATATTTCACTGTCATTTACACTCTACTCTCGTTCAGTTTCCAGTGAAAAAAAAAAAGCATATTCAGTCTTTCCCCTCTCTGTGTCTGTGTGTAGCGTACGACCCCCAGCAGATCTTCAAGTGTAAGGGGACTTTTGTTGGCCACCAGGGTCCCGTCTGGTGTCTGTGTGTCTACTCCACTGGAGACCTGCTCTTCTCTGGATCCTCAGATAAGACAATCAAGGTAACACCAACTCACACATACAGTATGCACACAGGACTTAAGGCCGGCAGCATCCTTGTTCATCCTTGTTGACACCCACTGTTGACTGTTGAGTGGAAGGCCTTCAAACTCATGGACGTATTAGTCAGACTGGACTTTCCTGCATTTCATCTTCTCCCCCATACATGAAGCAACACACCCACACCACACAACCCCTTGTGGTCTTTTCTTTTTTTTTCTTTTTTGACGCAGTGCTATTTTGGGTCTAAATGTGGCCTTCACCCACCCTCTTCCAGAGAGAATCTAATAACGTCCACCCACAACCCTGTTTTGTATCTAGAATTATAGATTTGTTTTAAATCTAAAGAAACGCTAACGTTAGTGTTAGAAGACTTCACAAGCGTTATAAAGCTTTAAAAGTGAAAAATAGCTTCAGAATGAGCCCTGAAGATGTACAAACACAAATATACCTATACATTTGTGCAGGTTTTCAGCTTTTTCTCTGCATCTCCTCTTGTCCCCTCAGGTGTGGGACACCTGCACCACCTACAAGTGTCAGAAAACCCTGGAGGGTCATGATGGTATCGTACTGGCGCTGTGCATCCAGGGGTAATCCAACTCACACCTTCACATAAACATGTCAGCTGAGAACGACTAGCCCTTCCACAAAGCGTGACTCAGCCATATCTTTTTCTTTTTGTTTGTTTCCATAGAAACCGCCTATATAGTGGCTCTGCAGACTGCACCATCATCGTAAGTATCATTCACCTCCTCATGTCCTCGTTGTAAGGGTGAACTTTCACAATTCCAAGTTTCATTTGTTCGCAAACGCTGTAAAAATTGTGTTTGTGTCTTGTTTGTGCTGCATCCTGTGTAGGTGTGGGACATCCAGACCCTGCAGAAAGTCAATACGATCCGTGCCCATGACAACCCTGTATGTACACTGGTCTCCTCCCACAACATGTTGTTCAGCGGCTCCCTCAAGGCCATTAAGGTACAGCTACGCTCACGTAGGATCACTCAGTTTATGTTGTTTTAAAACTTTCTGCACAGGCTTCAGTGCTGATATCTGTAAATGTGTGTATATATAAATGTAAGTATCTACAGAGAGAAATCTATTTCTATATCCACAGAATTGCTAAAGTCAGGAGTGTAACTGTATTTGCTAAGTAGTGACCTGCAAGATGGCTTTTCACTCAGAGAGAGTGTAAAAATGTGGCTCAACGAGGAGACGCGGACTGGAGAGGAGAACACTATGGAGCGATGGCTGTAGCCTTGTCTTTGTTGCCATGGTTACATAGGAACGAGAGAGGAGGAGGGGATGAATGTGTACGTGTGTGTGTGTGTGTGTGCGTGATGTCAGTGCTCTTACATAGGGACTTTCCTTTCTTACTCAACTCTATTCTGCCTCCTCTCATCTCACAGCTTTTTTCTATTTCAGCTCAGTGACATCATGCACTTTACTGTTTTCACCGCATCTGTTATCCACCCCATCTCTGCTCAGTGTACTCTGTCTCCATGTGTGTGTGTGTCTCCGTGTGTGTGTGTGTGTGTGTGTCTGTGCGTGCGCATACTTTCGTGTGTGTGTATACTAGTTAAAAAATGAGCTTCTCGTTCCAGTTTCTGGTGTGGTCCGTTGATGTTGATGACTTATTGCAAGTTTATGTGTCCAATATTTAAAAAGACAGTGAACGCACTAATTATAATCAGTACTATGCTGCTTGAAGCATATGACGTTTGAAGTCAGCAAAGTTTTTTTTAGTTTCAGTTCTCATTATATCCATGAATCTTGTATGTATGTGTAGGTTTGGGACATCGTGGGTACGGAGCTGAAGCTGAAGAAGGAGCTGACTGGTCTGAATCACTGGGTTAGAGCACTGGTCGCCTCGCAGAACCACCTGTACAGCGGCTCCTATCAGACCATCAAGGTGAGAGAGATATAAGAAGTGTACATACAGACGTGGCTGAAAATATTGGTAGAACTAAATTTTCTCTGTATGAAGTTGAAACTGACAGAAGTATATGGTATCCATCTTTCTTTATTTCACATTGAATATAACTGAAACTTTGCTTTTATTTACAAATTAACATATTATTTAAAATAATGAAACAAATGAAAATGTCATGGCCAAAACTATTGGTACCCTTAACTTAATATTTTATAGCACAGCCTTTGGAAGCAATAACTGCAGTCAAGCACTTTCTGTAACTCTGAATAAGGTTTCTCCACTTCTCCACTGGTAGTTCGGCTCACTCTTCTTGACTAAACGGCTGCAGTTCTCTCAGGTTTGATGGGTGCCGTTTCCCTACTGCAAGTTTCTGAGCCTCCACCATGTTTCGCGGCAGGCGTGATGTTCTTTTCTTTGAAGGCTTCATTTTTTTCTTCTGTAAACATAGAGTTGATGATTTACTAAAAAGCTCTAATGCACACAGTGGCACAAAACAGCAGAGTGAGTAATTTTCTCCTTTTTAAACTGGCTGCGTGAGTGATTATAAGATTGAAAACACCTGTGATACTAATTAAAACACAATAATCTCCTTAAAGTATCACTACAAATCAATTATTTCTTCTAACTTCTAAATGGTACTAATAATTTTGTCCAGGCTATTTTAGAATGTCTTTGTAGAATAAACATGAATTCAGTTATTAGTTCCACTGAAAACCAAACATAGACATGCATTGACAATAAAACACTGTTCAGGGTGAACGTTGCATTATTTTAATAAAATGTAAGGGTACCAATAATTTCAGCCATGTCTTGTACTCACTGTTCAAATAAATGTTTTGTTTCTCCTGCTTAGGCATAACACAGTAACTGATGCTGTTGTGACCTGAATTTTCCTACTCACATGTATGTAGCCCCAAAACTGACAAAATGTAGTAAAAGGTTATCAGAAAAGTCAGAAATATGATTGAATACTTCAATAAATAACACTGTTAACACATAATTAAACTAGAGTATAGCATAAACCTTAGTTTTTCTATTTTGGAGGTCTTGGCACACATTTAATCATTTATCTATTTCCTATTTAGAGCAACATTTTCCATTTTCTTCACCATATTTTAAGTTTTCCTAACACTTGTATAGTAATGATATGGACATGTCCACATATGTCTAGGTCAACAGTTGGTCTAGGGTGTGTGTGTATGTGTGTGTTCATGTGTAACATCACTGGAGTGATTGAGAGGACTGTGTGACTAGCTTACCTAAAAATACTGATAGCTAAGGCACAGAGCACCAGTCATCTCAGCTAGCTACCTAGCTGCAGCTAACTTACATCATAAAACTAATCTAGCTAGTGCATGTAATGTTTATCAACCGTATTCTAAACTGCATACTGCTTTAGCATCACTGTATAAACTCTTTTAACAGAAGCTAAAGCATTTTAGCTGGTAAGCTAATGCTAACAAAGTTAGCTAGCTAACACTACTTGGAAGTTCACAGACACAATGCTTCTGTGTCATACCTGATATTTTGTAGACGTTCTCAAACAAACTAATTATTAACATATAAGCATTAGGAAATTGGAAATATTTTGAGGAAAATGAACAATAAAAGGCTTTTTTAGCTAATAATATTTCTAAAAATATTTATTGATGTATTCAGTTATGTTTTTGACTTGTCTGATAACCCTGTACTACAGTTTGACAGTTTTGGGGCTCCATAAAACTGCAGTTCATCAGGTTTATCATTTGTTCAGCAGAATGAGGATTTGAAAGTGTTTTTGGCAGTATTTATCTGGCAGCGACAGATTTGAGTGGGATTTGGAAGGTGGCTGGTGTTAATTTTGGAGTTGGCACATAAAAATAAATAGTCAGAGGAAGGTAGAAAGAGTGCGCACTGGCCTGGTGGTCATGTAGAGTTGCCTAAGAGACCATAAAAATACATCACAATGTGGTTTATGGGAATAATGAGCACAGTCAGAACACTTTTTAAAGTACTTCTCTTGAGTGTTTGTATTCTTTTTAGCCAATATGTGCTCCTATAAAGAAACCTTGTTGTAGTGACTATGGTAGTGCGTGTGTGTGTGTGTGTGTATGTGAGTGTGTGTAGTGTGCAATTAAAGCCATTCGGATATATTGTGGCCAGTAATTGGGTTCTGTCCTCTCTATATAAAAAGAGCTTTGTGTCTCTGTCTGACTGTCATCTCTATTCACTGCCTCACTGTTGAAAGTACTCTGTGTGCCTGTATATGCATCTGTGTGTGTGTGTGTGTGTGTGTATGTGTGTGTGTGTGTGTGTGTGGCTGTCTTGCTGCAGTTGGTCACTAATGAAAACCTCAGGGACGCTGTAGGGAGATAAAGGGAAGGACAGAAAAGAAGAGAGAGGGACTGGTTGTGGGAACGAGGGACGTCTGTGGAAGAATGAAGAATGAGGAAAGGGAGATGAAAGCACAGATAAAGTCGGCTGTGCTCTTTTTTTACGATGTTTATAAGCGGAGCAGTTAGTCTCTAGCCAGCACTTAGCCAGAGAAGTCATTTAGAAAATGTTTTGCTACAGAAATTGTCATGGCAAATGTTGCCAATAATCAGTTAAAAAAATCCCTTTGAACATTTTGGCAATTAAATGAGTTTAAAATAACTAACAAAGGTCCTGGAGGACTGCTGAGTCCATGAATATAGTTTAGTCAGTGTTTAGAAAAGTCTCTCTGCACTCATTTCTTCTGTGAAATGTAAGAAATTTAAGTCTTTTTAGGAGTCTGTTATGTGTTTGACAAGTCTAACTTGCAAACTGTGGCTGCCAGTGTTTGAATATTGTATATTAGTATATTGCATATAAAAAAATTGGCACCATTTCGCTCAGTGAATGTTACAGTTACATTCCAACATACCAACAATTGCACTCCAGAGAAACACAACAAAAATCCTGCTTAACTGTTTCATGCTCACACTGTTGTTGTGCAATAGCTCAATAAAATAGTCAATGAAATGACTAAACTGATAATAAAGACATTCGCAGCTGTAACCAGTATTTGTTTATTTGACATATGGTTGAAAAAATCAGAATGGTTTCACATTATATTGCCTAAATCATCAAATCACTATGTGTAAAGTGAGAGGTGTTGCTCATACTGATGACGCTGCAGTTCCTCTCAGCTCTGCAAAGTGTTTTAGCGTCTTTCAGCTCTTTGTTTTGGTTTTGTGATGCAAAACTTGGTTCACTCTCACTTCTGTCATCGGTGTTATTTTCAGCCACATCAGGCAGCTGTTTTCAGTTTAAAAAAAAAAAAAAGCTCTAAAAACTCACTTCCTGTTTAGCATGAAAACAGCAGACTAATACTCTTTTTACACCAAAATTAGCACATATATGCGGGTTTTTTAAATGTGAGTAAACCCGCTAAAAATAGGCGATTGACTCCTTTCATATTGCCAGTAAATGAGTTTGCCTTTCTGTTTTTTTTATCTGGTGTGTCATGTTTAACATCACGGCTAGCTGCTAGTTAGCATGGCTAGCATTGTTAGCATAGCTGTGCCGTGCTGTGTGTAGCCCATCGACTGTATAAAAATAAAGTGTAGCTGCAGTGTTTCTTGTTTAACAGCACTGTGTTGGGCAGTTGACTGATGTGTTTACAGTGCTTGTGTGCTCTGAAAGACATCACAGCGCAGATATAAAGTCACACAGCTGATGCCTAGCATGCTAATCCTAAATAAACATGTGGATGAGACCATATGTTTACAGACACCCACAGATAGAAGCACATGAAAGAGCAGCCGGAAAAGGGGCAAAAATCAGCGTGTCCACCCGGGTGTCATGTTTACATCACTGCTGATTGGAGCTGGAGCCGATAAATAGCCGTGACTACTGCAGAGTCATTTGACCTGGGAATAAATGCCAATTGTAGCCTTTCCCACTGAAGACAAAAGCCAGATGTTAGTGGGTGTTACTGGGTTTTTTTGTCCAGTGTGAAAGGGGCTTTCGATAGTGAGTAGCTGGTGAACATATAGGAGCATTAAGCAACAGAAGAGTTGGATATTTATAGTTAGTGGAGACCAAAACAGAGCTAAGGAGAGTTAATACTAATAAATTATTCATACTTAACATTCATTCAGGTGGGCAGAAACATGACTCCAAATGAATGCTACTGTTGCTCCATGTCACGTTAAGTCTATTTAAAGTTTTTATTTAAAGTTCCTAATCACACAACACACAAACACACAAAAACATTGAAAACAACAAAAGAACCAAGCAACTTTCTCACAGGGCAGTGGGCTGGTTATAAAAAGACAAACAAAGACTTCACTGGAAATGACGGCATATGAAGACGCTCTGAAACTATGCAATGTTTTTGTCTGTGAACTCAGAGGGTGGATAAGTAGCCAGAAACACAAGAGCATAGGAAGTACATTTGAAAGATTTAATAGTAACTTTTGTCTGTTGTGGCTTGATAATCTCCCACCTGCTAACACCTTAAAGAACAGATGAGTCACTGAAGTCCTTTAAGAAAACGTTTTCAGGTTACAGCTTCTCAAATGAGAGGGTTTGTCTGCTTTTCTGTTTCTGTATAGTTGTAAATAAAAGAAATCTGTGATTAGATTATTTGTTATTATTTCCTATCATTTATAGACTAGATGATTAATTAAACAAATAGCTTTAACCAGTTTCACCAGTATGAGCTGTGCCTGGTCATGTGTATTGGTAAATGTGAAGCGTGGCCTCCTGTGTGGGAGTATCTCTGTCTCTCTACTGCATCTCATGGCCTGTTTTCAGTGCTGCGGTGTGATTGGCCAGCTAGATTAACCAGCTAAGCTAGTGATCACTCCACTGTGTGTTGCCATGGAGATGAAAATTGACAGCCTGCAGCTGTTGAGCGACTCACTGTTTCCACTGCTGATAAAGTCTCTTTCTTTACCCCCCTCTCTGACTCCCTCTTCTCTCTCTCTCTCTCTTTCTCCCTTCTGTCAGATTTGGGACATCCGCTCTCTGGAGTGTGTTCACGTCCTGCAGACCAGTGGGGGCAGCGTCTACTCCATCGCTGTCACCAACCACCACATCGTCTGTGGCACCTATGAGAACCTCATTCATGTAAGCGACACACACAAACTTTAAAAAAAAAAAAAAAAATCTCCATCTCACTTTTTTTTTCCTCTTCATTCCTGCCTCATGAATAAGACCACAGTGTCTCAACTCTTGGTGTCATAATATTGATGATGATGATGAAGGTATGTGTGTCTCCTCCTTAGGTGTGGGATATTGAGTCTAAAGAGCAGGTGCGGACCCTGACCGGTCATGTGGGAACAGTTTATGCTCTTGCTGTCATCTCCACCCCTGACCAGACCAAAGTGTTCAGCGCCTCCTATGACCGCTCACTCAGGGTGAGGACAGAGTGTGTGTGTGTGTGTGTGTGTGTGTGTGTGATTGCCTCATGTAAGTGTGGAACGATGAAATATACTTCAATCATAATATATATTTAACAAGCCACGTATAAATCTTCCATTATTAGTAACAGGGCAGGTAGTGTAATCAAGTAACATTAAGCTGTCAAAGTGTAAAAACGACACAGTTGAAGTTGAGTGTCGGCTGAGCTCATCAAACATCAACTGTCATGTGATTCTAATATGATGGAAAACATACTGAGAGGAGAGAGAATAAGTTAAGTGTGTGTATATGTGGTGAAGTTTAAATGAGATTGTGTGTGTTTTTTTGTAGGTGTGGAGCATGGACAACATGATCTGTACCCAGACTCTGCTGAGACACCAGGGCAGTGTGACGGCTCTGGCTGTGTCCAGAGGTCGCCTCTTCTCCGGAGCCGTGGACAGCACCGTCAAGGTACGACACCATCTGCTCCACCTACACCTGCATCTGTCACTCCCTCTGTTCTGTTGTCTGTTCAGTTTTACCATCCCTCTATCAGAATGAAACTACTTTGAAATAACTTTAAAAAAATCATGTTTTTATCTGCCTGTTATAATCTGCAGTTACACATTAATGCTTTGTTGGATCTTCTTGTAATTTCTCTGTTTTTCTCTCTCTCAGGTGTGGACATGCTAAACAAACAGCAAACTCTGCAGGAGTCCAGTCAACTTCACATCTTTTTGTGACAGACAGACCCTACAGACGTGAACCTTTTCACACGATTTCTCCGTTCTTTGATTGTGAATTTACGGCCACAGACCAATAATTACCGCCACTTCAGGATCAAGCTGCATCGAAAACTGTTTTACTAAGTGTTTGCTTTTCAAACTTAAAACAAATCCTTCGACACCTCGACCCGATCATCGGGGTCAGAGGGGTCAAACCCGAGGTCCCCGGTGACCTCATCAGCGGTGCATTATGGGGCAAAACAAGACAAGCTGCCTTACGGTTGCACCGATCAACGCACTGCGCCAAACCACAATTGACTGGACGCTGCATCCCTGTAATCAGAGCAGGAAGCAGAGAGGATTATGGTTGTTAGAGTTTTTGCGGACTGATGATGGTCCTGCCTGCTTCCTGCGGACCCACCTGCCACTTAAGAACTGTACTGATGATGCCTAATGCATACTGTTAAAATACGTCTTAGGGCTGGTTTCACATACATGGACTGACAGCGTACTGACATAAGTGTTTATGTTCGAAAGCTATTTCCTCTTGAGAGAAAAGACAGAACGCAGCAGAACCACAACACTGGAGTAGAGTTTAGTTGAATGAAAATGATTTAAAACATATTTCAACATTTGTCAAATTGATATTTATTTTATGTCACACTTCATTGACTCCTCCACAAAAACTCCCTCTCGCTTCCACATGCTGGCCAGAGGTCAGCTGCTTAAAGTTACATCAGCAAGCTGTGTCCCAATTCCACACTATATAAATAGTAGTGTGTAGCGTGTTCGCACTTTAAAAGTGACAAAGTAAAATATGCACTTAAAAGTCAGAATGCAGAAGATAACGGTTGATGTGTGAGTGGGCTGCTGCTGTATAGCAGCGCTCAGAGGAAACAGACGAGCTGCTCGCAAATACATTTTCAATTACTTTAAGGATTTAATTATTAAATCTGTGGCAGAAAACATTTTTCTTTTTTGAATATAACTTGTAATAGTGTACCAATGTCACAAAAGGAATTACATTTGTCTGCACACACATTTTATTAGCTTTTGTAATTACAAAATGGTTAGGTATGTTTATTGTTTGTTTTTTTTTGGTTACTGCTACTGACAGTATGTAGTGTTGAACTGGGACATTAAGGCTGTGAATGAACTCAGTTACAACAATGAACTAAATTCTGCCTTCATGTTAAACAGTGTAGATCTGCATCTGCATGTCAAAGTGCATTTTACATGAAGTGGTACAAATGAGAAACTAAATATCGAAGGATGAAACCTGAAAATGAAATGTTGGCTTCACTCTGAGACCAGCTACTACTGCTGATACATCGGCTGAGTAGCTGTACTAGTACATGTGGAGTTTTTAAACAGACGATGTCTGGTGGAAGCGTGTTTGTTTCTTTACAGCGTTTGTAAAATGGCACTCCTCTTCTGAAAGACTGAAAAAAGTGCACACATTAGCAGGTTTAAACACATTTTCTTCCTCGTTGTCTATTGTGTTTATCAGCTCAGTTCAGCTCTGTGAAACCAGCCTTTACAAGACATTTTACAAAGTGAAGACTTTAAACAAAATGACAGATCTATAGATTTCCTGAGTTTTATATTAGTGCCATGATAGAGCTGTATTCAGAGCCACCCAACTGTTGTATAGTTGTGTAAAATAACAGCCTGGACATGTGCCCATGAGAATGACTCACACTGGCCTACATAACAGAGAGGGACAGGGAGAGAGGAAGACAGTTTGCGTGCATGGATGTTTCTGTTATTGTGTAGTGCGTGTGTTTCAATGAGTGCCATATGTGTGGATGAAAAGTAAGGAGGCTGTAATGATGATGTGGCAGATTGTCTCTTTCTTCTCCGCCCTCCCTGATCTCTTAACTTCAACCGGTCAAAATGAACGTAACACAGATTAACACTGATTGTTGTTTCATGAGCTCTGTCGTGTCTGTAACACTCGATGGATTTATCCCTCAGTAGGATGTGAAGGCAGGCAAGTGTAATTAACCTCAAAACTCCCAGAGGACAAAGCAGAGAAAGTGCCATGAGCTTAAGTGAACTCCTGCTTTCCTAAATTATGTTTGAGCACCCATATTGGGTTGAAAGTATCAGTCTGTAGCAGTAGCAACATGTCTATATTGGCTCACATCGGACTTTATAAATATGTTTGGGAGGGTAGATTTTAAGTTAATGAGATCATGTACACCCACAGCAAATTTAGACTGATTTTTACAGATGTTCAGAAGTATTTTGCTTTCATTTTAATGCAGATCTGGCCACTACTTAGCCTTGGTAAGAAAGGTAGAGGAGGGGACGAGTGTCTTCACTGGTCAGTGATTTCTTGTATACTTGTAATCATGTAAGCCTGAGTTGATCATTGATCAATAAAACTGTTGTACACTTTGAGAACTGTTTATTTTAACCATGAAACTGGAGCCACAGTTCACATCATATTTCTATTTGCGTAAAACAGCTGTTCACACAAGGCACTAATGTTAGATAGCATAAAGAAACTGAGCTTGAAAGTTTTTTCTTGACCTTGAAAGTAGTTTTTTGATGAAAAAAGCTAAATGTCAAGGTCCACTCACTACTTTTTTCAATTGCATCTTATGGTTCTTCATCATTCACTTAAAATGCTGGTCTTGAACCAGTCTTGAACAAAAACAGGGATTATAATCGCAACCCCCATATATGAACAAACACCTGTTATCACAAGTTTCATAATTCACATGAGAATTGATCCATCTCCACTCATTGATGAAGACTATGAGAAAAAGAGCGTAATTGGACCTTGAGTTCATTTGGTCAAGCATATGAAACGTTACATGAAAATCTGTGTATTTGTGATATTGTTTATATAAATTGCTTAATATCTTAGGTTACTCAGTAGGTTGGTATCACAGCTCATTTGTGGCTGTGACCACTATTGCAGTGGTTCCCAACCGAGGCCTCATGACCCACCTGAGATAAACCGAAGGCGAGATGAGAAACACAACAGGAAAGCAGAAAAAACATAATTCAATTTTTCAAATGTCTCTCTAACTTAGCCTTTTTCTGGTTAATTGCTGTGTAATTAGCTCTTCAAATAAGGTAAATGTAATAAAGTGCCCAAATAAAACTGGAAAAATCACACGAACGGTGTCAAGTAGACAGGGGTCAATATGCAGGATACAACTAATAGTGACAAATAATTAGTGAGCTTTTGAGGTGCTGGCAGGTAGATTTCAGTACTTTGCTTCCAGTCTTTATACTAAGCTAAGCTAATCAGCTTCTGATGGTGGTTTTATATTTACTATACAAACATGAAGTGAGGTATCAATCTACTCAGCTCAAATAAGTATTTCCCAAAATGCTCAACTATTCCTTTTATTAAACACCTTTGGACATGTCCTGAGATCTAATTAGCCAAAAATAATTTAGAAAGCACCTGTGTGAGAGGAACAGGGATGTGAAGGGACTTTAAAAGACTTACAAATACATTATTGATACAGTCATGTGCTGCCCCCTGGAGGAAGACCCTGAAAATACAAAGTTCACAACACAAAGAGAGCCTGAGGACGGAGGGTTTGTATAGAACATTTATTTATTCAGAGCAGATGGCCATAAGATGCAGTCACTGCAAGCACACCACTGTCCAGTCACTACAACACACACACACACACACACTCAAACACACACACCGGTTTCATACAGTCAATAGCAGAGCAACACATGACACACACTCGGCCTCTCAAGCACTCGCATACAGTCACTGCAGAGCAGAGGAGACACCAGTCCAGCATCTGTTCAGATAAGCACAGGCGGAAAATCAAATTGAAACAGCTCCACTTTTTCTTTAGTTAAGAAAGAAAATGAACAGTACTCTTGCTCCACAACATATTCGACCATCTGTGTTTTTTCACCGTTTAGTCATCAGTATTTCACCGTTGTAGTCTGACCCCAACCCCCCCATGCCCAAACACACTTCAAAATAACAACATGAGAGATGACCAGAACGAGACCCGAGGAAGGAAAAGGTAAAATGTTATTTTTAACGACATGGGCCTGTTTTAAAAAGCAAGAACGTCTGTAAACTGCAGCTGTGAGGGCGGGAGGATGAGTTGAAGTTAGGTTACCCTGCATTTATATGCTACAGAATAAATAGAAAAAAATAACATCTGCCTGGAAATTTCACACGTAAACATCAGGTTTTTGGCACCTGATTTTCTAGCATAATTGAATTTGATCTGCTCACTAAAGCAGAAAAATCAAGATTTATGTCAGTCTGATGTTAGAAAACGCAAATATACACCTACACATTTACTACACATCTGGACCTATAATCATAACTGACAATTCACTGATTAGTGTTCATTACAGGTCTGTTTTTTGTGAATCTGCAATTTATAGTAATGGTTTGATATTTTGGGAAATTGTCCTTTTCTTCCTGAGAGTTAGATGAGAAGATTGATATCACTCCTCATCTGACTCTCAGCAAGAAATGTAAAACCATCCTTTTAATATTCTGACAAATAGCACTTGAATACAGCCGCTGACTTGGGAGATCCAGATGTTCCTCTCGTACATTTTTGCATGTGAACACATCATGTTAAGTTGCTAAAGTTAGCTGCTAATTGGAGATTTTGTGTTTCAAACAAGTGGTGGAAATGATGTCACGTTGGTTTTTCTTCAGGTCTGATGATCTTATGTGTCAAATATCACACGTCATCGGTGACAGTGGGGGGAGGTGAGGGTGGGGCCGCGTCATTTTAATGATGACACATCAAATAACAAAGAAAAACAGAAGAAGAAGAGAGATCCCCATATATTGTTCATACCCATCTACTGTATTGTAGTCAGACCAAAAAATCACAAAGCAAGGCACATGTTTTAAAGGAAAAACAACATTGCATTTAAAATAATACAAAAATAATAAAAACTGAACAACAAGAATTGCTTGTATTATACACACTGCCACACCTGGACACAAATAAACAAAATGCTTCCTGGAAATGTCCCGACATGGTATCCTACAATGATTCATCAGCTCGGACCACTTAAGCATGGAGAAGCAAACTGATTCAACACTCAGATTAGATCTGTTAACTTTGAAAAATAGTCTTCAGGATGACACACACATCATAAATACACTTTTTCATTTTTTATTTTTGCAAATATCCATATATATAATCTCTATGTGATTCATAATTTAAATACCACAACTATTCTCTGAATTCTTAATTGTTTATATAAGGAGTGTGGCTGCTATGGGACTGAGAAACCTAGATTTGCTTTGGCTGGATGCAGTTTCTGGTTGGTTTTAGGAACTTAAAGGGGCACTCCGCATATTTTACACATATGGATCAGTTTACTAGTCTGGGTTAGTACCACTCAGCCTTTCAAAAACAGTTGTGTCTTCTGTGGCTCTGTCAAGTCTGAAAAAATAACCCTGGTGATGTCATAGTGATGTCATCAGGGTTATTTTAGCTTGAGCTTGCAGACTGAATTTATATTAGAAAGCCTGTGTTACAAACTGGGCTCATGGAGTTTGAAAGATGTGTGTTTACCAGGCAGGGAGAGCCTAACAAAAGACACCACTGAGTTGCATTATGGGAAGTGTAGGCTCAAGTGACTTTCACAGCTTTCTGGAACAACAATACTAAAACCGGAGTACCTCTTTAACACTGAAACAAACCATTCAGCTCCACAGATCTCTGCCGCCTCTCGCTCCATCTTAACACTTTTTTTTTTTTTTTTTTTTTATCCCATGAACACACTGTCATGGCAACACACTGTGTAGTAACCATGGAGATGCCAGTGGGGATGGTGGGGATGATGATGTAGATTGTCATGGCAACACGGGGTGGGTGGTTGGGAGAGTGTGGGACATGAGAGATAGGGATGTCCACTGAGGTGTCAGGAAGGGTTTCAATCCTCTCGTACATTTTTTTTTTTAAAACTGGAGAAAAATAAATCAGGGACGTGTAAATTGATACACTATAACAGGGTCTTACAAGTAGGGATGCAGTATCACTATCATCACTGACCTCAGGTATCAGACACATGTAAACAATCCACATTAAATACAGTTATTTCACCAATGTTATCAAATTTCCATGATCAATTACATTCATTCATTCAAGGCAGGCTCCCAACTCATGTTACCTTACATAAAAATGATTCCATGCAGTGTAGTGTACAGCGCATATAAACAGTATTCAACCTTCCTTGGACACTTTCATAATTTGAACTTTGAACTTCTTGAATTTTGAATCAAAGTTTAATGTGGATTTTTTTGACACTGATCAACAGACTGAAAACAGATTTCTAAGTGATGTGAATATAAAAAATATAAATAACTTGTTTGCATAAGTATTCCCACACTTTAATATGACACACTTGAATTGGACTGGTGCAGCCAGTTGGTTTTAGAAGTCTCATAATTAGTTAAATGGAGATCACCTGTGTGTTGTCAACAGGTTTCAGTTGGTTGTGGTATAAATGGGGCGGCACGGTAGATCAGTGGAGGATACTTTTCATTTCAATGTATGTGAGTGCTGAGAAATGACAATAAAGAATTAATCTTAATCTTAAATACAGCTGTACAGGTCTAACTTCTGGTGTGTCTCAATTTTATTATATTGTGGTAAAACCTCCACCATGAAGACAAAAGAACATTCCAATTAACTCCATAAAATCATCATTGAAAAGCACAAGTTGGGATGGATAAAAGACAAATTTAAAGTTCAGTTAAATCAATCCTTGAGAAATGGAAATCACACTTAGCCAGCTCTACACAGATTTACAACTGTATTATACTCTTTCCATCTCCTCATGATGGAAATATTCTTGTATCCATCCTCAGACTTGTGCCTTTCAGTCACCTTTCAGTGTTCCTTTGTCTTCACGTCATGACACAGACATATTAATACTACAATCAACTGAAACCCCTTGACTACACACTGGTGATCTCCACTTAACTCTGATCTCAAATTATGTGACTACTAAAACCATCTGAGTCATGATTTAGGCTGTTAAAATGTGCAAACACAAAAAAGGGATTTACATTTGATATATTTCTATCATTTAGATCTTTTCTCACTTTGACATTAAACGCTCTGTTTCTGTTGATCAGTGTTAAAAAACCAATTAAAATCTGCTTTTATTTTGCTTTGCAAAATAATACAACAGGAAAACGTCTAAGGAGAGTGAACGCTTTTTAGAGGCACTGTGGGGATCTGGATCGGAGGAGGAAAAAGTTGCAATGCATCCCTACTTGAAAGTGTTCTTGAAAGTACTTGGACCAAATTGGTTTCTATAATAGCAAACTGAAGTTGTTGAATTTTCTCCTGTTGACTATTAAAAAGTTTGTCAGTTTTGTTTGTTGCTACTATTTTAAGCAACAGCAGGTATCAGGAATGATTTGAAACACATGGCTCTGACTGTGGTGCACTATGTGAGGGAGTTTGGAGCAGCCAAGCCCAATCTGACCTTTAACCCCCAAGACTCTTCCTCCTGAAAAACTGGCCAACTCTATTGCCTCTCCCTTGCTTAAACCTTGCAGGCATTCAACCCAAATCCCTTTAACCGCATCCTGAAATCCCTTCTCCAAATTTTCTATAGTGCCAACTTTACCCCCGAGACCTAACATCTGCTTTCCAAAACCTGCTGTAGCCTTATTGCAGTTTCCTCCCTCCCTCCCCTTCTCTCATTTAAATGTATATTGTGCAGGCTCCCGTGTGTGTGTGCAAGCTGGCTGCATGGGTCATTGTGCTTCTCCTGTGTGTGTGTGTGCGTGTGTGTGCGTGTGAGTGTGAGCGCGTGCATGCGTGTGTGTGTGTGTGTTGAGGATGACGATGAGGATGCAGCCAGGAAACTGAATTTGATTCCTGAAATTCCAACAATTCACTAACCTGATGCTCACATACACACACCTGTCACTCTCTCTCTCTCTCTCTCTCTCTCACACACACACACACACACACACACATACATACACACACACACACACACACACACCTCAGGAGCTGAATAGTCTCGTTTTGGTCACAGATAAAATTTTCCACCAAGTCATTTACATCGTCACAACACCAGAGGTCACCATTCCACACAGAACCAAGACATCAAACCAAAGAGCTAGAGATTCATATTTATCGGTATATTATATATTACTGTGCTAATGCAGGACTTTTTCAGTAGATATAAACTCTCCATGCTTAGAATGTACACATACCATACTATGATTCGTTACACAGTTGGTTTTTCAATCAGTATTAGTTTAGTTTGTTATTTGTTTGCCATGATAGCTTCAAGAGTCCACGTGGAGTTCTTAAAAGACCCACACTTTGATTGCAGTCTCCTCCATTTTGTTGCATTTCTTCATCTCTCCATCTTGTGATTTTTTTTTTGTTTTGTTTTGTTTTAACTCTCTCTCCCCATCAGTCGTTTTTGGTCCTTTTTTTCCCCCCTCTCTCTTGAAGCGTCTCTCTCTTTATGTCCATTCTTCATTCTTGCGCCCTCTCTGCCACGTGTCCGTCCAGGCCTGTGGCACTGCTCCACCATCATGTTTATCATCAGCGGCAGGAGATGAGAGGAAGAGAAGAAGAAGAAGAAGAAGAAGAAGAAGAAGAAGAGAGGTTTTCCAGAGCAGCGATGGATGGACAGATGGACGGACGGCACCGGAGACGGGAAGAGTGAGAAGTGGATGGGCACGGCAGAGAGAGAAGGATGAAGAGAAGGAGAGATAGTTAGAGAGGCATATTGCCCATTGTGCCATCTGAGTCACTCCTGGTGCAGCGTTGCCATGGAGACATGCTGACTGGTTTCTATGGTTACTCCAACATGGCGTCCAGCTGGTCGGCCAGGTCATCGAACATGCTGCCGATATCGTCGAGGATGCTGACTGTTGTCTTCTGCTCAGCCACAGAGCTAAATGCACACACACACACACACACACACACACACACACACACACACACACGCACACACACAAAAGTACAAGTTATACCAGCTGATGGGAAATACTTGAAATCTTACGTTAAACGTTTGGGCCTGTAGTTTCACTGTAGTATGTGCTGGCAGCAATAATGAAAAGGTGGAGCTAACTGAGCTTTCACTCCTAACTGTTGCTACGCCTGTAAAGCTTTACATTCTCTTCACATATGCAGTTTACAATTATAACAGAGGAAGAATTACCAATTAAAATTCTTATTTATTTTTAAAGCAATCTTCTTGATCCAGACAGAGGTAGCAGGCTTCTCATCCTCGGCAGATGTTATCAGCTGTAGCTAGCTAGCTTATTAAGCTAACATTAGCGCCGTGAACTAGTCGAACTCATTGTCTCTATAACGGTAGACAGAAGCAGGCTTCTCTTTTCAGAATCATAATCTGTTTATTAGCGAAGTATGCAAGCATACAAAGAATGTGTCTTGTGTCTTGGTGTTTTCTCCCAAAAATGCAAAATCAATAAAAATATAATAAAAAAATAGTAAGATCGTTTTAAATTAAAGTTTAAAATCTATTTACCGCTTGGAAATTTCTAGCCGGCAACCAATTATTTTGACACAGATTTTATCAGCAGTAGCTTTCTAGCCAATTAATCCAATATTAGTTCCATAAATTGGTTTAACTCATTGATTGTATATGAATATGGACGTCATGACAGCTCTCCAAAATTGAAGCCAAAACATCTCGATGGCCCCCTGGTGGCTGGCTGCAGTATAGGTCATAAGTCCCGCCCTCTCCGTGTTAGCGGATGGGACATGAGTCAAACTAAAAAGTCAAAGTACACGTCAAATAAATTTTTCCCAAGGATGGTTTCGGTCATTGGTAGTTCTTATCACACTACCACCATGAAACTAGAAGCCTTTGAGTATGTTTGAGTGTGTAATGTGAGTATGGGAGTATTTGTGTACAGTGTTTGTGTGTGTGTGTCCTTACTCTTCATGCCGCAGTATCTTATCCTCCACTGCCTGCAGCGCTGCAGCCAGCGACGCACTTGTCTCCTCCAACTTCTGATGCACTAAAGAATCCACGGTAAAGTCTGTCGACATAGGAGTCGGCGCCATGACCCCGCCCCCTGTCATCCCACTGTCCACTGACACACCCCCGATGGAGGAGCGAGGAGGCTTGACAGGTGGCGGGGTTGGGCTGGGAGTTGCAGGAGTCTGAGGAGTCTGGGGTGTCTGGGGTGTCTGTGGCGTAGTGGGGGTCTGCGGGGTGTGCGGGCTTTGGGAAGACGGGCTCGGCGGCTTGGCATTCGGCGGGCTGGGGGTGTTGGACTGGGGGAAGGAGGGGGGTGAGCTGGTCTGTCGGGTCACTGCGGTATGCTGCTTGACCAGAGGAGGGCCCAGGGTCGGGGAGGGTGGGCTGGTCATGGAGTGGATGAGCTTGGCCGGTTTGGGCGCCGTGGGTGGGGGAACCGGTTTTGGCGAGACCGGTGGAGGGATCTTCTTTCCTTCCACTACAGACATAGGGGAGAGAGAGAAGAGCAAGGCTGGGTTACTGACAAAAATCACATAACTTCAAACATAACCATTCTGTAGCTCCTGGCTCCCAGGGGCCTCAAAAGGCCAAGGTTTACTGTGTCATTTTCTGGTTTATATCAAAGTACAAAGTACATACAGCTTCATGTGTGGAGGTTGGTGAGGGGACAACAGTTTGTTTTAATCTTGCCCTGGAAATATGGATTTCTACATGAAACTGAAACAAAAGTTTTTCTGTCTTCCTCCGATGGGATTTATGGATTTCAAGTGGATTACCTCCTCAAAAATGTCAAAGCAGTATTACATTTGCTGATATCTGCATCCTATAGTATGTATGACCTCTTTGTTAGATGTTCCCTGCTCTGATAAGTTGTAGCTTAGTCATCTTGGTTATGACTGTGACACGAAAGGGATCAAAACGCTTAAACCAAAGTGCTTTTCAGGTCATTGAACAGTGTCTGAAACCCTCTTGCCCCTGCACCATTTCTCTAACTTTAATGCAAAGGTGAGAGTCAGGACTTGTTCAACACTATAATACTTTCAAGGTGAGTGTACGCTGTTATCCCCATTTGAGTGATGACTGACTTGGCTATTGTGTGGCCATTCAGATGGCTGTAGCCACATTTATCTTCTGATGTGGTCAGACGACACGCCTTACATAGTCATTTGTTCTGAGCATACTGACTCCTTTACAGGCTTGTGTAGCTTAAAGGCTAAAGTATGCTTTCAACAAAGTGCTTGTTGAGAGTCTGAAACTCACTCCTCCCACACTTTTCCAATGTCAGAAGTTGAGCTGTTGTGTTCGACAATTGTTGCAACTTTCTGAAACTGACAAGCACGTCGACTTCACACGGCAATTGACCAGGTGTGTGGAGGTGAGAAAGTAAGCAGGGTTTGAACTCTCAAGCTCTCTTTCTTCATCTTCACACAACTACTTCTGTCACTTTGTGTGGGCACAAACAAGTGTGTGCTGTTATCCCCATTTGTATGATTCATTGCGTCTCGCTCTGCTCACTGACAGCCGGCTATTCACCCCACCTTCCAGTGTGGCGATTTGGAACAGCTGTAAACACTTTTGCATTTAGATATGTTCAGACGGTACTTCATCCAAACTAGCTTGTTTGAAGCAAACTTATTAACAGGATGAGAGAGCTGTGGCCTATATAAAAGACATACTCTGCTGATGTAACCCGTCACTTTTTACTTGTCCCAAAAGCAAAGCACTAAAAAACTTGTGTCTTTTGTCCCCCCTATTCTCATCCACCACCACCACACACACACTCTCTGAGTACCTGGGCTGCCCGGTGTCCCAGGGCCTGGTAGAGGGACTCTTTTGTTGGAGACAGCCTGTGGGGGGGTATGTGGGCCTCCCTGTCTCTTTATCTGTGCCACAATAGGCTTGGGGGAGACTGGAGGCTTTGGTTTCCTCACTGGACCTCCTTCACTGACCATTGGACCTCCTTGGTCTACACTGTTCCTGCGAGGAGCAGCAGTCACTTGGGGCTGATGTTGAGGTTGATGTTGCGGTTGGGGCTGCTCAGTCACTCCAGCATCAGACACCGGGCGGCGTTTCACCGTGGCTGTGCCGTTCTGATAGGGGACTGGTTGTGTGGTGTTCGGTGCCCCGCTGCCCACAGGCTCTCCGTTAGCCCCCGTAAGATCTGCGAAGCCCTCGGGCTCCTTGTCGCGGCTCTTGGGTCGTCTTTTGACGGTGGACGACTCCTGGAGGGTGAAGTCGGAGCCGTTGGGGTGAGGCTTTGAGCTGCGGGGCCGTCGCTTTAAGGTCGCAGTGGCTTCCACCATGGAGATGTCCTCTTGCGTGTAGCCACCGTCTCCCTGGGGACCCTCGCCATCACCCTGCAGACAGACACAAAATACACACTAACGGAAAATTCATACATTCGTGACAAGTGGCAATTTTTGCACAAACAGTCAAAAACATTGACAAAGATACATGGATCACACAAATAAAGCTTACAGAACACAGAAGCTTCACTATGGATTTGTACTACATTAGCTCACATTTGATTTTAGAACATTACATTACATAGATAGATAATGTATATTAAAATAGATAGATAGATAGATAGATAGATAGATAGATAGATAGATAGATAGATAGATTGATAGACAAACATGTATATAGATAGCTACCTGTCCTTCTCCTCGACCCTGCCGGCGGATGGTCAGGCTTCCCTCCTCTGCAAATGGCAGGTTCTCCGATGAACTGCCGCTGCCTCCCGAGCTGGGGTGGGGTGAGGATGGAGGGTGGGGTGAGGAGGAAGTTACAGGTGGAGGGGCAGTTTCAGGCTGGGTGGAGGGGGAGGGGAAAGTGGAGGGAGTTGGCTGGTCGCGCCTGGCTGCCGCCACCAGCTCGGTGACCGGCCCACTGATGGTCCGTCGTCGGTTCACTACTTCACCATCCAGACCAATGGCATCACGTGTTTTCCCCACCTGGTAAACACACAACCATAGCATTGGTTGACCATGTTTTAGCTAGTAAGTTTGATTCTGTCTGATGTGTAAATATATATGGACAATATTTCTACTATGACTCTCATACCTGCAGGAAATTCTTCTGCAGCGCCATCCCTTTGGCTCCACCTCCTATAGAAGACATCTCCAACATGGCGGCAATGCTCCTCACACTCCCCACGCTGTTTGTCTCCACAACACCTGTCTCCACGGACACCCCCAAGTCACTGGCCCGCCGCTGTTGGTGGTAAGGCACGTCCAGCATCCCACCCGTGGTGGTGGGTGCCAGCGGCTGTGTGTTTGCATCTGTCAGATTGGAGTTGGAGCTGGAGATGGCAGAGCTGGAGCGTTTGGGCGGTGGTGGCGGCGGGCCTTTTTTCTTCTGGCGCAGAGCAAAGGACTGTGTCTGGTTGCGGTTGACGTTCTTTTCCTGGTTGCGGACGGAGTGGCTGCGGCTGACACGGTGGGTGACTGTGGCGTATTTACCTCCTTCCCCTCTGACAACGGCCGAGCTCTGACCTTCCGCTACTTCCTCTTCTCCTTCTCTGCCTCCTCCTCTTGCTCTCTCATCACACTCGCCATCTGAGGCAGCATATCGGTTGAGGCTGTGGGCGCGTTTCTTCTGGAGCGCTGATGGTTCTGCTCCATCTCCCTCTGCCAGCTCTGCCTCCGGTGGGAGACAGAGGAGAGGTACTTGTGGTTGTGCGCTCTCCCTGACCTCCATGACCTGCATCTGTGGGTGGTGCTGAGGGTGTGCCTGGTGCTGCGGCTGGACTTGAGGCTGCTGCTGCTGCTGCTGCTGCTGCTGCTGCTGCTGCTGTTGGGGCGGAGGCTGTGTACTCGTAACTCCGCGGTGGGTTGGAGACTGAGGGGGTTGTGAGCGCGGTGAATGAGGTCTGTCCCCCTGGATAAACTGAGGGGATGGCTTGGGTTTGGCTTGCGGGGAAGCTGTGCTCTGGATGGAGGAGGTGGAAGAGGAAGATGAGGTCCTGGTCTTGGTAGGGGTGTGAGGGGGTGTGTAGGGAGGTGCAGGCTGGGAGTGGGAGTGGGAGTGACGGTGTTGGTGTTTGCCTTGAGAAGATACACTGCCCCTGTGGGAGGAGGTGCTTCCCTGGCTGCTCTGCTGCCTCATAGTCCGCGCTTCCTTCTTAGGTGGCCCACCACCACCACCTCCTCCTCCTGTCATCACCTCATCATGGTCTTTACTGAGGCTGCGGGTTCGCTGAGCTTTGACCTCCTGAGCTGGCTGGGTCATAGCATTCTGTAGCTCGCTGCTCAACTCGCTGTCCTGGAAGGTGCTCATCTTTGGAGACATGACCTCTGAAGACAGACAAAGAAACTTCAAATTAAGAAGAATATTCATCTTTATAGGACACAAGGTCAGGACTGTCCTATGAGAGAAATAAAACTCTGAGGGAAAATTAGATAAGACATGCACATACTCATTAGATTTAAATTAAATCTCATTAAAAGTTTATTATGCATCATCTGTTAGCTCACCGTCTGCGGGCGGGCTGTCCATTGACATGACTTCCTGCTGTAGCGTGATTGGCGGGGGCTTCTTTCTGAGGGAGCCCCGCCCTTCTGAACTGCGCTGCATTTCAGCCAGCCGCTTCACTGCCAGCATCAACTTCTTCTGATGACCTAAAACATTAACAGATTGGAATTTCAATTCTTGTTTCATTAAAATCATAAGGATAAATTCAATGATTTCAAATATTTTTATCAAAAGAAATCATGTTTTCTATTATCATTTAAAAATAGATATTCCCTCAACTTAGAATGTAAACATAGTCTGCAACTATGGACTCCAGAAACTATTAATTAATATGACTGAATACATAGATTAATAATAATGTTGGTTTAATAATAAAAATGGAGTGTAAAAAATATATAAAGCTTTCTACTTTAATAAGTAGAAAGCTTAATAACACTTTAATAAGTTGGTCAAAACAAAAGCAACTAAAACACTTTTTTAAAATTAAAAACATTAAGGCTTAATTCATTTTACTTGTCTAGTAACCTTTCACTAGCTAATTTTATTCATCAACTCCTTGATTTTCCTTTTTCGCTCATCATTTATTTCCCTTTTCACATTCAGCAATAAAGAGGACTGTGTGGCTAGCTAACTTAACTGAAAACACTGTAAGCTAAACACACTGAACACCAGCAGACAGCATTCAGATAGCTACCTGGCTAAAGCTGACTTTGGTCATAAAACTACACATGCAAACTGCAAGTGCACATGATGTTAATCATTTATATACTATGTCTCTACATACTGCTGTAGCATCACTGGATTAAATCTTGTAACACTAGCTAAAACATTTTGTCTGCAAGCTAGCGCTAACAAAGTTAGCTGGTTAACGCTGGTTGGAAAACCACAGACATCATGCACTTTTCCTCATAACATTATTTTAATCTTCAAGTGCATCTCTCTTGTTTTATATTTACTATTTATTGACGTAACCATTTATATTTTTCACTTGTCTTGATAACCTTTAAATTTTGTCGTTTTTGGGGCTCCATATTCAACATGTCCACACCACACCTCCTTATAAAATTGAGAGCATATAAATGCTTTCCCCAAAAACACAGTCTAAACCTAACCTAAATAACTAAAGTGTAGCTCAATAATAGCAAAGGGAAGGGAAGCCTTCCTTTACTGCAGCATGAAGTGCTGTCTATGGTGCTGAACTTCATGGCAGACACTGACATATGCAGTGCTTTAAAGGTGATGCTGTAACTGCTAAGGTGGCTATATGTCCTAATGTAAAAAAATGCATTTATGTGGACAGAGTACATCTGTCTGTCTTACCCAGTTTGGTGATGCCTATTTCCTGCAGGTCCTCCCAAGTGATGTCCGTGATGAAGTCGATGTTCTCGTAACCATTCTGCACTAACACTTGATAGTATTGGCTTAGACCAATAGCAGACAGCCATTCTCCTAGATTGGCCTACAGGAACACCAGAAACATGACTGGTCACCAGGCTAGCTGACGCTAACTCAACTGGTAGCTTGCCTTTGAAAACAGACTTAGACTTATAACCAAGTCAGCCGATACTCACATTTTTTGATCAACAAATAAAAATATGGCAGACACTCATAGTTTTAGCAGGACAGTAGTCACTATACCAGGCAAGCATCTATAGATCATTAAACCCGTATGCGTGTGTGTGTGTGTGTGCATGTGTGTGTGTATGTGTGTGTGGTTTCACTCACAGGTTTCTGATCAGGCAGCCACTCTGTTACACTTAGCTTATTAATCTCGGATGTCATCTTCTTTCTGTGACCTGGTTTAGTTATTCCAATAGCTGTCAGATCCTACAAACACACAACACACACAAGTAAGATACAGCAGTGGCATGTGTAGGCTTTTCCTCCATAAAGTGCATTAAATTCTCCCCAAGACTCCAGCAATCTCTCCCTCTTTCTCTCTCTCTCACACACACACAGAGGAAAACTTGCAAGAAACAAGAGACAGCATGACATCTGATGAAAGCGTTTGCCAGATTAGAGAAAAAGAGCAGAAATGTAAATGTCTCAAAATTATAAGAAGAGCAAGGAAAGCAAAAGCAAATGTCTGCGGTGAAAAGGAAGCACTGTAAAGAAAGAATCAGCTCGATTCTCCAAAATTATGTAAATCCAACTCTAATTTTGATACTGATTACTTCCTGTATCCTTGATACAGACTTAAATAGCTATGCTAAGTGAAATCAAAAATGATAGAGTGCTGATTTATTTGGAACTGTGATTCATTAACAAATAAAGTGCATCATCCCATCACTGTCTATTTAGTTTTGTTTTTGTGTACATCGGTGGTAGTTGTGGTGGAGACACAAGAACACACTTTTGCAACCATACATGAACATTCACAACACTCACCTAGATTGGAGCACACTTACACACACTTGGTTGCATAACCTATAAATAATCTGCAGATGTGACACAAACATACAGTAGGAGGCCAGGATTCTACGACATATTTCTAATAATAACTCAGCGAAGTTCTGAACCCCTCAGCATGCACAGCTAAACGGAGTGTACGTATAGATACAAATAATTTATATATGCTATAAATTATTTGTATGTAGGTGAGCGTGGTAGATAGCATTGGTCTACTTCTCCAGAACAGGGAGCAGCAGCAGCATCAGCAGCAGTGTTGAAGGTGAGGGGAGGGTCAGAGGGTTGTGTGGAGTGGATATACTGTAAACATCTGCTCTTTGGTTATTTTTTCATCAATTCAGTGGAGAAATGTCAAAAACCAACCAGAGCTTATTTTTATTTTATGATTAAAAATAAAATAAATCAATTGTATTTAATTGTATTTTCTATTTTTTTGCTTCAGTTTGTGATTCAGACAGAATTCTGCCTGGTGCAATTTGAACATACATGCAATAACAGTAAAACAATAACAGTCAAGGTTGCGAGTCAAAAGATTATTACTGGACTGATGCAATATTGAGATATGAACATACATTTACTCTACTTGTTTTAGGAAAGAAGACAAGTCTAGTTTCCATAACAACCCTCTGGTTATTTTTGTGATTTTAATTGTTGTTATAAAGTCATCACTTTCAGAGGGTAAATGTGATTTGTTTATCAAAGTAATCATAGGAATAAAAATATATACTGGATACATACATTTCTTCCTGTTGTTATTTAAAGCTGCATTAAGTGATTATTGACCACAAGGAGGAAGAAAGACTCAAGGTAACCTACAGTAACACAACTCTGAGATACAAGTTGTTGTGGCTGACATTAGCAAAGATAGACCTGTGGACACGCCCAGCAACCACAGAGCAACATGAGCATTCATTTGGAGTTGTGTTTCTGGCCATTTGCCTAATGTAACTCAAACATTTTAATGGCCTGCTACCTCTGGTTTAGTCTCCACCAACTCCTGAGATAAATATCCACATCTATAGATGCTGAACGCTCGCCACTCTTTTGCTTTCAGATGTTTCTTCCTGGGCAGATGGCATACAGATTCAATTGTGAGAGCTTACTAAAAATGGCTATCTAAGGTTTTATATTGTGGGGTTGGTGGGAGCCACGAGACTCAACCATATATTGTATGTGCTCTTATAGGGATTTAATTTCATATGAATAACAAAATATGCTAAGTTTGCTTTAAAACACTGAATGAGGCATTACTTTTATGTAGCTTTCATACAGTATGCAAATTCAGTTGTTAGGATCTCAGCTTTGAAACTACAAAATGAGGTTATTTGAAATGAACCTTTTTTAAGAAAACATACAGGCACAAAAAGTACATTTATACCTTTTTAGCTAGTAGTAATGGTCCCACTCCAGTCCAGCAACTTTACAGATGCTTTGGTTATGCACTATGCATGCATAGTTAACCTTTTAAATTTTATGAATTTACTTCATTCACACCTTTAAAAACTACATAAGTATCAAAGGCATGACAATAATGTTTGTAAATTGTAATCCAAATGTATACAACTTTGATTAAGAACACATGGTAGTGCAAAGCAAGAAAATTATTTTAGATTACCTTAAAGTGGTGATATTTAAAGGGTACCAGGGGTCAAAGAGAGACACAGGTCAATATCAGGTCAAAGGTGAGAGGTGGAAGGTTAAACCAGGACAGGTTTGGCAGGAGGCAGGGAAATGATAGCTGAGATCAGTTTAGTTTAGTGATTTAATTGTGCTTATTTAAGAGATTCTAAAGGCAGTGATATACATGCATCTTGAAAGCTGTGCAGACTTGTCTATATTGTGGTCCTTGGAGGTGCCTGTGACCTCTCTGGGGTTCAGGGGTCACGGATCAGGTGCCTTACCTCCGGGGTCATTCGGCTAATGGTGGGCAAGTCATACCCAGCGCCCAGGAAGTTTGGAGCGTAGACCTGCAGCTGAAAGTCGCTCAGCCATTGGACAACGGCCTCTGAGCTCTACGGGAGAGAAGACAGGGGGCATGCTGTCACTGGTTCCGTGTCTGGTTCTTCAATAGCCACTTTTTCTCAGCAGGGCCAAGTTCTGGCAAGCAGGAGCCACAATTTAGTAAAGTATGGCAAGGAACTGTTGTCCTTGGATGATGTCTATCAGTCAATCATGTAGTCAGTATATCTTTACTGAAAAGACAAATTCTTGTATATTTATGGATTATTATAATGATTCAGCAACATTATGCAACAAGAATGTGAATGAATCAACCCTGGTTAGCCCTGTTTGGCCCTGGAGTGAAAACCAGGCTAAAGTTAGGAAGGAGAAAGGTCCTGCCTGCAGTAACTGGAGTGCTACAGTGAGAGCTGCAGATTAGCCACAGCAGGTTCATCTGCATTTGACACTTTACAGCTTGAAAGTAAAGACAAAATAGATTTTTATCCTGTTTCTCTTGCACTCTGCTCTTGAAAGGGAGAGATCAATAAACACTGTATTGTGGTGGTGACCACTGAAAACCGAAACTGCTGATTGCTGAAAGATTTGTTGAAGCTATGTTTGGAATATCTAAAACAACAATAACAACAAACCAGCAAGGAAATAGGGCCATATAACTGTTCCAGAATAATCCCAGAAATATAAACTATCGTTCATGGTGCCTTGCTGACTACTCTTAGCTAATTACTCTTCAGGGGGTTTATCTTCTAAGACTGTGGCTGGACTTCAAAAATGTGCTTTAGGTGTGTTCAGTGTAAACCTGGTTGAGGTCTAAATGCACACAGTGTGTCCTGTGTGATTCTTATATGAGCATTCTGTGGCTGCTCTACACATCCTATATAGCTGCTATATTTTCATAGCCTAATAATGTAACTATAACTATAACTAAATGCAAAATCACTAGAATGATCACTCAATTAAAACGGGTTAGTTGTTACATAGAGACTAGTCATTTCTAAATAGGAAATGTACACTAACTAACTGCTGGATTGTAGCAGTTGTCTAACTAACTGAAACAACTGACACAACAAACGATAGCTTGCTCATATATTACTTAAGTAAGATGAGTAAAGAGAAACAATGAAATATGTTTGACATATCTTACCTGACTTAAAATTCTGTTTAATAATGATGTAAAGTATGTGAAGTATTTAAATTACCTTTCACAAAAACAATACAATTCAGTTCAAAAAACAGATATTATGCCAATAATGCTAGACTGAATGACCAAATGACATCAGTTAGTCTAGCATAACTGTACAGTAATGCAACAATGACAAAGCACTGCAACTTAAGTTTAATATATTGCTAGGCCTCCTGAAACTTTTTTTGATGCAGTGACTCCCTGTTTACACTGTGGATTGCTTTTGACTGGACAGTGCTACAAATGTTGCTAGCAACTGCTTTACAAATTGCTAAAGTCTTTGCTAGCTAACACATTCCTTAAGTTGTAATGGTGCAACCTGATATAGTAAATCACTGGTTTGAAACTAGCTGGTAGCTACTAAGAACTTAGAAAGGACTTCACACACTAACATAGTAAAGGATTTATGAACAGCTAGTGTAGCCCAGTTCAGATCAGCTGTAAGAGACCAGATATACAACTTGGTGAAAAGAGTTGTTGATTTGCTGCAGTGTCCTGTTCTAAACACTGATGGGTGACAGCAGGGAGCAGAGCTACAGGACTAGGTGTAACTGCAAAACCACTGCATGACTACTTCTCACACTCTCTTTCTCTTTAAACTGCCACATGCCTCCTGCCCCTCTTGTCTTTCTCCGTTCTGCTTCTCTCTCTCCCTCCTTTTCTTCATCTTTCCATGTGCCCTCTTCTTCCTCCACTCTGTCCCTTGAAGATAATTGGTCTTTCTTCCTCTTTACCCTGCTGAGGGAAATATTAGGACGCTGGATGCTGAGGAATGGGGACTCTAGCTAACAGATGGCCATGAGAACATGGCTTATATACACACACATACACACACACACACTCACAGGCAAGTCACGCATACACAACCACCACGACCACCTGCTATTTAAATATGCTCATTGGTTCATCAAGCTTGAAATAATTATACAATAAGATGTGAACTTAAATGCGATCCCACACACATACACAAACACACACACACACACACACACACACATACACACTCTACAGTAAATGACATCTTACTGTACGTGGTGTAAGCTCAGATTTCACACTTCTTGTGCCGAGCTAATCCACCCACGCCATGCACACTGCTGGGGCACCTGCCAGCATACACAAACACACACACACCGACATCTCTAAACTAGAGTTATGAGCTATGCTTGAGGTGTACCTTCCAAAGATCAATATAAAGACATTTATCTCAGCAAAAGAAGAAAAAATACTGCGATGGAAGAGGAGAAGCTGCAACTAAAGTGTGAATAACAATGGATAGCAGGTAACAGATAAAAGAGAGAAGGACAGGATTCTCTCTCTCTCTCTCACACACATGCACACACTCACACGCAAGATTTCTCATTCACAGATTCATACAAGATCAAGCCGAAGATCTTGCACTCACACACTCACCGTGTCGTGGCTGCATCCGAACACTCGCAGCACGGACGAGGCCAGTTGCGAGAGAAAGCGTTGGGACATCTTGGTGTGTGTGTTTGTGAGTGAGTGCTGTGGTTAAGGTGACTGAGGAGCTACGTTCTCATCATGCTGCAGTTGGATGCTGCATGTGTGTGATTGGTGTGTGTTTGTATGAAAGCGGGAGAGAGGACTGAATCTGTGGGCATTTGGGACTGTCCTACCTTCCCCTCGCCTGGCACCTCCCCCTTCCTGGTTGCTGTGGCGTCGTAAGGCGGTGCTTCATGGAGTGGACAGCCTGATTGGCTTGATGTCCGAGAGGAGGTGGCAGAGCCTGCTGGGAGAAATATCATTGGCTGGTTTCAAGCTTTCGCCCTATCACTATAAATTTGCATCGATCAACAGATGAGTTTACTGGTCTTGCTAATTGACCTCTGCCCTCCTCCTCTAACTGATTTCTGGTCAGTCTCCTTCACTGCTTTGATAAGCAACCAATCAAATTCTTGCTTTCCTAGATATGACAAACCATCTTAACCAATCACATCCTTCTACGCTTCCTCCTACATCCTCTGCCTTGGCCATCTGTCTGTAAAACCAGCCAAGATCTCTGTGTGTATGTGTTTATGTGTGTGTGTGTGTGTGTGTACAGAAGTGACGAGATGACATTTTTTTAAAAAACAGTGGAATATGAGTTGTTTTTCTAACCCGAATCTCTTGCTCTGTTGTTTTCATCTTTTTCTCTCTATTTAAAAACTCTCCCTCCCCCTCGTTATCTGCAGTTTCATAACACTTGCAAGTATGATTTCTGTGAATTCATGTCTAAAACTTAAGTAAACTCATCGGAGTGAAACACAGTAACTGGGATGAAGAAGGATCCCCTTTGTTTTTGCTCTTGTACCTGCAGGCTGGTCCACAGACTTGGACTGCTCCAGTAGATGCTCCTTGGCTTTGGCAGACTGGGACAAGACTGTTGCTAGAAGCTGCAGATACACACACATTCACAGAAGCACACAAACACACATGCATTCACATGAACAGGCATGTAGTAACTTACATTTTGTTGCATTAAAGCAGTGTTAATTGATTTTTTTGACAACTTGGGAGCAGTGGGACGAGCTTTAAACACATCATGATGTCATAATTGTGAAGCTGTTAGCTAACAGTTGCCTGTTTACAAATCTAGCAGATATGCAGCAACATTTGCATTCATTTGGAATCGTGTTTCTGGCCATCTGGTGAATTGAGTCAAATGTTCACTCTACTTTTAGCTCTTTTTTCTGTCAGAACCAACTCCCAAAAAATCTGCCTCCTTAGCTTATAAATGCTATGTTCACAACCTAGTTCCTAACTCTGTTTTTCTGTTGGGCAGGTGGTATATAGTGGGTTTATCAGAGCTTTTTCGCACATCTGCCTGCTGCTGTTCGAAATATTGTTGATTAGAGAGGTGAGAGTCAATCCAAACAGTAAAGTTGTGGGCTGTAAAACCAAAACAATGAGCTAAAAGACGCTAAAATGCTCTGTAGAGCTGAGGAGAACTGCCCTACAAGCGTCAACTTTCACATTACACACAGTCTTTTGATCCATTGTTAACCTAAAAATATTGATTAGTGCAGCTTTAACGATCTACTGTTTAGGGACATTTTTGTCCTTTAACATAATACAACACACTTTGACAAATTACCATGAAAATGAATTGCACATAAGTTTGTTTATTATTCTGTAAATCATGATATGCCATGATACATTATCTACTGCTTCAGGCAGCAATGACCTGCTACATCCATGTACTGGTCATATATTCCTAGTGGATCACCTACAGGGATGCCTTTACACAAGAATGTACTTTCAGAAGGGAAAAAGTGAATTGGTTGGGTATTTTTTGCCTTCTCCCTCAGAAACATAAAAAGCTAATTCTATAACTTCATCATTCCAAATAACATTGATCAAATCTGTGCTGAATTGTCTGTCTAAACAAAAAAAAGATGTGATGCATGCTCACTGTTGCTACATTATTCACATTTAAACCTCAGTTCTGAAATACGAGTTCTGCCATGAAAATCTGACTAGCTCTGATTAGAAGTATATTAAGTGGGATGCAGAGAAGACAGATGCTACCTGTCAGTCTGGGCTGCACTTGGGACTAATTTTGCTGTGTGGATGTTTTACAAGGTTTAAAAGTGTCAGACTTGCAGTTTCTTAACAGGACGTCAGCTGAAAATGTCTGAAAACTTGCTGTTTTTATGAATAAATAAGCACCTGGACAGTATCACACTTATGATCGTATGTTTGTCTGTGTATCTAAACGTTAGAGTGTATAGACGGCTGATACATTAAAGGAACAAACCATGTTAAGTGTTTTAGTGGGGTGGTGGGTCACTACAGGCCTCCTTGAAGCTCCTTGTCATAGATTCTCCAAGTCTGTGGAACTTTACTGGAGGGATGAACACTATTCCTCCAAAACATATTCCCTTATTTAATGATGGTGGTGGATAGCGCTCTCTGACATGTCGCTCCAAAATCTCACATAGGTGTTCAACTGGGTAATTGTAAAAGCCATACCATTTCATACTCATTACACCATCCAATGACCTCTTGTGTTCTTCATAGAAGCATCTGCATTTGTTATGTTTTTCCACTAATTTATTCAGGTTTTTCCTTTAATTTGTCACCCATCTGTACTTTATGTGCATATATTTTCCATGGAAACACATTTCTTAAAATGGGCTACAGGAATTTTGGTTTTTAAAGAATGAATTCATTATTCATGCATATTAAAAATGTATTCTTCATATATGTTGAATTGTGCTTGTATACAAATTTTACATTTCTGCATGTTTAGCTGATCTGCTTTGACTGACTCTGTTACACTAGCAAATCATTGAGATTAATTAATCAGTGCTGTACACAAAATTACAAAGCTTAAAAAACTCAGACAAATTGGACATAAACCTTTACATCTTTTTTAGAAGTGTGCAAAGTAAATTCTAAATTCTTATTTCTATAAGCCACAAACAACACTTCAGCTAATTGTTCTCTTCGGTTTGTTAGATCTAGGTTCCTTTGATTACAATTAATATAAAGCTGCAGCGTGTATACACACATATGTTTGTGGCAGCATTTTAAAGTGTGTGTGTGTCGTACCTTAACCCCCTCAGCCTGTGCATGGAGGATGTGTGCGGCACTGCCGGCGCTCTGACCACTGCCTGATGACCTCACACTGGTCACACTGCCAGAGCTACCCACACTGCTGCGGTCTCCACCTGCAACACACACACACACACACACGCACACACACACACACACACACATACACACACACACAAAAACACAAACATGCATTCACACACGCATGCAACCGCTCAAACAATATGTATAGATTTTGTGCATACAAATGCACACATGCAACAAACAGATGGATGCATACAGACATACACACACACCCCACACACACGCACGCACACACACACACACACACACACACACACACACACACACACACACACACACACACACACACACATTGAGTGGTTTAGCTGATATCCAAAGCAACGTGGTAACAGGTGTGACTCTCCATTGAAATGCACTGGGCAGCATGGCTGGATGGACGGGACGGACATGGACAGACAGACAGACAGGGTGACGGACAAGTGAGCGACAAACGCAGAAGTGAAGTAAACAAGACACATCTCTCACTTTCACATACACAATATGTCTTCTCTCACTCTCCCTCTCTCTCCTTTCTTTCCTAGGTTTTCTTCTCTCTCACCTGAAAACACCTCCATACATCTAGTTGGAAAGACACACACACACACACAGACTGTAGACCGATGCAGATGGCTGCAGTTCTACACATAAGGCCATTGAGTTCAGCTAAGCTTTGGATGGAGGGATAGCAGGACATGGGAGACTGTCAGGAGCAGGTCAAAGAGTATCTGAAAGCCTTCAAACAGCATCGTGTTTTAGCTTTATGAAATGACTGGATAGATTCTTTTCTTGGGGACATTTACAAAACCACTTGCAAGGCAGAGAAGCTTTATCAGCCTTTTTTGAACGGACGTCAGATACTGTTTGACCCCTGGTCAGAGTTTAAGGAGTCAGGGGTTCAGGTCTCAGCGCAGTGCGGCTTAGTTACCTGCCACAGGCTTGCGCAGTACCCAGATATCTTCATTGGAGCCTCCATGGGGCCCACTGGACGGGGTGGGAGAGCTGTGAGGACTTGCCTCTGAGCCGCGACAACCTTCAACACAGAACACCACTGTTAGCCGCTAACTGACCCTAAACTGACCTAGGAAGATTTTCTCTCCTTTTGCTATCAAAAACTAGCAATTAAGGTAGCAACAATTATCTTTTGTCCACTTGGGGACAGTGGAACAAGTTGAAAATACAATACTGACATATTACCACCTTTTTAGGTTTTTATGCCTGAGGTGTTAGCAACGGTTAAAGATTAGTATTGATTCGGAGTTGTGTTTCTGGCCATGTGACAAATATTAACTCTCCTTTTAGCTCTGTTTTGGTCTCTACCAGCTCTTGAAGGAAATATCGAACTCCTCTGTTGCTAAATGCTCCACTATCTTCACCAGCTAGTTGCTAACTTTGTCATTTAGTGCTAGGCAGGTAGTGTACAGTGGATTTATCACAGCTTTAATGCTGAAAATAGTTAGCTGCTGGATATGAGGTAAATCGGTGCACTGAGGTTGAATCAAACAGTAAAGTTGAGGGCCATAAAACCAAAACAATGAGCTGAAAGATGCTAAAATATTGCGTAGTGCTGAGGGGGACGGCAGAGTCTAGTAATAATTCTTTGTGGGTTTGTCACTACAAGCCACCCCTTTGCACATTACACGTAGTAATTTGATCGATTGTTCATATACAAATACTAATAAGTGCTGCTTTAATGTTAGACTCAAACTATTATGTTTTCAAGTATCCCTAAACCACTGATTTTAAGAAATGACAGTTTAACAGTGAATGCAAGTCTTGGATCACAAAGTCCTTGTATTTAGAATTAGTGTTGCATAGTTCAACAATCTGATATGAGATTAGTATGTTGCTTAAAAGATGTTCATTCACATTCAACCTTCCGCTACTTCTGAAATCATCGAAAATATAGAGTAAATTGGACATTTCTACTGCAACTCAGTGATAAACAAACTACCGCACTTCACTAACGTCTGACACTACGACTGACTTTCACAGATTACAAGACTTCAGCCAGTAAACCAGCTGAAACTACTGGATCATTTTCATATTTTTACACATTCCAGTTGTAAAACCATACTTTTGAATTCTAAGTGCAAACTCTCCATGATCTGGGAAAGCAGTTGTCATGGCCAGACTGGCGTTTTAATCTGCCTAATTTTCTGTAGTGTGTTCCCAACTTCATATTTTTAGAAAGAGAAGGGTAAAGTAGGGTTAACTAAATTACAGAGGGGCCAGTAGGAGAGCAGGGTGATGGGATAAAGGCGGATAGGGGAGGTTTTAAAAAGATATGTACGTTTCAAACTCACTTACACACTACACTTTCATTCTCACATACATACTCACACACCAACACACACATACACAGAAAAAATACAGCATATATATATATATGAAAACATTTATATACCCATAGTACATAAATAAATCCATAACATGAATATCTGTGTATATACACATATATGCCATAAGGTACATACACATACATATATAATGCATCCATAAGTGTGTGATTATATATGTAAACTGTTTTCAGAATGGGGCTGCTGTAGTGCATTTGGAGAGTGTGATAAACCATTATAACCATCTTAATAAGGGTTTATAAATGGTTTACATGTGTGACCAACAGTGCTCCAGAGAATCACAAACACTATATAAGTTCTTTTTCCTTCATGTGATGTCACAGCTCCTTCTTGTGGCCATTTTTCATCCCTCCATGTGACCTCAGACAAAGGACTCAACAGTCTGTTTTCAAAGACTTTCAGCAGCCTTGAATCATTTGAGTGCAAATAATTTACTATTTTTAGCAAATGTGCAAAGTGTGTACTGATCAAGGCTAGGGGAAATCAGTAAAGACATGATTTTGGGTGCTGCATTCCCATTTTTGGACTTATTGTATTAAAATTTGTCTAAAGGAAATGATTCTCCTGGAGGAATGAAAATGTTGTCCAGTGAAGGCTCCCATTCACAGGGTAGAAAGTGCAGAGTTTACAGTCAGTGAATACCTTACCTGCAAAACATTCTGGGTGACATTTTCCAACAATGTATTTGGGTCACAAAATGTTTAATTTAGCATGAAATACATAAATTCATCATGGTTTTTTTTTCTAATATCTTGTGTTCACAAATCCAAAAATGTCTGCACAAAAGCTAAAGACTGCTCAGAATGAAAGCGTTATTCCAGATACAGCACTGAAATGAATTATTTTAGCAAGAGAGAAAATATCACCCTTTAATGTTGTAAAAGCTCGTCTTTTGAAGCAACATCTCCAGCTAAACATCCAACAAACTTTGCTGGCATGAAAGCAACAACACTGTTCTTTCCAGAGGTCAAATTTATATTTTTCTTCAAAGTAATAATGACAATTTCAGTCAAGGTCAATGGTGTTGTTTCAAATTATATTAAACTGTGTTTCAGCACATTCATAACATTTCAAGACTTGACGGGTACAGGCACTCAAATGTTTAAGTCACACATGTAGTGTGCTCTTTCATTATCTGACACCCCACCCACCCCCCACCACCCACCCATCCACACACACACACACACACACACACACACACACGCACACACATACATACACACATAAACATACACACACATTTGGGATATAAGTGCAGGGTGGGTAAAGGTGATGTTAAAATGATTGGATGTTGGCAAGAACACACGGGACGAGGACAGAACAGAAAACACGTTTCTACACACACAGTTTGGTTAGGAGAGGGTCGTGTATGTGGTGTGTGTGTGTGTGTATAAGTAAACTAGCAGGGTTGTCCTGGTGGTTGGGACAGGGGTGATATACAGGGAGAAAGGAAAGAACAAACAGGAAGGAAAGGGGAAAAAAAAGAACTGCAAAAAAACAAGGAACCAAGACAAATAAACTGAAGCCCAAACCAACTCAGGTGAACACAGGTCTGTGGTAAAATGGTGAACTTTCCTCCCACCCCACATCTATTCTTCCTTACTAGCTAAGAAATTCCCAAAAGACTATAACACTTTGTATTACTCTAAAAATCACATCACCTCAATAGAATTACTTTTTTTTCTGTATGTTTTCTCCTTTCTCACAAAGCTGTTTTCTCATTGACAGAAATGCTAAAGCAGAGACCGAACTAGTGTCAAACCTGCATGAGAAAGGCATGACTTTGCATTATTTACATGCAGACATATCTTATTAAAGAGCAAACAATGAATACATTGAAATAAGGTTCTTTAGGTGATTTTGTGATTAACTATGCTGATATGAGACTGATAATATTAATTTAGTTGCCCTAAAATAATGCAACTAGCATAATGTTGGGATTCTAGGAGCAAAAAAAGTCAAGTTATGCTTCAATACTCCACTTACACTTGATACTCCACTACAACTTGATCAGATAGCAATCCGATATCAAGAAAGCTAGGAGTAAATTTAACCAAAAAACATTAGTAATGGATTAAAGTCCATTTGGGAAGCCGATTACAAACCACCTCAGGGGCAGATTAAGCCACCTTAGGGAGAGATTTGAGATGAGGTGTTGAAAAGACAGATGTGAAAATGCATCTTTCTCTCTCTCTCCGAAACACATACATAATCTTTTTGCTCATCCCAAGTCAGTAAGTGGTCTGGGGAAGTAGCCCCTTACAGGATCTGTCCCCTGTGATAATGGCAGCTTTAGTGAAATTACACTGAAATTAAAAATCTTTCTCTGTGTCACATTAAATCGACAGAAAGAGAACAGCAATTTCAATACATACGGTCATACAGAAGGCATAATGTGGTGTTATAGTGTTTTTAAATCCCATTGTTGATCATATTTGACAATATTTTCCTGAAATATGCTAGAACTTGAATGAACATAAGGCAGTAATGGAAAGTGTTATTTTGTAGTAAAGATCTATCATAAAGTATCAGTTCTCTATCAACTAAACATTTTAATTTACATAGCATTTTTTGGATTTGTTCTACCATAATTATGGGAAGTGTTATTTGCTAGATTGGTATAAGCTTATATTGACTGAATAACCTCTGACTTCATTGTGTCTTCCCACTTGACCTGATATGAAACCAAACATAAGCCTTTGCCTGTGACCTCTCGTTTCTCCACTAATGATACCAGAAATAGCAAATAGGCTAAAAGGTTTACTGCACAAAAAATTTGACTCTAAAAGCTGACTCTGGCTCTCAGTAATGGAGATGACAACAGCAACAACAGAAAAACAAAAGTTATACAGTATGAGTAACACATAAAATTACATAAATAATGATCCATAACAGAAAACTTTAATGGATGCCTTCTTAGAAAAACATCTAAAACGCCAATTAGAATCTTACATGACCAATCAGAAATGGGTTTTTTTACTGGCAGCAAATTCATAAAACACCAGAGAAAAGCATCCCTTGAAGCTTTACAATAATAATAATAATAATAATAATAATAATAATAATAATAATAATAATAATAATAATGAAAAAGGGGCCGTGTACCTGGGGCAGTGGGTGTGTCTCCCTGTGGGGTTGTCACGGGCGACCTGTTATAGCCAAAGGAAGTGAAAAGTGGAAGCAGTGGCTGATGGGAATGTGGTGGAGGAGGAGGCGGTGGAGGCAGGATATGGATCTGATGGAACGTGGTGTCGTTGCCGTTGACTACCGCGTTGGCAGGGGCAACCGTCGCCGGGGCAACCAGCGGTATCTTTTGAAACTGTTGAGTGCAAATGACTGTGCTGGCCAAACCTAGATACACCCACCGTGACGACACACACACACAACCAGCCAACAGTGAACCACCGCCACGTAACAAACAAACGACAAAACAGAGAATTACACGCAAGAAAAGGGAGGGGGGGGGAGAAAAGAAAAGCTGAAGTTACAAATCAAACAAAGAAGAGGGAGGTGGTGAAGGACACGGCCGATGTTAAAAGGCAGGAGGACGGAGAGAAGGAGAGGACAAATGTTGAAATGACATGGTTAAAGAGGTGGAGAGGTTGAAGATGTGGATAGGAAAGGGATGGACTGTGAAACTGGAGATGGTCTCAGGGAATGATAAGCATTAGCTGAATATGAATTATCTAACTTCATGAAACAGAACATGTCGACTGATTACATCCAGCATGTTCTATTGTATGCATGTCATTAGCTACTAGCATAAAACAACATGGTAACTTGGTTTGTACAGTGTATGATTCCACTTATAAACAGTAGTATTGGTTTGTTGGCACAGTGCCCTCTTTCAATAGCCAAATGCCACTTATAGCTGTGTAACCTTGCCTGTTTATGAGATACAGTATATGCCAGGGCTAGGTTGTTTAACTCCACACTCTAATGTAGATTTGATCAATATGTCCCATGTATGAACTTTATGACTTATTAAAATGGTGTTACAAAGTGTAATGAGTGGATTTAATGCATTTTACAGTGCTAAATTTGTTCATAACATGAAATGGTGCCCTCAGCAAACTAGCTAGCTAGCCGATATGCTAACAACTTTTTGAACTTTTATAGTGTGTTTGAGGTACATAATTTCATGTTACTATATTATTTGTTCATTTTTATTGTGTAACTTTACTAGTTCATGAGTGATATGCCCAAATGTGCTGTTTCTGAGCCAAAACTGGCGAGTATATTTTGTAGACAGACCTATAGACAACAAATGGCAGAGCAGAACTAGCCTCCCGTCCATCATTTCTCCACCTAACACAACAATACAGAGTCAAGAGGATGCTAAACTAGCTAGTTTCAGTGGTGTCTTGCTGAGCTAATTTACGTCAAGTTGCACACAGCCTTATAAAGTCACTACTGACACCATACAGTATATTAATACAATGTGAACAATACAGAACATCCAGTTTCACTTTGCATGCTGCTGTAGTTCTTCTGTGCATTACTATGCTCTGCAGCCACATTTACTCAGAAAAATAGACAAGTGTTTGTGGCTGCAACAACATATGTGACGGTGTAACTTCATAAATGAAGCAAAGCACGCAAACTATTTCATTGCAGTCAACGACACTGCATCACTCACATGGCATACTCAACATTTATCCAACACACCCTTTGGATGATGGTGGTGTAATTTAGCCGTCAGTGCCCTGCCCCTGCCATGCCTGCTGCCACACTGCTCACCTGACAGTGCTGTTTATTATCATCACTCCCCACTCCCTGCTGTGGTAAAGTCAGTGCATTCTTGTAGGGAGTGACGAGGTCAGAGCCTAGACCAAAATATCACTGCCGTACATATTTTGTATTCACATAAAAATCCATTTCATGTGAGTTGGCTGACTGAAGTGTACTTTCATAATATTTACACAATTAGGTTAAGGCTAGGCTAGATTAAGTTATGCTTATTAACTAGCATAAAGAAAGGAGGTGAAGTTCCGTTACAACTCCTGCTGGTGTGACAGAAAAAAACTGGGCAGCGTGTTGGTGTTGGTAATCTTTTATAGGCTTTGTGCACTAAAAAATATTTATGTTCATGTTAACAAAGACTACCATTGTGTTTAGACAATGTTATTGCAATTTTTTTTTACTTCAATTGAGTTTCACTAGCACTTTGCCGACAAGTAGATCAGCCTATAAGCACCCCAGTTACAGCATGTCTGACTAATTAGCACAAAGATGCTCATTGTGCACACTTTGGGAATCAGAGAGACCTTTATATATATTTATATCCCAGCTTCTCCACCGAAAAATATTTACAACGTGCTAGTAGGACATAGCTCAGGTAGCTTCTGAACAATCTTCATAACAATCTACAACCTCACCTGTCATTGTTGCTACACTTGTGTTTGGTCACAGTAACTTTTGTAGTTTATGAGGAAAAAATATTATGCTTATATTTATTCGTTCATTGGTTAATATTTAGTTGATGTCTTAATGAACCATTCATGTTGGTTGAAAAAAGTCATATAAAGAATCCCTGCAAGTGGAAAAAGACGGAGCAGATGAGAAGTACAGTACATGTAGAAGAGTGACTAGGGAGGAATGGCGGGAAAGAAGAATAATTAAAAATTGATGAAAAACAGCTGAGTAAATGAAACCTCTAGCTAGAACAGCTGCTGTAGCCGCTAAGTGTGTGTGTATGTGAGTGTGTATCTGCCCTGGCAATGATTAGTCAGTATGCTGCAGCTCTTTTGCACTACATTCACAGCTGCTGTTGAATACACTGTAAAGACAGATGTAGCCACAATGCAATTTTCTCAGGTTCCACAGTGATAAATGAACTATACAGTATATGCAAGTAGTCAAAGGAGAGATTGATGACAAGAAGAAGTGACCACATTAGTGAGGAGATAATGTCAAAGGCAGAGGTGAGTGAGAATTTGTGATCACGGGGGATGGAGCACACAATAACAGAGATACAGGCAAACAGACTGAGACAAGTAGACGTAATACTACAGAGAGACAGACAGATGGACAAACAGAACTACCCAACCTACAGACAGACACCAATAGACAGTTAAATACATCTGAGCCTGTTTGTGGCTGTGCAGCGACACTTTGGGATGACTTGATGGATGTGAATGCGCTCTGTAGATCTCACCACAGAGGTAAAAAGCTCGTTAAGTTGATATAGGATGGGGGATGAGGTTTAAGTAATGGGCAGAGTGTTTGGGAGACTGACACTGGCTAGTCAGCTCACCTGTTCAGTAATGAAAACATATAGAGAACACCAAAATTACACCTGTAACCTGGCAAATATTTAACTTTATTAGCATATACTTTGATGTATTTTACATGATACGCAATTAAAAGAATAGTTTGACATTTTGTAAATTATGCATTTTAGTTGACTTGCAAAGAGTTAGACGAGACTGATATCACTTTCATGTGTATGAAGCTAACATTACTGCTAGCAGCTGGTTAGCTTAGCTTAGCACAAAGACTGGAAACGGGGTAACAGCTAGCCTTGCTCCACAATATTTTTACATTGTGTTTTTTTGTGCTGAGTAAACAAACAAGATATAATGTGTTAATTAGCAGATTTTTGAGGTGCTAATAGGTGTATTTTGTTACCATTGGACAGTTTCCCCCTGTTTTCAGTCTTTGTGCTAAGTTAACCGGCTGCTGGCTGTGGCCTTATTTACTGCAAAGATATGAGAGTGGTATCAACCTTCTTGTCTAACTCTATGAAAATTTTCCAAAATGTCAAACTATTCCTGCATTAAAGGTTCATATTGAACTGCATAGCTGATACACATGGTGATGTTCTTAAAGGTGCAGTGTGTAGAATTTAGTAGCATCTAGTGAAATGGACTTGGCGGAAATGGAATATAATATTCATAAGTATGTTTTAATTAGTGTATAATCACCTGAAAATAAGAATAGTTGTGTTTTCGTTACCTTAGAATGAGCCCTTTATTTCTACATAGGGAGCAGGTCCTCTTCCATGGAGCCTGCATGTTACACTACCATGTTTCTACAGTAGCCCAGAACAGACAAACCAAACACTGGCTCTAAAGATGGTCTTTTACATTTTTCACAAGTTTCACAGCCACCATAGGTTCTCCTACACACTTGGAAGGGGAGGGTGAGGGAGGTAGGGTATTCAGTTTTTTGCAATCTGCAACCTCACCGCTAGATGCCACTAAATCCTACACACTGCACCTTTAAGAAGTATTTACAAAAATAAAGTTAGCTACATTGGCTGCATTTAATTAATATTTTAATTTACCAGTTGGTCTTTCCAATCCATTTATTTTTGATTTTTTGATTTTTTAAAATTCTAGTCTAGTACAGTTAAATGTCATAGCAGATGTTAGAAAAATGTCATAACAATGCATAAGACATCTACACAACTTCATCTGCAACCTAGTAACTCAGATTTAAATATCTCTTAGATAATATCTTAATCTTTTACTCAATATGGAATATGAAGCTTCAGTGAGGCCTTGGACAAAGTAAATACAGTATGTAGGCTACGAGATGGTGTTGGAAAGTATGGGAAAGTGTTTTACCTATATTTAGTAATATAGGTAAATTTAGTAAAATTGTGAGGAAAAGTTGGACATATTATGGTTGAAGTGATTAATATTTATGTAGGTGCAGACAATGTCATAGGACTGCTTGAACATTTTTTGTACTTACACATGCACACACCTCCAAGCCCCATCTACTTACTTATGGACATATTTATCTCTTTTTTGTTAGATTTACTAATTATACACTAATTAAACTGGACTACTATTACTGTTTCATATTCTCCATATCTAAATATTGTTTAAACTTTCTGCTCTTTTTTTGTGTCCTACCTAAAGCTCCCATTGTGCCTCCAAGCATCTAAGCAAAGGGACTTTCTTTTTTCTTTCTTTTCTTTTTTTATGGGGGAGTTTTGATCTGACTTCGGTTTTACTTTTATTTACCTGCTATTATTCAGCAAAGTGTCACCATTGAGAAGCTACACACATTATCAACCAGGGACATGTGGATAATTTGGTTTCTATGTTTTCATTACTTTCATCATCAGGCTGTAAAAATGTTGTGTTTTCATTTAGGTTGTAGTTGAAGTACTGAAAATGCTGCTGTAAATGCAACTAAAATAGATCAAAACATCAGTAATGCAGAAAAGATGTCTGGTAGCACTGTGCGATTCGCAGAGCCGCACTCACAAACGTCTTCTCTCCCAGTGTGTGAGACCAAAGATATGAAATTCTCCTATAAGAATTTTTTTTTTCTGACCTGTATTTAACCTGGAAAAGTTGACTTAGCATGGAACCCCCCATCACATACCATCATTCATTCGCTTAGCTTCATTTGTCTTCATCTTCTTCTTCTTCTATCTTTCTCCTGTTTACTCCAACTATGTGTAGTATATCTCCATAACTGATTTACTGACTCTTTATCCAGACAGTCAGCTTGGTCACCATTTTAATAGTAACTCCAACACACACTTGCATACACACACACACATAGGAGTGCACACACACCTGTGCGCTTGCTGATGACCTCCACCATGGTGGAAGGGAAGTATCCCACCCGGTCATTTCCTGTTCGGTTGTCATGGATACAGCCTTTCCAGCGTCCGTCAGGGTGCTGCTCCAAAACCTGTCAGACAGAAATATGAGGTTTCATACGTACATACAGACATTAACATTGGTTTCTTCTATGCTTGCTTACATTTCTCTGTGCTTGCAAAAAGTAAGTGCATATTTTAAAAAGACAGTCAGTACAGTACTGTGGTTTTGGGTGAAATTTACACCCTAAAGTGGCACTGCTGGTTTAAAAAAATATTTTTAGAGCTATTTTTAGGATTACAAAAGTTACTGAAAAGCCTCAAAAAAATCTCAAACCATTTTTTGTGAAAAAACGGCATTTGGAGCTTTCTAAGACTCCCTGAGTCAGACAGCGGCGGAGCCAAATTGTTCATTCAGGCCCAGAGGGAGGAAGCACAGGCACTTTCTTATTACTGTAATAAGCACCCAAAGGCTGCATAAATGCTCATAAATATTCATGAATGGTGGGCGGACTGCAATGTAGCAAGTGAATACATGTTGGTTAAAAACATATTGTTAGTAAATGAAGGATGCTGAAACCGCTCATTCTTCCATATTCATTAGTAATCTCATCAAACACGGAGCACGCACTCTCAAACTACCTGCTAACACTTCAAAACACAAAACCAGACTGTTGTTTAGGCCATGCTGAGTAAACCAACAAGCCTTTATGTGATGATCCTGTCCAAGCAACCTGGATGCAACAGTCCGGAGAGAGACTGCTACAGTTTTAAATATGACTTTGATAAAAGAGAACTGTGGTCAAAAAAACGCTATCAAGAGTTGTGTGACTGTTTTGAAAATGATGACCAGGTACAGATAGAGAAAAACTTTTGTATTACTACATCATCTATAAGGTTAACTTGCAAAAGTGGATCACAACCTGCAGCTCCCTCTATGGACCAGAAGGAGGACCTGCAGGATTTTAACTCTGGTGGTTTCATTTTGGTGTCAAAATTGTTTTGTATAATTTAGCTCTGACGGTATCATCATGATGTTTTTTAATTCTCTGAAATGAAACTATCAACTCCCCAGCAATGCCACCACAATGTTAATTGGTTAACTGTCCTGCATGAAACAAAACCTCATTAAATTCAACCACAGAAGGACACAGATATATTTAGACCGGCATTTCTTTTTCATTACTGCAAAGGTAAAAATATGCCTTCTGAGTAATAATATTATATTTTGTTGCATTAAAGCCACACTTTTTCTTTGCTTATTATTTCAGGGTTCTTCAAAACAACATTAGGGCACTTAAGTTTTGTTTTCTTCATTGCAACTCATGTTGGTAAGGTTCAGATATATTTTATGCCTCTTTATTTTCCAGGCAACGGATGTACTTTGAATCGATTCGACAGCAGCCAATCACATTGCACAAGCAGGAGGCAAAGGTGTATTTGGTACTTCAGAACATGATCACATTCAAGTAAGCAGACTATTAACTTCTATCTTTTGCTGACAGCAGATTATATTGACTTTAGCAAATTAACATTGATGGTGTAAATGACTCGCCAAAAGGCCAAAATGAAAGTTTTCCGCTGTTGTTTGCTTTCTAAAAGCTAATGTTTGTCCCAGCCAAAGATTTTTTCAGGAGGTAAAAGAGGTTTCTCACTCTGGGATTTCATAACCAGTGTGTGATTTGCCAGGGGGGATGGTGGGGATTTCCCCCCTCTGGTCTATATATCCCTGCCTCTGCTGAGTTATTTTTATCCCGGAGAGGGACAAAAATATACCCCCCTCCTAGTGATTTATGCTGCTTCACCCATAGACCATATAAAATATCTAAAATAAAAATAGGCTGTTCAAAAAATATCTAAGTAAAGCGCTGCAACGTGAGAACAGGCATTAATGCAAACAACAATAAAATCAGAAATAGATTTGACAACGAGTGACAACAGAGACGACATGGCGTCTAGGCTACATGATGACACAGTTAATGGACCAGGGGTTTCCTCCTTCCCTGCTCAGAGATTTACAGAGATGTGGGTAAAAGAGGGACAACACACTGCAGATGACCCCTCCACAGGAAAGCATAAAAAGAAGACAGAAGTCTGTCATCAAAGCAGCATCTACTGTAGCCTGTTTATTTTTATGATGACAGCACCTTGTGTTATTGCATGTTGTGATTACTTCCTGTTCAATATTGAAGGTTGCTGTATAGAGCTGAATTAAACAGTGACGAGAATGAGATTAAGTGTTTTGCCACGTCTGGCTGAGTATTCACAGGACTGTGGGGGATTGAATTCTGGCATGTTAAATTAGTATTTAACCTGCTGTTTTGTTGTATGTGATCACATCTCCTATGAGGAAAGGACGAACATGAACTTGACATCTGATCGCTGAGAGTGAAAATATCGGGCTGCTTGATGAATTAAATTTTAAAAAATGGATTAAAATATTCCTTCAAATGCAGTGGTCAAGTAAAAGTTCATAATTATTTTATAAATGTTACTGTAACAGTGTGTGTGTATTACCGTAATGACATCTCCTGCTTTGATGTTGAGGCTGGTCAGGTCGTAGTTGTTGCAGTAATCCTTCAGAGCCCGAACCTGAAGGGCTGCTGACGCATCTGAGTCAGAGAGAAACAGTCAGTTATACTCTACATTACAGTAAATGTACAATATTATAATCCTATAGATTTAAATATTATATGTTGTCTATAACATGAGCAATTAAATAGTTTCAGTTATGGAGAATCTATTTGAACCACATTGCTATATAATCACTTCCAACACTTTCATTTCTCAACACTACATAAGTAGGTCATGTGGTATCTTTCTCACTAAAATGATGTGCACATTCCACATATTTCTGGTTTTGGGTTAAAGCGCCAGTCAAAGGAATAGTTGGACATTTTGGGAAACATGCTTATTTTCTTTCCTGGTGAGAGAGAATTGATGGTGATACTAGATGAAAAGATATCACTCTCATGTCTATGTGACAGTGGTATCAATCTAACTCTGGGCAAGACAAAGAATACGCTTACTTCTCTCAAAGTCAAACTATTCATTTAACTCACCTGGGTTATTTATATCATTTGTACTTTGCAAGTGAAGGAACCTCTCTCTGTCTTTGTCACGCTCTCCTTCAACAAACAGTATTTCTGTCCATTCTCTGTAATGGTTTCATCTTGTGTGGAAATAAACTGACAAGCTATTCTCATTTTTTTTGTTCTTTCGGCGCGACTTCCCTTCCTCCCCCCTCTCCAATTTTCCCATCCATCCATCCATCCATCCATCTATCCATCCATCCATCTATCCATCCATCCATCCTACCCCTAAGCAGCTGTTTGATCTCTCTGCTGGCTTGTGTTGCAGTAAACTGGTAGACGATGTCAAGCGCTGTCTGGCTGTAGGTGTTTCTCACTGTGGCGTTGATACCACTCTGTAGAAGAGAAAAGAAGATGGTTTTGGTACGTTTGCTTTTTTTTACTTTCATATTTATTTTGTTTCATGTAGACATAAAGGGAGAAATCAGAGAGTGTAAACAAACTAGAGTTTTTTGTTTTTTTCTGTTATTGTCAATTTTCACTTTTACTGTATTACCTCACTAATTATCACACCATATCATATTACTTTTCTATACAAGAAAAATTAAACATAGCATAGTATCCAAGTACTTAAAACTCATGAATTAAGGTACCTTCATATTAATTACACAACACCTTCAGGATGTGATCATCTGCCATCATTACTTCAAGAGAAAATAATTCATGCTTACTCATTCCCCGTAGCTGTTCTACTAATTACAACCACATCTTATTTTTCAACTCAGAGAGCCAAAAGCTGAAGAGCAATATCACATTCAAATCTGTTGAATCAAATGTAGGCCAAATGAACAAAGATGAATTCAGCTCAAAGGCGCTTCAGGGCAAAGACTCATAACCTTTCACAGTCAGGGATCTAAATGACAAAGTTAGTTTCTCATACTGCAGCACACAGTCATTAAACATATTGCCTCTCTTGTTTTCATAAACCCTGTGGCATTTTAATGTCACCAGCACAAATGGGTAATTTGCATCATCTCTCCCTGTGTTGTTCTTGCATTGCGGTTGAGCACTTTTTCATAACTGTACCACAGTTTTATCACATGGGGATGAAGGGGTTTTCCAGAACCTTTCATAAAGAGGCAAGAGACGTCAGATCTCCTTCGTTAACCCCTTCAGACCCAGCATCTACTGTACTGGACATGAAATATTTATTGGTCTCAGCCAATGAAAACGCACTGTTTTAAAACTTGACTTTGGCCTAGTTATTAAGCAGATTCTATTTAACCAATAAATGTCCGGTTTTGACATTTATGTTGCCAGGGTGACGTAAGACCATGCCAATGGACAAACAAAACAGGAAGTGGAATATGAAAACCTGTTAACCTGTTAAATATGACTTCATATACAGACCTCACTTTCTTGAACGTGGCTTAATATTATCACGCTAAATTCATCAAAAGTTAATTTGTAAATTTCCTGAAATCCAACATAGGATTTATTCATATAAAATTAAATGCACAGTAATGTCATTCAACACAGAAACATTGTAATCATTGTAATTAAAGGAGACATATGCTTATTGTGATTTTCTGTTATTTATATACAGTTATAATGGTATATTGTAAAGGTATTTATGCTAAACATGGTCAAAGATCCAACACTTGAGGTCAAAATATGTAGAAATGCTCCCTGCAAGTCAAAAGTCAGGGCAAAACCAGCTCTGAACACTTGGTTTGCAACAGTTTTTTCTACCTTGCCGACAAGCTGACATCTGCTCGTCACGTATGCCCGTAAACGGCCGTCCTTTCCGTAGCCTTGATTGCTAAGGTTGTTGCAAAGGTTTTTCCATGTGTTGTACCGATATATTTGAGAAGTTCATATTTCGAGTAAAGAACAAGAAAAACTAATCCTACGACTAGAGGTTGTTTCATGGGTTGTTGACGTAGCCTCCAGAGCCAGTGAAGTCTCCCGAGGGACAGCTTCCATGGGCTGACCAATCAGAACAGAGTTGGCTCCTCGGGAGGGGGGCCCTAAACTACTGTTTCAGACAGAGGCTGATCTTTTATTTACAATCATGAAGGGAGAGTTAATTGAAATTCTGAGATTTGGTATTGACATCTTTATATACCTTATACTAGAAAGTCAAAATTAGATTGGAATTGTACTTTGATTAAACTCAAACCAGGGTGTCAGTGATAGAAAGTTTTCAATAGAGTTCCACTTACGTCCAGCAGGAGTCTCACTGCCTCGGTCTTGCCGCAGAGGGCAGCTTCATGCAGGGCAGTGCCCGCTTTGGTCTGCCTGTTGATGTCTATGCCTGCCTGGATCAACAGTCTGAGGGCAGAAGAGAGAGACAGTGCATAAGGGAAGGAGGTTGCAAGTGTAGCACGAAATGACAGAGCAAGGAGGGAGTGAAATCAGAGTATGAAGAATTGCAAAGGAGAGAGTATGAAAAGAGGGTGAGAAAGACAAGAGAGGTATCCTTGCAAGAACAGGAGTTGTCAAAAGGAATTATCTTGAACATGAAATACCAAAGCACCTTACTGAAGAGAAATGACTGTCTGAATGACAGAACCAAAATGACAAAACCAATCATGTTTAAGTCCATCTCTCAATACTTTCTCCCTGTCAGTAGCTCTCAACCCCAAGCACATTAGTTCCTACTGAAGACATAAATCTTTTCAAAAAATGGGTCCCAAATTCAGTGGCTTCAGAACATATTCAGACTCTACTTTTTGTACGCTTTATTGTATTACAGGTTGAATTTAGAATTTATCTATCTACACCTAATAAACCATAACCATAATACCGACAAAGCATAACATCTTTAGAATTTTTTTTTTCAAATGTATTAAAAATCTAAAAGTATTCAGACCTTTTGCTAAGCACTCCAAACTGAGCTCAGGTGCATCCTGTTTGCTTTGATTTTCCTGGACATATCTCTAAAACTTGACTGAAGCTAACCTGTCAATTGATTGGAAATGACTTAGAAAGGCATACACCTGTGTATGTCATTCACAGTGCTTGTCAGACCAAAAACCAAGCCATTGTGTTGACTCATAGAAAAACAATTCCTAAAGCTTTGAAGGTTCCCAGGAGTGCAGTGAGCACCATCATTGTGAAATGAAATAAGTTTGGAACCACCAGGACTCAGGCAAGAAGGGCCGCTTTGACCAAGAAACCAAAAGGCATTTTAACTTTATACATGTGTTGAGGAGCCATGCCAAAGGTGGCTTTGTGCATAGGCTCTGAAGCTACACCATAGGCTACACTACTGTAGCTGATGTGCGCCTCAGAAAAATATGACTACAAGTCAAGGCTACAGCTGCTATAGAGACACCCCGAAAGCTGTGATTGGGCTGCTTGTGTTTTCTTCTTCAAGTTAATGATGTCGGAAGAGATCATTACGAATGAAAACAACATGAAGCGATTTGAAAAAAGGGTTCAATTATCGTCTCCTTTTCAGAAAAACACATCTAGCAAAGTCATCTCCACTGCAAACACTCTGCTCTCTATCACAGTGAATAAAAAAATGGAAACACAGCAGCCCTTCCCACTGGCATTACAAACTGAATGAAAGAATTTAAACACAGTTGCTGTAGAGAATGTAATTGAAGCAAAGCACACCTGTTTAGTATCGAGGTGGTGTTGTCAATGAGTGAAATCAGACGGCAAACTACAAATTAAAACCCACACCATAGGTATATGCACCAGGACTCTCTTAACGCCTCACGTCAAGCATAAATCCAGCATTAGAAGTCACTCTGCAGAGATGGCAGAACCTGCTGAAGGGACAACCATCACAGAAACAATCAGGCCTTCATGAAGTGGCTATGGAAACCACCCCTGGATGAAAGGTATATGACAACCAAGTTTACCAAAAGACTCTGAGAGCATGGAGAAAAGGATTCTCTGGTGTCATGACACACAAATTGAACTTGCTTGCATGCTAACACACCATGATAAACATCAGCATGTTAACACTGGGCCTCATGCATGAAACACTTGCCAATTTACTGAGAGGTTCAACATTTTTTTTGGCACAGCAACTTATACAGCTGTCATGTAGTAGTTGTTAAGAAACTTCTCAGCAGCCCCGAGGTCTTTAGATAGGTCGCTTAAGAAAGCAAGACATATTTTAATATCTAACTTCTTGTCAAAGCATTCCCTCTGTGCTCTGATGACAGCTGTGTTCATACTGTCTGATTGTTTTGAGTCCCCTATTACCGCTACTGAAACTGCTAAACGCATTATGTTTTCATAATGAATTCTGACTGCAGGACTTGAAGCTTGAAGTTCTTCTTCGTTTTTTTTTACTTTTTTGTGAATGAAACCTGCTCACAAATGGAACAAAACAGGGGGCCGTCGCTTTTGTTAATGACCACATCTCATGAATGTGCACCTGCTCATTAAGTGAAAACTATCAATTATACAACAAGTTCGTGCAGTTTGGTGAAGCTGACTTGTAACACTCGTATGAGCAAACCTCACAGAAAACAGGAATTAGTTACTGTATATGAGGCGTTCCTGTTTATAGCATCAGTTCATTATTGCTGTTTTTCAAGGGATTTGTTGACAATAAGTACAGAATATCAGCAGCCTTATCTTTTAAACGACAGGGTTGGAGAGAAGGGCATCCGGCTGGAAGATAAACTGCAGTCCATGAAAAAAAAGCTGTCAAACATACAATTAATTTTCCTCTAACTTCTACTGAGTTAGTGTCTGTATGCGTGCGTGTGTTTATGTGAGTGTGTGTCTGCCACAGACTGCAGGCCAAGCCTAATGAGCATCATTTATCAGTGTCACTTCTAGAGAGGCACGCTCTGCTCCATCAACTATGACAGGCTTTATTCTCTCCCTCTCTCTTTCTCTCTCTTCCCTTTATTTTTTCTACCTCTCTCTCTCTCTCTCCTGCCCTCTCGGTCGCAGTCCTCTCTCATCTTTCAATGTCTCTCTCCTTTCCTTTCGCCTCTCTGTCTGTGTCTGCCAGGCAAGCGAACTCCTGCACCGCCACGCACACACACACAGCCCAGAAAGTGTCTGAGGGTGATGAGAGGAAACAAATGAACGGTGTGGTGTGTTTATTTGTCGAGCTGCACCGTTCTGCTGGGATCTTTCATCACAGAGCTTTGTGCTACATGCTGACATCACCACGGTAACAAAAGTCACTTTGCAATGACGCTATTGAAGAAACATCGCGATCGCAAAAACGTAAACAAAAATTAGGTGCTGGGATGAGATTTTAATGACTCGACATTTAGCGTGAATGAGCGCCGTGCAGATCTGTTTTTTCAAGTCAGACGTCTCCAAAATGTATTTAGAGGTGTGTGACTGATGCATCAGCTCTCATTGTATGGCAACACATTTGTTTCATGATTCATTTAGTGTATTAGATCATTTTGTGCCCCCGTTGTGTTATACATCTGTTTTATCAGCATGCTCAGGAGGATATTTAAACCAAGTCATTCATTAGACATGGTGTTGTGACAGAGAGAGTTGTCTGTGTTGTGTGGAGGATTAAAACTGCACGCAAACACGTTTGATGTCTACATGAGAGCGTGTGTTTATATGAAACTATGTCCATTTTTGGATGGATCTGGATCTGGAAGTGTGTATGTGTACCTGATGATGTCTATGTGTCCGTTCTTGGCAGCCAGGTGGAGAGGAGATGTCCCGTTCGGGTCGGTGGTATCTCCTTTTTTGGGCTCCAGCAAAGCAGCACACATGTTACTAGACAGCAACAACTGGACCACCTACACACACACACACAAACACACACAAACACACACAGAACACAAGCAAGAGATTTTATGACTCCTGTAGACTCTCTCTAGTCGCTGCTGTTTCTGAATAATGACTAAAAATGTAGCTTCTTACCCCAACTCTGCCAAACTCACAGGCCAGGTCCAGAGGTGTTTTCCCTGCGTTATCCACGATACATGGGTTGGACTGGTGCTGCAGCAGCATCTCAGACTGAAGACAGGAAATACACACACACACACACACAAGCATGAGAAAAAAAAACCAACAAATATTCAAAAATCCATCTACTCCAGCTAACACTGGATAAGAGGCAGGGATTCTGGACAGCTCGCCAGTCTATCACAGGGGTGACACATATACACAAATAACCATTCACACTCACACCTACAGGTGCTACGGAGTCGCAAATTAACTCCCCTCCCCTGACCATGTGACAAAAAAGCCCAGTTCCCGACTAGCACATCCACTGTGAAGTATTTCCCACTGTGTGGAAACTGGTCCTGGATGCTAGTAGAGTTCAGGCTAACGTTAGCAGCTCTGTCCTGCTCTCAATTGGATTTGGGGAAGTTTACACTCCAGATAATGTTATTTTGTCAAACACTGGTTAGTCCCCATGCTAAAAGCCTTTTCTCTTGTAACATTAAAGGTGAAACATATTGCTTTAAGATTTTTAGTGAGTATGCAAGCTAAGCAGACAAACAGGGTTTATGTTAGAATGAAATACCAGCCTGATCTTACATTTTTCCTTATCATACATATAATACTAGAACTACACTGCAAAACAAGAACAATGTTGTTTCTTTATTTCTATGTTATCTACATGGATCATCAACTGGAGAGAATATTGAGTTTTTGGGGCATGCAATAATTAGCACCGTTCTTTAGCACAATATCATGTATGTAGCCATCAGGTGCATATTTAAGACCTCTTTTATGGGATTAAACAAGTCAACTGGAAACATTAAAAAGTCAGCTGGAGACAGATTTTTCAACCAACCTGTGGAGCCGTTAGCTTAACTGGCTAGCAAGATAAATCCGCCGTTATCATTTTTCAACAAAATAGTTGCCAGCTAGAAATGAGAAGCCTGCTTTTGTTTACCTCTGTCTGAAACCAAGAACCCATTGTTTCAAACATTAATAAGAATTTGGTAAATCTGCCACCATTATTTTTGTAGACTGCTTATGTGCCAGGTGAGAACAGAAAGCCTGACAGGTGTAGCAACAGTAACTAAGGGGGGCGGGGCTAAGCAAACATCAATTTACATAACCTGCATTTGGACTGTGGGATGAAACCAAAGCACATGGAGGAAACCCATGCAGTTGATAACATGCAAACTCCACACAGAAAGGCCGCAGCCGGCCGGCAGGTGCGAACCCACGATCTTCTCACCGCGAGGCAACAGCACTAACAACGTACCATCTCACTTGCTCAAAAATTACAAGTATAAAAAGATGTAATTACGCAATGCACAAACAGCTACACAGACACATTCATTACATTTTTGAACACACACGCATGCATGCTCATAAAACCTTATTATGTCACGCTCTGTTAACAATCAAAAGCACAACAGATGTCCTCAGAAAATCAGGGCTGAGCAGATAAACACATTTGTGGCAGAGACATCAATACACTTCCATCTAAAAGTATCTTTCAGCTTCATTGATTCAATGTTTTTAAGCTCGTTGTCATCTTAAATATATACCTTTTGACTGTGTGACTGTGTTTTGATAAAAAAAACATAATATGATAATGACACAGCGATGCCAACAAGCTGCTTACTTTAATAGGATGTGTGTATATCTATCACAAAAGGCTGAGTTCAGCCAGTTTGTGTCCCTAGGTGTGTTAAGAGAATCCATCCCTTTAGATTGCAGCTTGTCCCTGTAAAATGACCTCAGAGGAGTACTGTGATATCAAGTGGAAGGAAAAGCTTGGTTAAAGTAGTTAAAAATTTCATAAAGTTGCCCAACCAGAGGAATTACTTAATTGTGCTTTCAGTTTTCTATTTCACCTTAAAAATGTAACAAATTAGGAGAATAGAGCAAATTAGATTCCCTCACGGCAGGCAAAAACGCCCGTCTTGTTTTTAAAGCAAATTTCCCTCAAATCTTTGCTTTGCTTTTTTCTTGCTGGTTGTTAAATGATTCATGTTTTAATCTCTGGTTTGTTTCACTTTTTGTATTTTTTTATTTATTTGCCCTTGCACACTGGGAGCAGCTGTGGATTAGAGCTTCAGTCCCAGTTTGTTAGCCTGTATAAATCATGGTTATTTAATCAAGTGGAATCACGTGGTTATTCAGTTTTGGAGTCTGTGAATGCTCAGTGTCTCTCTCCTCTAGGGTCTGTTTGTTGCCGTACTAAGTCTGCTATATTTCATTGTTGTTTCTTTGGCAAGTCTGCAGCAGCACTGCAGTGTTTCCCCCTGATTTTTTTTTTCTAAGCTATAAAAGCCTCCGGGATGAAATTTATCTTTAGTGTCATTTTGTTTCTAAACATTTATTTGTTACAGTCTTTTTTTTTTTTTTTTTTACATTTTGACACAGAAAAAATGTTAGTCGACCAATCAGTGACTTGTAGGCAGGATTGAAGTCCTTGCACACCCACACATGTATCTTCAGTTATTGTGTGTGAGATTAGATCTCTGCTCTAGTTGAAGATGGGCGAAAAAGTGTGAACCAGTCCAACGACATTAACAAGAAAGTGAGACAAAGGTCAATCAAGCACAGTCTGTACATGCCCACACCATCCTGAGAATGGAGCTTTAAGAATGGGAACATCATCTTCCTACATAGGTAGCTTACATATGAATTATAAATGAATTAATAAAATAACTGATAATAAATTAATGAATATTCAGTCAGAACATATTTTACTAAATAGACAGCCCTGTTATGTGAATCGTGCCTAGTCAGTACACTCTCAGTTGTGAGTGTTTTTTGAAGAGTTGGTGTGACTCACCACGTCGTAGTGGCCGTGTTGTGCTGACAGGTGGAGAGGAATCTGTCCTTCATCTGATTGGCCGTTGACAGACGAACCAGATTTCAGCAGCATCTTCATGGGCTCCGCCTTCCCCTGCCAGGCTGCGTAGTGCAGTGGCCGCATGCCTGCATACACACAAACACACACAGGCTATATGCATCACATATTGATCGGTGGATATTTATGTGTATGACGGTAAAACATACAGTAGTTTCTCTGTGTGTGTGTGTGTGTGTGTTTGTGTGTATTTCCTTCTCACCTTTCTGGTCTCTGATGTCGACAGCAGCCTGCGACTCCAGCAGCAGAGAGATGAGCTCCAGGTTCCCATTGAGGGAAGCGTGATGCAGAGGAGAAAACCTACATTGAATACACACACACATGCATACACAAACACACACACAAACACACACACATATATCATTATTACGCTTGTGAAGTACACTTATTTTCTACCTCATTATCCTTCCTTTGTTTTTATGTTTTCTTAATGACAGACACCTCTAGCTTTGCTGTTCTTGGGTTTTTTGGACCCAATAACCATGTAAAAACTAGACCACACACATACATACAGACACACACACAGGCCAGAGATAATGGCAAAGCTTAGCATGACAAATAGATTTAATAGCAGCGGATTAGGACCAAACATCTGATTTGTATCTACCGCAAAGATGAAAAACAGAGCAGAGGGGGAGAAATTGAGTGGTGGGAGATGAAAAATATGCAAAAGAGGAAAGGTATTATATCATATAAAGGCTACAGTATGTGTAAGTGTGTGTGTGTGTGTGTATGTGTTTGTGTGTGTGAGGCTAGAGGGTGTATGCTGATGAGACTGATATGTCAGCTTTGATGGATAAGCATGAGAAAGGGTATAAGAGGGAGAAATCGTCACATAACCTGAGGACACAGACAGTCAAACATAAACGCATGCAAACACACATAAAAACTGCCTTTCTGTGTCAAACACACACCTTCTATCTGACTTATATCAACAGTGACATGTGTCTTCTCCCTGTGGCTCTTCCTCTTCTCTCTGGAGATTTGCTGTTTTCCATCAAACACTGTCACAAACAGCTTTATAAAGGCTCTTACACTGTGACCTTAGAATGATGAACCATGAGACTAAGGTGTCAAGTAAGTACACATAAATAAAAGTGCAATGAATGGGACCGGTACTGACAGTTGCTCCTACTGTAAGGCCAAGTGTAAGGTTATCAGTGTATGGTTAATAATAACACACTTACACAGCAATTGTGGGGGAAAAAGGAACATAACAATGAAACTAAGTGCATTTTTTTAGACAGAAAACCAACAGTACAGTGACAGACTCTGGATGCCACAGTGCTGTAACATCAGATCATTTCCTCAGGCTCAAGCTTACTTGGAATTTGTACTTGAAGGGGTTGTTAAATAGCATTTTATCTAGTAGGAGATGGGAATTTCTCACGTTTTGGACTCTCTTTTGTCTCAAGGATTCTCATGTGAGAGTATTCTTTATACTGCTTTCGGTTGGGAATATAAATGTGATGAGAGTGAAACCTAATAAAATACAAGTCATTGTTAGACATTCTCTCTGACTGCAACCTTTTAGTGAAATGATAAAAGAGCCAAATTAAACCCATTTTCATTTTTCTCACCCTGCCCTGGAGCTGTTCCTTGATCCCACTCTGGGAACTGCTGCTGTAGATCATCATTAAAAAGGTTTAATAATGCACCAAACCAGCCCAGAGTGCGCACCTGTGAAATCAACATCATATTTTCTAGTCTACATTCCTGAGGGAGCCAAATTACCTGAGCATATAGGGAAAAAAGCAACCTGGAGTTTTCTGTCATCAAGCTGGTGCAGGCTGGTCTGTATTATATGAACGCCATCTATTTAAAATGAGCGTAGTCTGAGATGGAAATGAAACCTGCTCTGCTCTTCCATTTTTCTCCATAAGAGTTTGTCTCATACAGATATGGACACAAAAATAGAAATAGGAAAAAAGAAAGAGCAATGTGCAGGTTATGTATGTACAGCTTTCTGTTCTTGCACACTACATATGCAGTTTACAATGATGACAAAGATTTACTACTTGAAATTCTTAGAAATGTTTAACACAATGGCCTCTTGATTTCAGAAAGAAGTAGACAAAAGCAGGTTTCTCATTTCTAGCTTCCGATCTTTGATTTTGGCAGCTGATGTGATTTTATCTGCTGTAGCTAGCTATGTAATTAAGCTAATTTGGCTGTCTAGCTAACATACTTGTTCGTATTTTTAAATAGTAAGTTTTCACTTCTAACGTTACAAGAGAAAAGGCTTTAAGCATTAGGACTAACTGGTGTGGTAGTTAGCATGCAAACAAAACACTATTTTCAGTAACATTGGCTGAGTGTTAACTTACCCAAATGCAATAAAGAGCGGGACAAAGCTGCTGACGTGAAATATTACTTAGTGAATGTGCTAGTTGTAAACAGGGCTTTTTAAAAAAATGTAACCTGTAACCCCAAAAACTAATGTAGATTGTTAATGATGTGCCCCTTGGTCTTGGGAGTGTTTATAGAAATACAAGCATGCTTTATCTGCTGTGAAAGCAGCATATTTCTCTCGCTTAATCAATATTAATAAACATAATCCTAGATTTCTCTTCGACACTGTAGCTAAACTTACTAAAAGTTACTAAGTTTCTAGACTTTTTCTGCAATAAGGTTGATGAGATTTGTTCTTCAATTCCAGCTACTCCTGCAGATTCTGTCTTACAAAATTTATTTACAAAGAGTCACAGATTGTCCCTGTTATTACAGTTTTTGAGACTATCTCTCTTGAAACTTTGACTAAGCTCGTGTCAGCTTCTACACCAACTACTTGCCCCTGTCCCTTTACCAGCAAAACTTTTTAAAGACATCTAGCCTTTTTGGGACTTACAATGCTAGATACTGTTAATTTATAACTTACTACCAGTATTGTCCCTAGTTTTAAGACGCTGTGGTTAAACCTCTACTTAAGAAACTGCACCTCATTCTCAATAACTATCTACTAGTCTCTAATCTTTCATTCTTTTCTAAAGTACTAGAGAGAGTTGTGTCTCAACAACTTTCAACCCATATAAAAGAAAATGATCTATATGAACCTTTTCAATCGGCTTTCAGGGCCTGTCCCTCCACCGAAACTGATCTAACCAGAGTGATAAATGATCCTCTAATAGATATGGATTCAGATTCCACCTCTGTGCTTCTATTATTGGATCTCAGTGCAGCCTTTGACACCATTGATCACTGTACACTATTAGACAGATTAAATTGTAATTTTGGTGTCTCTGGCCTAGCTCTCTCTTGGCTTAAGTCCTACATAATGTATCTGAAAAAACACTGTGTCTGCTATAAAAATACTACATCTAAATTGATGTTAAATATGGAGTACCTCAGGGCTTGGTCTCTTGGCCCTCTGCTTTTCTCTCTTTATATTTTGCCTCTTGGCCAAATTATACATAGTCATGGAATAAATTTCCATTGCTACGCAGATGACACTCAGCTATATGTGCCTATAAGGGCTGATGATTATACTCAAATTACTAAATTAGAGGCCTGCTTGGCCACTGTGAAAAATTAGATGTCACTAAATTCCCTGCTTCTAATTCAGACAAACCTGAGATGCTGGTTGTTGGCCCTGCTAGATACAGACAACAGTAACGCTCAACAACTGTGTGATTTCACAAAGTGTGGCAGCCAAGAATCTTGGAGTTTGATCCCAGCCTCTCTTTTGATAAACACATTAAAGACATAACTAAGACTGCCTTTTTCCACTCACGTATCATAGCTAAAATTGGCTGACACAGACACTCTAATACATGCATTTGTTAAATCCAGACTTGATTACTGTAATGTTCGGTTTTCAGGTCTGCCACGTGCTAGTACAAAAATCCTCAGATGGTTCGAAATGCTGCAGCTGGAATCTTGACTAAAACAAGAACATTTGATCATATTACACCAATTCTAGCCTCCCTTCTTTGGCTTCCTATCCATGTTAGATCAGACTTTAAGATGCTTCTGATGACTCATAAAATCCTAAATACCTGTCTGAATACCCATCATACCTGTCTGATCTCCTTAAACCTTATATTCCATCTTGAGCTCTCTGCTCTCAGAACGCAGGATACCTGTGTGCACCCAATGTTAAAAAGAAGTCAGCAAACAACAGGGCCTCTTTCTATCAGGTCCCGTTCCTATAGAATAACCTCCCTGCTGACGTCAAACAATCCAAGTCTATTGAGTCCCTTAAATCTAAACTTAAAACTCATCTTTTTGCCTTAACCTACAATCAGTTGCATTTAATTGAGTACTTCATGACCTTGTACTACATGGTTGGTTTCTGTCTCACTGAATTTATTAAACTCTGTCATGCCAACAAGATTATTGATTATTGCAATTATTGATAACCATTGCATCTCTCTAACCTTCCGTTTGTTTGTTCCACAAGCACATGAGTGTCCGAGCTATGGGCTCCTCTCCCTTCTCTCCCTCTCTCTCCCTATTTTCTCCTCCTGTCCTCTCTAGTCTCTCCTGCCTCACCTCATATCTCTCTCTCTGAATGATGTCTTTATCTTTCTTTTCCTCCAGTGTCTCTGTCTTTTCCTGTCTCTTCTCCTGTGTGTGTGAATGATGTGATGTGAGTCTCCCCTGTGTGCATTTGTATTCTGTCCTCCTCCCAGGTCTCCATGTTGATGGAGGTTGCGTGGTTCACGTCCTATTCTGTTCTGGTGGCACCCAGAAGCTGCTTGGCATACTCTTTATCACATTTTTCATATACATTATAAATCAATTATAATTTTGTTATCCTGTTCAATGTTGTATTCTGTTATTTGTGTTGTATCCTGTACACACAGCATCTATTGCACATCTGTCCATCCTGGGAGAGGGATCTGTCCTCTGTTGCTCTTCCTGAGGTTTCTTCCTTTTTTTTTCCTGTTCAAGGGGTTTTTTAGGGAGTTTTTCTTTAATCAAATCAAGGGTCTAAAGACAGAGGATGTTGTATTGCTGTACAGACTGTTAAGTCGCCTGAGGCAAATTTGTGATTTGTGATATTGGGCTATACAAATAAAATTGACTTGACTTGGAAGAACCATATTCAGGTTAATTGCAGCCTGTGTTAGAGCAACATACTGTTTATTCCAGTCTTTAAAGACACCACCCGGCCCATGTGCTTCCTATCTGCATGTAGGGAAATCCAAATGTTGTAAGTCCTGCTGTGCTTAGTTACAGTTGCTAAGCTATCATTGGTCAAATCATTGCTCAGAGGTTTTAGCAAACAGTCAGTACTACAGTCAGGAGTTTCATCAAATTAAGGGGGAAGGGTGTCTTTAATATACACCTCCTGACCCATACAGGTATATGGGGTTGACTAGCTTCTGGTTGGCCTTCAACTCAGTTTTGCTCTTTTTTATGATTGGATGCTCAGCGTTCTGTAACCATGGAGATGGTCACAGGTGCTTAGTGCCACCTCTACCATTGACAAGTAGTATGCGTGAGTGTGAGCTTGCGAGCTGTAAAATCTTTGTGTGTGAGTTATTGTGTGAGAAAGCCAGGTACAGTACAGGAGTCACAGGAGTCACACTCGCTTTGTGTGTGCGTCTGTGTGCAGACTATGAATGTGAATGTGGAGCAGCAACTCTTTCTCTTTCTCTCTATTCCTCCACTCTCTCCTCCCCCTGTTATCCTCTCAAGTTTCACAATGAGAAGTACTACAGATAAATAAATACTAATAAATTAATTCAATAATAAACATAACACACAGATGTCAAAAGCTAACAGTTACATTAATCATACTATCATACATGCAGAACAGAAACAGAAATACTCAAGTAAGGCACAAGTACCACAACATTTACTAAAATACAGTATTTGAGTAAATGTACTTTGTTACCAACCACGACACAGCAGACAGACCAGCTTGCGTGTTAAGAGAGGTGAAAATCTGAGCACCTGTTGCGATATCAGTGTTCAACAACACCTGTGAAACCCTGCAGTGCCACAGACGTCAGTGGATTATTCTCCCTCTTGCTTATAACCTATACCTTGGTGTGAAAAGGTTTCTCCTCTCTCTTTTCACTAGGCCCTGGTTCCCAACATTACCAATGTTTTTAATGTGTTCATTTCAGTCCGATGTTTCTGTTAATATATTCATTTATCAGTCATATTACACAAATAGCAGGGGTTATGTTTTGTTAAAGGGCTTCAGTCCTTCAGTGATAATGTACGTTTTGTGATGTTAGGACAGATCATCTGCTTAATCAGTGATAGTGACAACAAGTGTGCATCATTAGGTCCTATGAAGTGAAGGTAACCTAAACCAGATGGTAGGTTCCAGATAGGAGAAGCTGAGACGGTAAAAAGGCCAGTCACTGGTATGTAGTAATAGCAAAGAGTAGGTGACAGCTTGCTGTGAGCCTGCAGGTTTTATTTGATAGCTTGTTTTTTTCTTTTGCTTCAACTATGTTTTGCCCTTTTTGACTATTTCATTACTATTTTTGTAAATGAGACCTTTTTTGCACTTATTCCTGCCTACTTGGCCAGCTTCCTAAACATCCTCTTTAAAGTTTTACAGTGCACAGCAACATCTTCTGCCCTTTACATGGGGTGACTGTTTGCTTCATGTTCGTAGTTGTGCAGATGCGATGCACTATGAGCTAGCTACTAGTGTTTTAACTATACTTATCCATTTCATAACCCTCCGTGGAGCTCACAGGCTATGTAAGGACAGCAAGGTAATAGAGTCAGGGACAGTGTTTCTAATCAGGGCAATACATCCATAACCAGGAAGGAGGCACTGCCTTTCAGTCAGCTTCAGTCACTGAACAACAGCCTCCAGTGTGCAGTAAATGTCATAGATTACCGGAGAGATAGTGACATGAATGGCTGCTGCCTTAATACAGTGAAGTTCCATGGCAAATTAAATTCATTCCTTGACTGAAGAATTCACACTGTTGAACAAGAACAAGCTGTCTTGATAGAGCTGACCCTTGAGAGGACAGACAGCCAGTGAGTCCAAAATGGAGGAAGCTATTCTATAGAAGCTCTACAGAAGCAAAAACTGCTCCAACAAAGAGCAACAGTTTGCAGACAGTTGACCGGAGTTGATGGTACAATATTTAATTTTTTTTTCTTTTGAATAAACTGCATTAAGTTTTTGTCCTGTTAGTGATCGTCCTTGCTAACTGACCATTGGCAGTCTCAATAGCTAGCTTACCAAAGGGAAGTAAACAGAACAGCAGAGAGAAAATAGAGAGAAGCTGTGAGCGTGCTACAGCAGTTCACCAACTAACCCAGCAAGTAGTCACTATGTTACCACCACCACACTATTTCACACGGATGAGCAAGTATCTCTTTGTGGTGCCACGGCCACTTTACTCTGCAAGGTGGAAAGTGACACATACGTCTGGCTATTTTTAGGTGGGTATATCCCTCATGCCTGTAAACAGTCTGGTAAACAATATCATATCAAATGTACTATTGAGTGTAAACATCTTTTAACTGGATTGTGAACCTTTTAAATAATATATCAAGAGAAGACGTCTACATCATTGGAACTTCTATAATCCCTAAACTGGACCGAGGTGTGTAAAGCAGCCCGTTGAATCCACTTCTCACAACAAACACTGTGTATGTTTCATAACCCACTTCTGCATCTCAGCAACGACCGTGTCTTCCCCTCGCTTTCCCCTCCAGGGTCAAACAGGGATACCGTTACACAATGCTGCACTAGTCTGACTCTGTGAGTGTGTGTGTGTGTGTGTGTGTGTGTGTTTGTGCGTGTGGAGCCCTGCAAAGTGTGTCAGCGGGGTGTATGTATGGGGGAGGGGGAGTGAAGCCCGTGCTTTTGCCAAGCAACCTGCCAAGCAACCTGCCATGCAATATTTATACCCCCCCCCTTCTCTTCATCTCCTCCACAAATCCGCCTCTCTCTTTCTTTGTCTATCCATCTCCCTCCTGATCTGTCTCTTCCTCTCTCTTCCTCCTTCCTATCCTTTCTTCAGCCACAAACAGTCTCATTATTTCCCTCAACATCTCCATCCTGTTTCTCCTCCTGTACTTCCTCTCTAGTCTCTTCCTTTAATTTTCCTTTTCTCTTTTTTTGACATATTTCCTCTCCACCTTCTGCTTCCAATTCCTGTTGAGTGACCCTTCGCTCCATCTCATTTACCCAGGGTGTAGTGGTGCATATATGCAGGTTAATGCCATATACTCACTTCTGAAGACTGTATAACCACCTAAAAATAGCATTGGCCATCTTACAACCTTTCACGTAACCTGTAGTCTCTATGTCTTTAAAGGTATGGAAAGAAATTAGTGTCAATACTAGTGACAGATTTGTGATTCACAAATAAAAACGAGATTTCCACATTTGTGAGTACATTACAGTGGTCACAAATGCTTCATCTTATCTACAAACAAATACCAACCAACTTGAACACATGTAATCAAATGTATTCATCTACTAATATTTGTTTTGAAATGCTTCCTGTGCATTTAAATGTCTAAAAATATTTAAAAGCACAGTTAGTTTTTTTTTGGATTTATTTACTAATTATTAAATGTGCATGCATGGATCACCCGACACCTGTGGATTTGGTTATACTGATTTTAAAGATTGTTTCTTGACATTTTGCCTTTATTTTCGGGTTCCAGACAGGAAATGCAGGAAGGGAGACAGAGAACAGGATGACACGCAACAAAAGTCCCAGAGCAGACATACCGGATGCCTTGTTAATGATGAAACTTGTATTTGTCACTGATATTGAAGCTAATTCCTCTCCATATACTGTAAGGTTTCCTCTAAGGCATTACAAGTAATGCCCTACAACTGCACTAAGCCTGAGAAGAAGTGCTGTCTTAAGGATAAACTTGGGGAACAAAAGTTTATTTGTTGAATTAAATTGGATGTCTATTAGCTTTTTCCACTGCAGTTCTTAATTTCCCTGGGGTTCACATGCCCAAATTAAAAATTAACACGATAATGAGAGCAAATTCTAACATAAAACAAAAAGAGATAATAAAACTGATAAAACAAAGCAGCTGATCCTAATACAACACAACCAGATCAATATAACAACACACAACCATCAATAATATCAGTACATGGTTGAAAAAACAGCAGATAATATAAACAGAATCAAGGAAAAGAGTGTGTCTGCAAACAGGCCCAGACAAATGTCCACTCATAGTCACAACCATCATAACGTTCATGAAGACTAAGGCAGCATCAGGTCAGAAGACACGTTTGTTTAGTTTTGTTACATTTGCATTTTTTCCCTTGCTGTTGTTCATAACTTGCAAGTTTCATAGTGGAGTATGAAATAGTTAAAGGTATAGTTTCATGTTTTGGGAAATACACCTGCCAAGAGACAGATGATAATCTGTACCAAAATGGAAGAGTAAAAACAGCACTGAGTGATATTATGTGCCAGACTATTTCCTGGTCAGGTGTACTTACTTCCTGGAATCCTCATGCTAAGTTAAGCTAACCAGCTGCTGGTGGTAGCTTCATATTTAATGCACAGACATGATTATATCATCAAACTCACTGCCTTGACGAAGACCTCGACAGTCACAAGCTAAAGGCAGAAGCCTTGCTGTGGGTTTGGGGACAAGTGCAAGCTTGGGGGTTTTGTGTGCACATGCAGTAGGGATGGAAGCCGCAGTAAACCCAACTACCAAGAGACCACTGGCTCTGCCTCAGTCTATGGTCTGAACCCACATCTCGTGTCTCTCCATTTCAGAAACCAAGCTCTTTTTCATTCCTTGGTCTTTCAGTTCCTCTCACCAGCTGCCTCTGTTTATTTATATCTGTAGCTCATCTCTTCAAGTCTACTTGTCTCTCTCCTCTCTCTGTCTGTATATCTCCGACTAGCTTCATCAACCCTTCCCCCCACTTTGTTGCTGCACAATCACACCCTTAAACAAGCTTAACACTGGTCCTCTTCACCTGTCACACACACACACACACATATACACTTATATATAAACAGTTTGACCTATTTTCAGTAATGAGAGACATTTTGTGCCTCTGAAGCCTTTCTATAACACACTATTCCAACAGTCACACACTGGACAGAGACGTCAGGAAGCAAAGAAAAACACGATCTGTCTTCTCGCTCATCTGCTGGTGAGAAGTTTAGAAGAACCTCTCCTACAACAAACAACATGTCAACCTGTCAATGTGGGTGCACGAGGCTTTTTTTATACATGAGCGCATAAATGTTAGAATATCTCTGTATGTGTGCGTGCGCTCGCAAACTCCTGGCTCATATATCACACTGTCTTGTGTCTCTGTTGTTTGCTAATCAGTGTCTGTCACTCTGCCTGCACAGGAAACGTGTGTCCAGGTTTCTACTGTCCATAAAACACACACAGTCAATAATTCCAGGACTCCAGGACGCATTTTCGGGAGGGAAATGTGTCGACCATGTGAATCCAGGAACTTGATGATGACTTCCTGCTGGTGGAAGCAGTTTGATGGACGTGTTTACATTACAATATGATTATAATGTAATTAGGGAAATATTGAGACTAAGGCAGAACTTGTGAAAACATCATGTCTTGATTATGTTAATGTACTTTTTTTATAAATATTATGAGTAGATTGAAGGTTTTTGCAGGCTTTTTTAATTTTTATTTTATTGAACAAAGGTGGTGATTAAAAACAGCAGCTTTATTTTGGTTCAATAGACCTCATGGCCATATTTTCAAAAAACTATTTTGAAAGCGAAGTGTTAAGATGACTCATATGTTAAATTGTATCTCGTGATAATTTAGCTTTAAGGCATGTAATCTGTTTTGACGGTCTTATCACTTCCTTTTTTAGCTTCTAAAGGCAAACAATCACTGAACGTAACGTAGCAAACAACATTAAAGGAAGAGTTTGACATTTTGGTGCACTTTCTTATATTTCATTTGAACCTCTATGCTGCTGTATATGAATATTTGAGTACTAAATGCGCACTGCTTCTTGTATGTCTGCTTCCATTTTCATGCTGTTTGCCTGGAAATGTTTATATTTCCAGGAAAGGTACAAAAAGCTTTCACTTCCTGAACTAAAAAGGAATCAAGCTTTCTTACTGTGTTACTTCCTCTCTTCACATTTTCTAGGTCTTTAAGTAAACCTCTATACGCCTGCACAAACACACTCACATACAGTGCATGTATAATTGGAGTGGAGCTCTCTTGTACCCTGCGGTCTCGATGGGGATCTCATTGTCAGGGTTTATAAAGAGGAATCTTCTTCCTCTCTATGCTCTAAGTGCTTAGTTGTCTCATCTCCAGTGTCCTGTGAAATACACAATGTCCTAACATGTATATATGACAAAACTTCTCTCTTTTTCCTACATTTCGCTGTCTATATCCCCTCAATCTCTCCACTTCACTCCTACTCTGCGCTCTAATTATCATCATAAAAGTACTGACCTGCCATTTTTGCTTTTCTGCTGTTCTTAATGACACTAGCTTTTTGACACCACTTAGGATATGCTATTATACAAACACACACATGAAAAAACAACAAATGAGGAACGGGAGATGAGGGAGATCTGATGCTGAAAGATTCCAATTAAGAGCATTTTTTTTTTAACAGTGAGTTCATTATGAGTCTCCGAGCGGCTGCCAAGAAGAGTAAAGGATAAATGAAACTGCTTGTGCAGACTCATTAAACATGTGTGCTCATTTTAAAATAACATTGAACTCGATCGCTGCATTTCTATCACAAACTTTATTCATGACTTATTTGCGCAGCAGCCGAACAGCCGCGGCCGTGTTAGCATTAGCAGACACAGAGCATTTAATACTGTAAGAGGAATTAGGGGGCAATGAGGCAATAACAGTAAACATACTAATTAGATTACATGCTTCGGTTTCACTTACAGTGGCAGAGCAGTTCTACGAGGATTACTTTTGATCTTTATCTTTACAGAACCATTTTATTCAGCGCGGTTTGCAGTCGTTTAGCTCGGTTCAAATTATTCTCACATGAGCTGAAGCTGGCGTCACTCTCTTGTTTCTCTTCTCTCTGGTTGTTTTCCTGCTGCACCGCGCAGACAATCGTGGCTCATGGATGAACAGATATCGTAGGTGCCAAATGAAAGGAAAGAGTGAGGGCCAGCACGAGCCTCTGGAGCAGCTTCAGCTTTTTCCAGAGAGGATGTCATCTGTTACAGGAGGGTCTAGGAGGGATTTAGAGGCTCTTCAGACTCAACATTACTGTAAGTACACCAAGCACTCAGCGGGTCTTTAGAGATGTGGTTCGCCTGCAAAATGTCACTGAAATAGAGAAAAATGACTCCTATATTCACATTGGTTCACTGCTGCTCACTGTTATATACTAACTGGAACTACTGACCACTGTTTTTATTTATTTTATGGCTCAGTCATTCCAGGAGCAAACATCCAGATTCATAGATGATACCTGTTAATCAAAACGGCTGGATTTATTGGTTTCATCTCCATCTTACTTTCATTATAATTTCAGAGTGTCATCATTTATCGTTATAATCTATCTTATATATATATATATATATAACCTACCGGCGTCCTCTATACATGACTGGAGTAGAGGACACACCTGTGCACATACAGTGTTATCCTGGTGTGGACTAAAATAAATGTGACTAAAACTAGTGGTACCACTTTTAGAATTTTTTAAAAATAATTAATGGCTTTATTCATTGTTATTACAGCAAATTTATAAGCCATTAGTAAGATTATTGCCAGGTTGTGGAAAATGTCTTTTTAGCTCATGAGAAGACTCCTCCACTGGACTGTTTGACCACTGACCTTGTGGAAAAGGGCTGCAGAGCATCAGGACCATTTATAAACAAGTTATTAACATTTATAACTGCAGACTGGATGGATTACTATATGAAGCCTTTATTAATTGTGTATTAACATGCAGGTGACATTATTTTGCTGATATCATATAAAAATAACTTGGTGGCTTATTAGACAGTGAGCTAAAAAGTCAATAGAAGTGTGAAGCAGGAGGATTTTCCCCAACATGGCAAACCTAATTCCTAACGCCTTATAAATGATCTATAAAGAATAAGTAAATGATTTATTAACCATTAATAAAACATCAATTAAAGCTTAAATCCCTTTTATAAAGAGTGTCTTATCAGAAAGTAGTACCATAATATGTCAAAAGACTAAAACTAAACTAAAGTCTGGTGCCAAAATTAACACCGAAATCTCATCAGGTTTAGATATGATCAGATTTTACATCTTGAACCTGTTTCTGCTCCCCATCCTGTCCTGTCTGTCTCTCTAAGTGCTCTCTGTCACACAGTGAAACCAGATTTCAGGGATGCAGTCTGATGTTCTGTTTATTACTGCTTTGTTTGTTTCAAGCGGTAACTCATGAACAAGCACTCACATAAGCACGTAGCCACATGCTGCACACATGCAAGGCTTTTAGTGGCAGAATGAGGGCAAATGTATATAACTAAAAATCATGATGGCACGCCATTAATACGCTCTCTGTCACGCACACACACACACACACACACACATAAACACGCCATTCTAGTCTGAAGTTTAGTACAGTGGTATCTGGGCTAATCCTCCAGCTTTTGATACTATAGAGACAGAGGTGAAACTACAGTGATAATACAGCTTTTATATGAATGAGACCAGAGGAATGCTGGGAGGAAGGGAGTGGGAGAGGATGCTGGGATGGAGAACAACTCACCCATCTGTATCCTGGAAGTTGACATTCACTTTCTTGGCAGACCCGAGGAGCTCTGAAACACAAATAAAATGGAAAATCAATTGATTTCCACAGCCAATAAAAGACGATTGATGCCTTTTTATTATGCAATACAGCAATATTGGTGTTATATTCAATGTTTATGTTTACTATATCATTGTGCTATATGAGAGTGAGGCCAAAGATGCAACATTTTTCACTTTTCTGTGTCTCATATTAGCTGCATATACTATTGTATATCCATTCCTTCATAATAAAAGACTGAAAACACGAAGATGTTATTTATCATGACTCATACTGTCGTCATATTTCCTCGCCTGCTGTTTGCAGGAAATAACGTCTCTCTGTCATCTCCTCCAGTTCAGACTCCCATGGTGATAATATCTGTCTGTCATAGTGAATATTTACATCATTCAGAGCATGCTTGCTACTGGAATATGAATGCAGGATTCCCATTCAAAATTTACAAAGAGAAATATCCTAAAAACATACAAAATGTGCAACTGGCTGATACAGTACAGCCTTTTTTCAAATGATCCAACATGTAAGATCAGCTAAATAACATAGATCCTGCCAGATGAAATTACAATAAGGTTATTAAAGTTATTAAAACCATGTGTGTGTGAATGAATGTGTTGCACGTCACTTTGGTTGCTCTGTTGCATCACTTTGGCCTCATGTTAAAGTGTTCTGATAGCGTGACACACTTGAAAAACACTTTGTAATTGACCTGTTAGATAAATGGTCCTCATGAATACATCTGACTTTTGCAACACACTACACTCCAGTGCAGATGGCGATGCTGCGTTATGCATTTACATTAAAGCTGTTGAGGTTGTGAGCGAACAACACAGTCTCTAGAATGTAAATTTGAATGTAAATAGTATTGATGTACACTATACATGCTAATCTTAAACTGTGTTGTTCCAACCTGCTGCCTGCATCCAGTCAGTTAATCTCCATGTTATCCTTTTAACAATGTTTCTTTCTTTCACCAGATTATGTGAGACCTCGCTGAACGAGCTTGCTGTTGGGGTCTCTTTCTCTCTTCTTTTGAGCTGGGCTGAATCTCATCCCTGTCCTAAACCAGTTAGCGTGTAGTGGAACTGGAGTATAAAACCCTCCAACTGCAAGTCTGCTAGTTCTTAAAAACACACACACACACACACACAACCCAGGCTTGCAACTTCGTCAAATAATACTTCAATCACACATATTTCCTTTACTTTTTTCACACTGTCTTTTTATGATGGATTTAGATATGTAGTAAAGTAAGAAAAAAAAAAGAGAGAAACACATATGCACACACAGTATCTATTTAAAATAAGAAGGTGCAAGCTTATTGTTTGGGGCATTTAAAGGGAAACATGACAATATAATTCAACAGCTAGGGGCCTAAAGTGGAATTTCTGCTGACTTAATTTGAGTTGCACACTTCACCAGACTTAATATTATTCATAGTTCATAGCAATATGGATGTGACGATGTAAAATAAATAATAATAACAATATGTATCATATTTAATTTTGAAAATATTGCTTTTGTTGTATTAGTTTATTGATGAAGTCAGGTTTTTGGTCATTTGGATTTGTTTATTATAGTCTGCCAAGCTGAATGGGCAAAGACTGGTTTACGTCCATCTACAGTGTAAAAGATAGATTCTCCATCGAGGATTTAATATGAAAACAATATTAGCAGTGTTAAACAGCTCAGGTGAAGAGTAAACTCTACTGTTACAGCTACAGTACATCAGACCCTGTACATATAATGTATAAGTTGGCAACATCAGTACCGGCAATATATAGACATGTGACAGTATGTATGACCAAAGTCTGCGAGGGCTCAGTTCACATTTGGATTCAGCCAGTTTGGTTTGTGTCTTTTTCCGTCTCACAGTGATGATGTCACTGATTTGTCACTCTACAGAGAATTCATTACTGCTCAGCGAGCCTGGTGACTGGCTCACTGCCAGAGCAATGTCACGGGTGAGGAAACCAGCAGCAGGGTCAATAACTTTTATCATTATAATATGAAACTGCTAATTAGAGGACTACACACACACACACACACACACACACAAGCCTATTCACACCTATAGAGCTTCTAGAGTGACTTAAAGAAAGTCAGAAAGTGCAGGAAGTCTGGTTAAGGTCAAGTTCATTGTTAACACACGCAAACAAACACACACACGCTGGCTTGAAAGAACAGATGCACATACACACACACACATTTTTCCACTTTCACAGGCATTTTTTTTCTTTTTCTGCCCTTTTGTTTTTATGTCTCCTGTTAGCTGATGATGCAGAACTGAGGCACAGCAAAGATGAGCCTGTACTCTTTCACTCTTTCTTCACACACACACACACACACACACAAACACACACACATGCAGACTCCCTCCAGGGTGCAGGAAACAGGACAGTCCCCCTATTGTAGAGGAGACAGCTCCCAGCGCCACTGGGAGAGGAACATTGATTTCCTAACAGGCTATTTCTGGCCGCTAAATGCAGGGATTCACTCACACACATACACATGGACCGAGAGCTTTCAAAGACACTATCTATATCCCTGTGTGTGTGTGTGTGTGTGTGTGTGTGTGTGTACTTGTTGTTAAAGGGGGGTAACATCACAGAACCTGATATGCTTCCACTGTCATGCATTAGGTGTGGTAAAACAATTTAAGATAGAGAGAGACAAAAATAAAATGATAGAATAGAAAATTAAACATTTTTGGATATCACTGATAAGCTTCATACAATGACTGGAGTCTTCCCAAAAAAGAACAAAACACACACACAAACACTTTGTTTACAGGTCTCCGCATCTGTTCAGCAGCCGCCAACCGTGACCTTTTGACCCCGTAACATCACGTCCACCAGGCCTCATCCCTGACCCCTGTCTCTGTGTAGCCCCCTGTTATGTGACAGGAAAATGAACACACCCAGCAAAATCCCCTCGTTTAATTTGATGATGTCTTTGAGGCAGATCTTCGTGAGGAAAACTTTCCACCCGATGCGTCTGGTTTTCACACGTTACAGGAAAAAAATCCACCTTGGATTTTCTCTTTCTGTTTGATCGATGCCAGAGCTCGAAATGAACTTTTTTCCTCAGTGTCACATAAATGTTCTGAATTCTACTTTTAATTGTCCAAAAACAACCTTTTCTTTTTTTTTCATTCTACATTATAAAGATAGTTTATTAACTTTGTTTCAGTAACTCGCATCACTTCATTGACTCACGCTGGTCCGTCATGGAAGTTCTGCTGGTTGTTCCCTGCGCTTACATCTGAATAAAAAAAATTGAAATCACCCTGTTCTGTGTTTGGCCACAATCAGTTTTCATTACTCTTTTAGTCATTGGTTGAGTTACTGTTTCTTGTTTATTTCTAACTGTTTGATCAATAAATGCATTGAACATATCTCATAGTACACATTTTTATTTTAAACACCATAACAGCTTCATAGTTTAACATTCAGTTCAATGTGTTTTGAGTTCATAATGTACTGTGAGATGTGATGGTCATTCTCATCATTATCTCCACTGTCTCTCACACACTCACGCTGTCTTTCAACATCAGTTGTCTTCTTCTGATGCTACTTTGCCACCACTTTGTGACTGCCTTCTCTGCATCATAGTCTTTAACCTCTGGACCATTAGGAACACAAGCATCATCTCCATGATCAACTCCATGTGAGGAAACTGAAAGCCTCCCCACAGCACCATGCAGAAACCTCTGCTACAACACCTGATGCTGAAGGTGCTTGAAGTAGCATTTTGATATAATTCCTTCTGGAAGATAATTATTGGTCTCATAGATGAAATCCAATAATTGTAGCTGCCACATTAGTTTATCTGAGTGGAAAGTGAAGCTTCATGTTTTTACTGGACAGAACAACAGCGCTGCCTCTGGGGCTCTATATGTACAGATATCACCACATTTCAATAAATATAAATGTATTAAAATGGACAGATCAGACTAGATTAAATTTTATTTTATTGAGCTACATAACAGTTTGGATTTTTATTAGAGCTACATTACAGATTGAATAGTATCGTTTACTGCATAATTTGTGAGAAAAAAAGTGTTAGTGGAGCTTTGAGTTGAGATTATTGAGATATTTTTGATAAAGCTTTGATAAAGCTTATAGTTAGAGCTGGCCAGGCTCGCCTGGGATCAGCCCTTAGTTATGCTGCTATAGGCCTAGACTGCCAGGGAACTTCCCATGATGCACTGAGCTCCCCTCTCCTCCTCCTCCTCTCCATCTGTATGCATTCATGTACCATCAATGCATGTTACTAACTTGGCTTCTTCCCCGGAGTTTTTTGTGCTTTCTCATCTCGCAGGGAACCCTGGGTTGCAGGCTGAGCCTTTGCAGTCCTTCAGGGTCCTGTTGGTGTCATTCCCCGGCTATTGCTGCTGTTATTGTTATGATTGTTGTTATTCTGTTCTGTTATTCTGTGAGGCTGTAAAGCAACAGCAGAGCTTTATGCAAAATGCTAAACGTCAGCATGCTAACATGGTCACAATGACAACACTAAAATGCTGATGTTCAGCAGGTATAATGTATACCATACCATCTTAGTTTAGTGTGTTAGCATGCTAGTATCTGCTAATTAGCAGAAAACACAAAGTACAGCTGAGGCTGAAGGGAATGCAATTAGAACATGTAATGTAATTTGGGCATAAACCAAAGTACAAGACAAAAAATGATGATGACGGTGCTAAATAAAATGTTAAGGGATCACCAAAGTTATTAAAATTCATGCTAAGGGGAAAATAAGTCTGAAACAAATCCAAATCTGACAATTCATCTGATAATTGCTGATTTTTTTTTTTTTACATAAAAGCCACAAATATCAACCTCATGTAAACCTTCATCATCTGGGAGCCATGAATGTCTGTAATGGATTTCCTTTCTCAAGTGTCAACATGCCTCTTACTCAAGAAAGAAGCATGTCTTGTGGGAACATTGCATTCTGGTCCACCAAGGCTACATTTCTGTGAACGAATTGGCCTCTCTGACTCTTCGGTAATGTGTTTTTCCTGTTGAACATCATTGCAAAATGGTGCGTATAGAGAGACCTTTGATGTTCAGGATTGCTGAGGAAACTGTCATGATGTATATGAAGTGAGATCCTTCATATGAGAGATGACAAAATAAAAACAAACATTTGTCCAACATTAACAAGAACATCAGTGAGAACAGCGGGGTTGTGTTTGAAGAGAAACAAGTTCAATTTCTTATTAACAGCCTTGAATGCATTTAATGGAGCCTAAACTCATATTTACACATGACGGGTCATTAATATTTCAGTGTTATTACTTTCAGACAGTGACTACATAAGTAGGTTGACCAGCAATGGAACTTGTATTTATATTCTGCAAAATGTAATATTATAGATAAACTGTATGAGCAGAGGTTCATTTGTTCACAACAATACGCTTTAAACAGTTCTCTGTGCAGTGTGTACAGGGCAAAATGAACATATTGATCCTTCTCAGTAGACTAATCAGGCTGAACAACCTGTCCATGCCTTGCTGTGTGTGTGTGTGTGTGTGTGTGTGTGTGTGTGTGTGTGTGTGTGTGTGTGTGTGTGTGTATGAGTGTTGCTCAGAGATACTGGACGGCAACATTTGCAGCCAGTCATAACAAACAGAGAAACCATGGTTATGGAAAAGCCGGCCAGCCGAAAAACACAAACTTCTTTAAAACACTCCAAAAGGCCACACCCACAGAGCTGGACACACACACACACACACACACACACACACACACACACACACACACACACACTCTGAATACTGTTGGCACTCATAAATACTTTCATGTCCAAACAAAAACAACGACAAGATGGTTTAAATGCAAAGATAAAGAAATACACACATGCATTCATACATGGCTGTTTAATGTTGAACACTGCACCGACAGCACCTATAGGTGTTTCCTGTAATGTGCCAGCCTAGACTTGCTTAAGGAGAGGACAGTAACCGCAGAGTAAACTGAAAGTGAATAAAGTTGAATAAAGTTCAATACAAAAAATCCTCACCAGTAGAAGAAGACCAGTTTAGACTTCCTTTTGACTTTAAACAGTTTTGTGAAAATAAACTTTTGCAGCAGAACAATGCTGGAGGCAAACAATCTTTAACAAACAGAGAAATAAAAATCTGTTATTAGAAAGTCTATTAAAAATGTTGAACCCTTGGGGATTTTGAGAGGTTGTTTTCTCTGTTTGCGAGTCAGGATGTCAGCATACCGCCTTTGGTAGTAAGATATGGCAAGAAAAAAAAAATGACTACAAACTGAAAAATAATATAATATAAACAAGTGGGTTACATAAACTGGAGAAAAAGACCATTTCAGCAACAGTTCCTTATTTTCAATATGAAATGGCTTTGAATATAATGGAATATGAACATATGTACATATATATGTATATATATACAGTGATTACTTACATAAGAGCAAACACATTCACAATTTTAATGTACAAGTTGAATAAAATCAACCCGAGGTTCACTTTGAATCACATCTCCTGGTCTTTATCAGAGAATACGTTTTGCTCTGTTGTCCACTAAAAATGTGGTGAAATCTCAGAAAAAAGCAAGAAAATGGACCCTTATTTAAAGTTGCTGTAATCAAAATTTTCATAATTACTATGGATAAATAAAGGACGGTATAATGAGAAAGGGGCTGCTCATGATGAACCCATAGAGAATTATCAACAGGATTTATGGAGATTTTTGAGTCTTTCAGCTGATTGTTTTGGTTTTTCGGAACTCAACTTTCCTGTTTTAGTTCACTCTTACCGCTCTCACTGTGTCATTTTCTGCCACAGTAGACAGCTATTTTCAGTGAAAAAGCTCTAAAAAAAAAAAAAAAAAAATCACTGTATGCACCCTGTCAGCACAAAACGTAAGACAGAGTTAGCAACTACTTGGTGAACATAGTGGAGCATTTAGCAGATAAAGAGCCTATTTATCAAAAACAGAGCTAAAAGAAGAGTGACTTTTCTACAGGTGGTAAAGAACACAACTCCAAATGAATGCTAATGTTGCACCATATCCGCTGGACATGTCACATATTGCTAACAAGTTTGTCATATCAACTTAAAAAGTGATTAAAAAAAAAAAAGGTGAAATAAGCTGACATATTAGTATGTTTCTGCAGCCCCCTAGTGGCCAAAAAATCAGTTATTGCAGGTTTATGTTTTTATTTGGTTTTGTTTTGGTTTGTCAATGTACAACAGAGAAGTCATGGCATCACAACTGGGCTAGCTGCTGTTCCATTAGCTTCTGTAACTCAGTGCAACGCTTCATTCAGCATTTCTTTTATCAGTCTTTCAAAAAGAAATGAAATGTATTCTTGGAGTTTACTACTACATAAGTAAAATCTACCACAGCACTTAATATTAGAAATGGAAACCTTGGGATCTTTAAGTTAAACAACAATTAGGGATATGTTAGCTTACAAAAAAGCATGGCTACTTACATCAACGTAACTTGGCTTCTTCCATATCCACTGACGCTCTCTTCTAATGTTATATTCCAAACTTATGCTGTAATCATTTCTATCTATAAAAAGAAAATTCTGCCTCTGTGTCCTGTTATTATTATATTATTATTATGTCAGAACTAGCCTCACTTCATATCGTTAGCCTCCTAGTTGTTATTCAGATACTGAGACATTGTGAATTTCTGATAGTGACCATATCTCACACTAGGTAACAAGAATTAGCCTATGTTGGCAAAATGGCTGCAAAACCTTGAGCATGGCAGTTATATTTAAATAAAATACAATTTAGTTTCAGCTCATTTAAAAGTATATACACACTATTTGATGTCACTTGTAACAAACTGTTGCACTAATGCAGCAACAGTATCTAATTTAGGCTATTTATCTGGTGCAACTATAATGCTAGCAGTGTGCTAACCAGTTTAGGATAATGCATGAACATGAATCTGCTCTTCCTATTGTGAATAAAGTCAGTATAAAGGTTGCTAAAAACAGGAATATTTTTTTAATTAAACAAGAACATTACATCATTTTTGTGTGTGTGACCCAAAGCTCAGTTAACACCACACTCCACTTTGCTCACTCTGCTGTGCTTTTCATGCCTGTCCTGATGAGGTATTGATAGCTCCCAGTTAGCATGCCCCAGTAAAGGTCAGGGTTCAGGGAGAGCTGGAAGGCATGATTAGTTTTTAATTGTAGCGTCCATGCATGAGCGAGTGTGTATTTCAGAAAAGGTTAGATATAATTATATTCCATATATGAAATTGAGGCAGTGAAGGTAAAAGAAGAGACTATGTGGTTTTGTAGGGAAATTATTTTCAGTCTGCTGAGTCTCTGTTTTCTTAGCCGTGACAAAAATGGGCTGATTTTATCCCCATGGGAGAGGAAAAGGGAACAGTGTCACAGCTTTTCTTAATATGCTGTACTGTTATATAACATCTATCCTGGGGAAGATGGAGTTGGTTGTAGAGACAACTTTTAAACAAGGGAGTTTATTTTGTTCTGTTGTGCGTAATACATTTACATTACAGAGGGGAAAGGAAAGGAAAAAAGCTCCTTCAGCCTATAGCTTGATCTAGTTTTCTTCATTCTTTTCATTTGTTCGACATGCCGAGACATCCATTCCCAATTTTTTCAAAAACACATTTTCTCTTTCCAGACCTATGTCGTCCTTTTTCCTCCTCCTTTCTCTTTCTGCCTCTCTTCTGTCTCTCCAAATTTCTTCTCCCTTCCTAACTCTTCCTCTCTCTCCTTCTGGCAGTGAGGAAGGAAAATAGTGCGCTGGACTCTGGAGTGCTCTCTGAAAGTAGACCTGTTGTCTTGGCCCTGATCGATCTGTCCCCATTTCCCCTCCTCTGACTATTCTCTTCACCTCTCCTCTGCCCTTTTTCTTCCCTTTCTCTTGTCTTCTTGTGCTATTTTTCCCTCCAGGTCCGCACATGAGAAAGGTGATAGCCTTTCATTCCTTGGGTTTTCTCTCTCTGTTCCTTGATTGCACTGAAATTAAATTGGCAGATGTTGCAGAAGGGTCTGTCAGAATGCAGTTAACCTGCGTAGACTCTTTGTTCTTGAATGTGAGCCAGCAGAATCAAACCAGGAATGTTGTAAAAATACAACCTCATGTTGGTTTAACCTCCTCTAACTGTGGTTTAATTGACCTTTGAAAAGACACCCTGTGCCTGGTGCCCATTTCAGTGTTATACTATTATGATATCTTAAAACTGAACAATGTAGCATTAATACAGGTTTATGTTATGGCCGTCAGTTCATTAGTTCAACTTCATATCTGATAAATCATGTTTAATCCATCAGTTTGGCATGTCAGATGGCTCTAAATACAACAAATTATAATAGTAATCAGGCACCTTAAGGTGATTGTGCTACACCTGCTATTTAAAGTAAAAACGCTCTAATCAATATTTTTATATTAACAATGTATCATGTACATCATGACTACTTGTATGTGAAAGGTGATGACTCTGCAGTTCCCTTCAGCTCTATGAAACTTTGTAGCCTCTTTCAGCTCATTGTTTTGGTTTTTACTGACCGCAACTTTACTGTTTTGGTTCACTCTCATGGCTCTCATCAACCACTTTTTTTGGACTCAGCAGGCAACTGTTCACTACCTGCTGAGCATGTTAGCAAGTTAGCTAGCTGGTAACATAGTGGAGCATTTAGCAGCAAAAGAGCCAGATATTTCCCTGATGGAGTTGGTGGAGACCAAAAATAGAGTCCAAATAAAAGCTAACGTTGCTCTGTGTCTACTAGATGTGTAACTATGAAACTGGTTACTAACATGTTTGCTATACCAACTTACAAGGTGATAATATGTCAGTGTTGTGTTTACAGCATGTTTCCCCTGCGTGGTCAAAAAAATGTACTGCAGGTTGAACATTTCTGGTGCTGTCCAACTACAAGTCCCCTCAAGGTTTTAACCACTCGGTAGTTTCGTACAGTGATTAAAAAACACAAGTATGCATCACATACTGTAGTCTGTCTGACCTATTTAGCTGTAGGAAATGCAATGAGAAAATAATAACTTTTGCCATTACAAATAACTATTATAACACGTCCGTCCATTAACAACCAGAATTTTTTAAAAAAGGGATATGTTTACGTCAAATAGACACAGCTAGAAGATGTAGCGACCTGCAGCGACCAATCAAGTGACACTACCGCTTTAAGCTGATTTCTTTACTTTGCTGCTTGTTTAAATAGTTTTAAATGTACCAGTCCATACATACAGTATGTTTGGTGAAATCCCATCAAATCTTTATATTTTTCGCTGATTATTTTCTTTGGTATTGATATTACTTGGTTGGTGGTTGGTTTCTTACAGTATGTGTTGATAAGGTGGTTGTTTTGACTGATAAACTGTTCAACCTGATATTACATGGTGATGTGATAGAGATTCATATGGTTCAGGAACTCCCAGAGAAGAGCACTTTGACATATCATTTCTAAATTCATCCAAAATTGACCCAGAATTCAAAAGTGAACTTGTTTAAAGTATTAATTCAAGCTCTGTGATTGGATGTTTCTTATGCTCCTTGGGAATCGTAGGTAACTAACATTTTTATGTCCATTGTCTTGGAGTTTTAATCTAAGAACCAGGTATTCTCTAGGAGAGAATACAGCCAAAATAACTCCTACTTCCCAACTCTGACAACACACATGTGAAAATACACATGCAGATATGCATGTAATCAGCTGTTTCATATCCAGTTAAGACACAGAAGTCCCTCCTTCATGCCTGCGGCCTCCCGTGTGCGGGTTGAAAACTCGTTTTGCTTTGGACTCAATGGACTCACTGACCTCCCTCTTCATTTTCTGACATCATAAAAGGACTTGGTTGCCCCTTGTGTCATCAAATAAGGACAGGAGCTTTGTACGAGACATCATATAAGGACAGAGTGGGTGAGAGTGGGAGCTCTGCCAACATCATCCTCTGCCTGCCAGATGTACACACACACACACACACACACACACACACACAATAGATCAGCCTACACACACACACACACAAAGTGCTGCATCATGAATGTATACACACACAGTGACAGGCAGCCTCACATCCAAACCAAAAACACACACACACACACATTACAGTGATTTGTGAACAAGAACATTACTTTGACATCTTGAAATAAATAATTAGCATTAATAATTTATCTGCATCTAAATACTACCGGACAGATGAGGTGTGTGTATCATATGTGTGTGTGTGTGTGTGTGTGTGTTTGTGTGTCGGTATGGTAACTGCAGCAGCTGTTTGATCCTCGTTGACCCTCTGCTTCCGCCCACTTCATCAACACTTCCTGGTTGGATCTTCATGAGCAGGTAGCACACACACGCCATCTGCTCATAGCTCGTCACACCCGCACACTGACACACCTACAGTCACACACTTGGATGTAATCCTTCACGAATGCAGTTATACACATTAAGAAGCACATATATTACTGGGAATACGCTTGACAAAATGTTTACATATCTGCACCTCTAATGTTTCTTTTGTGATTCATTTGTGTAACTCGATAAACACGGCCAAACATCTCGCTTAACGACATGTGAAACCCAGCTGTAGCTGTCAAACACTCCGCTGTATTGTGGACACGTCAGCCCACTTTAATAAAACATGCAGAGATACTTAAAAGTGTGTTGATAGATTAAATGTGCAACACTGCTGGAACTCAGTGTCCCGCCAAAGAGCGAGTCAGGCCAGGAATGGCGTAGCGTCGGGAATCGGGGGTAATTTTGGTGTTAGTTACACATCTGTTGCTGTTTCCATCCAAGTTACCAAAGCTTGAGTAGAAACAGGTCGTACTGCCCCGCACAAAGAGATTGGTGGTATGACCTAAACATGCTATATTTTAATATTATTCAAATTAAAATTAAAATATTTTATACTTTTTTATCCTCTCATAATGTCAAAATTATGTGATTTAAATGCAGTATAAGATTCTGAGATAATAATTATTAATTCTGTGATTTTAAAGTTATAATCCCTAAAATCTTTATGAAATAAACCACGTTTGATAACATCTGCACTCAGATTTGCTTCACATGCTTGAGGAATTTACAGGAAATGATGCATGTGGGTTATCCAGTGTTACTGTTTGGTAATTTTATAACACTGATAACAGCCTCACCGCTTACTGTTCACACTCTTACAGCTGTAACTGGGGTCTCATTTATAAATAGGATCCATACCAAAAGTGTACGTGTGTACAAAAGCCAAAAATGATGTTCGCCAAAAAAATAATCAGATTTATAAAACTGTGTGCACGCACAAATGCATGCATTTTTCCCTTTATAAATCACAATCAACTTGAAAATGTGCACCTCATATACCACCCCCACACTCCTACCATTAACCATAAATGGTCAATGCAAAAGCCCTCATGTATATTGATGTATATGCTGTTCCTGTAGAGAACGGCAGCAGTGACAGAGGAAAGTTTGAGAGGTTGACGACGGCTGCAGCAGCTGTTAATGCAGTCGGTGCGACAAACGAGACAATTCCTGAGATTAAACAAGGTGGTCAGACATGGAGCTAGATGCCAAGAAGTGCACTGCTGCACACTGTCAGGGTATGGACTAGTGGAGGCACAGGGATCTGTTAAGCATCTGCTGTATATAGACACATATATTACTGATGAGACCACATACTCAATATTTAAAATACAATAAACACCGTATTCATTCATATGTACTCCAAAATCCATCCATCAAATCTCTAATTTACAGAGTCCATATATGAGTGCAAATGGTGAAGATGTGCCAGGTGAGGTGACTAGAGAAGGCAGAGTGTGTGTCTCCAGTCATGTTCACTGCAGCGATTTTACACACAAAAACAACATGAAAACTAAAATCGTCCTTGGTGATATATGCACAATATTAGAAGATATTATTAAATATCTATTAGTGCTGTGTTCTGCAATTCTTTAAAGCTATTTGATCTTTGATCATCTTGGATTCCTACAAATGATTTCATCAGTTAGTTATCATGATTGAGGTATGAAGGGATCACTATATTCATGCTTAATATCGGGGAAAGGAAAGCCAGACTTTCCAGAATCCTGCCACCTGCTGCATCCTGGCATCATCCCGGCATTTCAGCAGCTGTGCTGCTCCACAGCTGACCACCAGTGTGAGCACCACACAGCCCGGCCCTCTCCTCTGAGCTCTGAGGGTCGGGAATGTGATGGTGACGCACCGAATTGAGCTCATTATTTCATGAATAGTTCAATAATAGGCTAAATCACAGATGTAATTGGTTAAGATTGGAGTTGGCTTATATATTTTAAAATTAAAAAGTGCTTATGGAATAGTTATGGCTCACTACAAGCACAAGTACCTCTGCTGGCTTGAATATTTATGATAAAGTGGATCTATAATTAATGTTTGACATTAACTGAAATTAAATGTGTGAGAGGAATCGTTATACAATATGGCTTCAATTCACTACCTCACTATCTGCGTCACCAGTTTCCCCAGTCTCCAAAATGTTTGGGTGGGTCAGAGTTTATGTGCAGATGTGCACATTCTTCAAGTTTGCTCTTATAAATTCCAACTTTTTCATGGGAAATGACATACGTATCTCTCAAGTTTTGCGCATACACAACAGCTATAAATGAAACCCCAGAGCTGTATTAAAGGTAAACCAGACCTGTCAACTCTCCTGTAGTTTCACCCCCTCTCCCACCCTGCTACCGATACATAATTTTCCCCATAAATCTCCTGTGTTTCCCTTTCTGATTCTAACTTTAAAGTTACAGTATTACAAAGACATTTAGGTGTGATGTTTGCTAATGTTTGATCATTTATATGCTGAATCCAGAGTCTTCTCCACAGCCTTAATGCCATTTCTCTTTACAGTTGGGATGCATAGTTATGCCGTCTGAACTGTCCATCCCCTGCTGGGTTATGTGATTGTGACTGCCACCACTGCTCGAGCTGCTTCAAGCTGCAGCAAGCTGCAGCATGTGTTCTCATCAATTAGCCCTGCCACTGTATAAGGAGAATGGTCACTGCTTGGCATGGGGTGAGTTATGGAAAGGCTCCTGGCGCAAATTAGAATGCTAGTCAGCATAACAGTGAATATATTTTTTGTAGCTTCCCGAAAACTGGAGAGAGAGCAAATCTTTCGGTTTTCAGTGCATTTCCTCCTGGTGATGCCTACAATTTCACAATAAAACCAACTCTACAAGCATTTAAGTGTAAGTATACCCTCCACCTACAAAATGTGCTGTATCTGCCACTTATCTTACTATACACACACATACCCAGTATGTCCTGCAGATGCACACACAAAAAGAATTACTTCTCTATTTTGTAGCCTGCTGCAGCAGAACTCTGGGAAAATACTGATTTCATGATGTTGCTGCAACCCTTCATCCTGCAGCCTCACACTATTCTCTGCTTCCCTCCCTCCACACACACACACACAAACACACACACACGCGCACACATGTACACACACTCACACCCACAACCAGGGAGCACAGCGTTGCATAGAGGTGGTTGCTAAGCAACAAGCATCCTCTAGCTCTTCCTACACATTGAGAAGTGTGCTGTACACACACCCGAAACACAAGGATTCAGAATCACACGCACCCACACAAATGTACACACACACACACACACATACACAGACCATCCACATTGCCATAATGAGAGCGGTGACAGTGTGAGAGTGTGACATCCTTATTTCCAGATGAACTGTCTAAAACAGCATCTGCTTCCTCCAGAGAGACTCAGAGTGAACAAATCATCTCTGTAGCTGATGCCTGTACGCAGATCAGCTCAGCTCAATGCGGTGAAACAACTTCAGTTAATTAATTAAATGCAGGCTATCGCTCCTCGTCATCGACCCGTACAGGGCGCTGGTAGTAAACGCACTAATTGTGTATTTTTTAAAAGACCAGCTAACGTCTCTCCAACAGCCTGATTCTCATTTTCCGGGGAGCCCCATGTAAATCAAAGCAAAGCAAAAGGCAGCACTAAGCCATTAAAATAGAAGGCAGCGCAATTATAATCATAGACGGGAAAACAAAACACGAACACATTAACGCAAACCACCGAGACCAGGGATAAACTGCAGCATTCATGTTACAAATGAGTGATTCTAATTTAGGTTTTTGTTGTGGCTTATTTCAGCTACTAAAAAAAAAAAGCTTATTCCCATAATTGTGCATTGATTTGTGGAGTGTCAGAATGTGGCCGTCCTGTAACTGTATAAACTGATTAGATAATCCATAATGGAGTGCTGTACTGCATAGATCTCATTTATCAAGCACTGCAGTGATAAATTGGTTCAGTTAGTATTTGGAACATAATATGCATGGGGAATTAAAGATGGCAGGGGATTAATATATTACATCACACACGTGTGTTTCATGTCATGTGTCGTGTCTTTCTGTTTTTCTTTTTTTTTTTAAAGAAATCATTATGTGTATCATTCAAATATAAAATATATGTAGCCCTATAAAAAATAACTAAACACTATTAAAAGTTTGAGTGTGAAAGTTCATTTTGGAACTTTGAAACTGTAGTTTAGTTTAAAAAGAAACACCTCTGATCTTTTTGTGGAGCTTTCAACTGCATGTCATAGTCTTCATCAACTCCACCCACAGATGAAGACTGTGAGATGCTGTTGAAAGCTAAAAAAAAAAAAAAAGCTGGTAAGTGGATCTAGACTGAATTAATTCACAAGTTTAAATTGAATGTTTTGTCAGGTGTTATAGTTCTTTCTACTCAGTTTTAGCAATTACAAATATTTTTTCATTGTAGATTGAGTCAGTTTTAAGTCATTATCTCCCTGCATTTTATATTTCATCAAAGTTGAATGAAAACAGGAATGAAAAGAGCCCAATGATGCAAGACTCCACAATGCAAACTATCAGCTAACTTAAGGAGAAGAAATAAAAAGCAGATGTAAGTATTTTATACATTTTTAGAGCTGAAACGACTAGTCGATAAATTGTTTTGTTGAATAAAAGAAAATTAGCCTGCAACCGTTTTGATTATTGATTCATTTTTCAACATTTGCTTGGCTGTAGCTTCTCAAATGTGGATTTGCTGCTTTTTTGTGGAATATGACAGCTTACTGAATGTCTTTGGGGTTTTGGAGTTTTATGCTGTGTCACTCTCTTTTCTCTTCTGGTCAAATGTTTTTGATGAATAATCCTGCACTTAGGGGTCTATAGAGATACTGTATCCAATCATATGTGATCTGAGGTGACCAGATAACCCCTCCCATCAGTATAGCTTTGTCTCTGCTGAAAAAAACAACAGCACACTTGCAAAATGATTTACATAACACATTTGAATAGAACTATGGTATTTCTGGAGGATACAGATCTATATATGTATTACAAACGCTGGACACAGACCTTAAGTAAAGTCCTTTTTAAAGACTGAATAGACTAGAGATTAGAACTAGATTAGACTAAAACAGATTAGAAATGATGAGCATACTGTCCACATGATCTCTCCTACTACCTAACTGACCCTTGACCATCTCCGTCACTCCGAGTGCTGCCATGGGGCGATTCCATTGATTGACAGCTGCATTATGGGAGAGCGACAGTCAATAATTTACACACTGTCAGACTGGGCGGCGTCACATGATTGGTTACATGGCGAGACATAAACACAAAGATGGAAGCACACGTGCGTGCAGTGTTGAACATGTAAACACAACAACATCATAAACACACGTGCAAGCAAAAAATGCGGCCAGAATACACAAAAACTCACACACACACACACACACACACACACACACACACACACACACACACACACACACACACACACACACACACACACACACACACACACACACACATATATGAACAAACACAGATGAGTATTGTTCCGGGTTTGCCAGAGGAAGTCAGAGGTGCAGCCAGCTGAATTCATTTACTATGAATACACACATCATATCCTCTTTAACGCTCCGCACACGCACACAATCATGAGAGCACAAACACTCTGAGAAGCACTTCTGTGCACTCCCTCACACACATGTGATCCCGACACATCTGTTTCTGAGACCGCTGACAGAAGAGGATGAGAATAGAAGAGACAAAAAAAACACAGGATGGTGTGTGTGTGTGTGTGTGTGTGTGTGTGTGTGTGTGTGTGTGTGTGTGTGTGTGTGTGTGTGTGTGTGTGTGTGTGTGTGTGATAAACTGATTCCCCGATGAGGCCAACAGACCAATCCATCTTTCTGATTCTATTACCTGATCAATTATTCCCGTTTCCCCTCTCATCTTCTTCTTCTGCTCTCCTCCTATCTGGCTGCTGCTCTTTTCTCTGATTTCCCTCCTCTTCCTCTCCTCCCTCCTTACTCCTTCCGCCCATCCGCTCACCCCATTTTCTCTCCTCTCCTCCCTCCCATACGCTTTCCTTCCCCTCAAATCTTCTTATCAACTGCTGAATCACAAACATATTTCTCTGTCCCTCCCTTCCTTTCTCTCACGTTTTGTGTATATAATCTACAGGTCCAGCAGTATGTGGGCACTATTGCCCCAACACCTTTGGGATGAACTGGCAAATCCTATGAACAATCAGGCAATCAATTATGTTATGTTGTTGCTAATCAACGATCAGCATTGTTATATAAAAAATTAAAGAAATGGGGGTTAATGAGTGTCATTGCTAACAGCTTGATTCCACCTGGTGTGTCTGTGTTGTGTTCCGGCCGCCAGAGCTGATTGTGGCCACTCACAATGTTTGTGATCCCACCAGACGTGCCACAGCGTATTTCAGAAGTGGCCCAGAAGTGGCTCGCCGCTCCGCTCCGTTAAACATACGTGCCTAGTCTATTTTTGATGGAAGCCACATAAAACTGCACAGAGCAGATTGAGCTGGGCAGGAAGTCAGACACGGCAACGGCATAGAGCATCCGGTCAGTTTTCAAAATAAAACCGTCTGTGCAGACTCATATATCGATCGTATATCACATCACTACATCAACATTATGTTATAACTGGTGGCACCAGGCCAGAAGTCGACCAGTCAGAGGACATTTGTTCACTAACACAGAAACGCCAGCAACTGGAAATGAGACAGTATGCTCACTGCAGCGGGTCAGGTCACAACTTCATTCGGGCAGATATTAATGCAGCATTTAGACACACTTTGAATTTGGATTATTATGACAATAATCGTGACATAAAATCACTTCATTGAACAGGCAGGTGAAGCGTTTTACTTGGTACCTGTTTCAACAAATCAGGGGAAAAGCTGCAGCCAGTGCTAGCGAGCTAGCTGTTACAGGCTAACATTAAACTGGGATTTCATTTGCTTTACAGTATGTTCTATGTACTGCCCTTTCAAAGCAGCATCACATTCACTACTTGACTTTTAACATTATAACTGTTGACTTTAACCTCATTAACTAAACTGTGATGAAGGGTTGCCACAGACGTAGCCACAGTTCTCTTCTTCTACTGTCCTTCACTCTTTGGGGAAGTAAAGGAAATCGTTCTGAGGGTTTTTATTGTTTGACATGCAAAATGTGACACAGCAACTTTTAGGCATGTTGCAACTAGTTTTTCCAATTTGGCGCCGGCACTCCAACAAAAGGGGGTGTGGTCATTCTGACGACAGGGAAGCTCTATGGGCACCCTTCAGCTCTGGCTAACCAATCATTGCTGGTTGACATAAAACGCATCACTACTGGTGAGCGGTAAAGTCACCACAGACATCAGATTTAGAAACTTTGTATACTGTGAAATACAGAGAGGTTTATCTGGCGGTGATAAGCTTAATCAGCACTGTGTGAACTCATTCGGCAAGGATGGATTCATTTATATGTTAAAGTCAAGCATTCCAGCTTTAATACACATCTGTAACAAACAACCAAATTACAAGCAAACATAGCTGGTGCGACAGCCTGCAGGTACAATGCGTCATTTCAGTCTAATGTACAGCATGAACGAGACATTCTTATATTTCTGTGCATGAGTGTGTTTGTGTGCACAATGGTTAGCAAAGTGTACTGGACAGGATGACAAGTCGTGATTGGCTCCGAGTTACCGATCCATATTTGCTCAGCTGTACACACGCTCCCATAAATGTGACTTCAGGAGCAGGTAAACAGGAAGCAGGGTGATTGAATTAGCGAGGAGAGACTTTCCGAACAGACATGACCATCTGAGAGAAAAAAGAAAGAGATGGACAAAGAGGGAAAGCAGAGACGGACGGTGGGACAGGAAGCGCTGACACAGGAAGTGATTATGAGACAAACCAATCAATGCAGACAGACTGTAATAGACTGTGTTGTTGCTTTGTTGTTTGACAGTATGATGAATTTGCACCAGCATGTGGCTAATGCATGCTGACGGAAGTTTTCATTGGTATCTATTAGTGTCATTTGCCATTTATCAGTGCACTTTCACAGTCATTCAGGAATCTACATAACTTAGCAACATGCCAACAAATTGAACCGAACTGAAAGTGAAGGAAAGAGGCAAAGACTGGCAGTGTTTTAAATCACTGCTGCTAACTGTCTTTTTGTTGCATTCTTCCTCACTTGTAATCTTTTTGTTTTCTTATAATTGCAATTTGTTTCTCGGTAATGTCATTCCAATGTCTCTAATCATGACATTTCCTGTTTTTCAAGCACTATGTCTTTAACATTATAGCAGGAAAAGCATGTGGTTATAGTAGTAGTAGTGTATGGTGCACTGTACTATACACTGTAGGCTTTTACTAGGACGTTGGGTTTGTTTCCATTATAACCTGCTATTTATACACACAGTGAAACTCTAACCCCTGCTTTGACCACACACACACACACACACACACTCATCTTACCACAGGAGGCTGTCTCCATGGATACAAGAGTGCTCCTTGATTGAACTCCTGCTGAAACAGGACAGGGAGCAGCACTCTTATTATCTAACCAACATTATCTCCAACAGGCCAGCCCGTTGAAACTTTACCACCACTGATCAGAGCGGGGAGCACTGTGGGTCTCTATCTCTGCGACACAGAATGAAGCAGCGCAACAGAGATAAGCTGAGCTGAACACACAGCACTGAGCCGAGAGGTCAAACGCGGCATCTTGTTGACCTTGACGTGTTGGAACTACTGTAACCTACATGTGAGCAGCTAGGGGGACGGACAAGGGGCGAGAGGGCTATTGAGTTTCTCCTTAAGTGCTCAGATGTCTTCAGGATGATTGTAGGAGTAAAAAAAAAAAAGAGGAAGGAAAGATGGAAAGATGGAATCACAAGAGAAAACAGGCATAAAGAAGATTGACTGATGGGAGAAGGAGGCCTAAAATTAAAATGAATACAGAGGAGGGAATGAGAAAGAAACAGCATGAGAGAGGAGGAGGTTTTAGTTTGAGAGAACATCATCACTCAATATAAAAGACTGTTAAAGTGTTGCCAAGGACATTTTTCCTTAACAAAGTCATCCATTTGTTCAGTAATCCAGTGTTATATGGCCATTTTGGTCACCTTATAAACACCATATTTAATTTATTATGTAATAGGGCTACTGTCAAAAGATAAAAATTTGAGATTTTGAGGAAAAAAGTTGTGTGTAAAATCATCTATGTTTATTGGATTACATCTGCATGTTTTAGTATTTCCCAACAGCCCATCAGCTGCTGTATCCTACAGCTATTTTAACTTGTAAAAAAAATTGCTTGAACTGCAGAGTCACGTCTTTCCTCCGACCGGTAGCTCTGTGTCGCTGTGTCACCTCTGGTTGCCCCTCACTTGACTGGGCACCTTTGCTCTGTTTGGGACTGCCTCCCACACTCAAGAATACTCAAGGAGACAGCTGTGACTGCACTTTATCAGAGGTGGTGAAGTTAACGTGTGTGTGTGTGGACAATAAGCAACACACGAAATAGTCGTGTCAGTCTGAATGGGATACCATTTACTACTATGTCAGCAGAGCACAGAGCGATAACTTAATGCACAGTAAACTATACGATGGGTAGATTTTGGCTGCCTTTCACATCCTTTGCATAAAGCCCACTGAGTTTTAATCACTTTCTGATGTCATGAATGCTCTCTGGGCTCAGCTGTCTGGAGAAAATCAGGTCCCTGCTGTATTCCATCTGCTGCTTCAAAACACATCCACTTATTGACTCATACATCATGTAACTGGTTTCGTTTTCTCTGATAATAAGATAAGGTCTTATTGGTAAAACCTGTAACTTGTAACTTGTGACTATTGAAAGACTGACATCTGTTTACTATGACAGAGTTAAATCTCGTAATACTATGAATTTATTTTTTTTACTGATATTATGACTTTTAATTACTTTTCTTCTTGAAATGCGCCAACTTTATTCTCCGATTATAACAATTTTTTTCATTAAATCACATTATTTTCCTAACATGATGACTTGCTTCTCAAAACCTTTCTTTCTCCTCAATGTGGCCCAAACGCTCTGTCTTAATTAATGATGCCACTTTGTTGGACAGAAAACTTGTTCTTCATAAAATAATAATTACAACAAATCCTTCTGCTGGAAACAGCAGCGACCTGCTGTGAACGACTGTGTTACCGTCACTGTTACAGAAATAATCAGTCCGATGAGACGTCTTTGTGTCATCCACAGCAGAACAGAAGCCTTGTACAGACAAGGAAATTAGAGTTTATTTGAATCATGATTTCTATTAGTGGAACTGAGCATCAAGCACACTGAAAATGCTTAAGGCTCCATCTGTTTATGACCGGCATTCTACGTCTTCATCATTTTTCCTCATGCCCCTTATATTCCAACCAATATCTTATCAAATGCTTCACTACAGAACAGGTCAAGTGTAGTTTCATCAACAAGCAAGCAAGGGGAGGACTGATAGCCTCCTGCCACCCTCAGCAGTACCCAATCGCCACCAAAAACTCAATTAAAAACAGATGAATATGTGTTTTATGCATTTATTACCATTGCCCATAAGACCTTGGACTGGAAACATTACAACTGCCACAGTCAGAGGTACACTAGCACTCTATAGTTACCTAGCAACAGCTTTCACACCCGCTATCAAGGTTATCTCCCTGATGGCTAACACGTTTTTCAGAGCCACAACACACACACACACATACACAAACACACACACATACACAAACACACACACATACACACACACACACACACACACACACACACGTTTGAATGCCATGCACATTTTTGAAAACAAGCAAGCATCTGTTCAGCTCTGCTGCTTGTTAGTTTGATTTTTTTATTCCAACATGGTTATTTTGCACATACATTGCCATCACCATTATCTGATATTGATTCTTGCAGTGTTCACAATTTTAAAGTTTATCCTGAAGATGATGCTGCATAGTTTGTCTGATTTGGAGCAACAATGTGACCTGTTGACGTTAGACATTAGACATTTTTGATTGGCTCAAGAAGGTCCAAAGACGTGTCCAGAATGGAAAGGTTTCATCCTCTGGGGAGTATGAATGTGCTTAACATATTGCACAGCTGTCTGGCCATTACATTTTTATGTTTTATGTGAACAAGTACACATTTTGGCCTTATGGTTGGCTTGATGCAGTAGAGAAAAGGTTAGGGAGTTCTAAAAACATTAGGGATCATCCTCTGGGGACCATGAATGCCCAAAGCAAATCTCATCTTGGCCTGGAACAAAATGTTTGCTTGGTATTTTTGCCACACTAGCAGCTTAGCTGTAAGGATGACAATTTAATTCTGTTGGTCAGTTGGTCTACTACTTTGGTCCAGATTGAAATATCTTTACAACCATTGGATGGATTACCATGAAAGTTTTTGTCAACATTCATGTTCCCCAGAGGATGAATCCTAATATGTTTGGTGATCCTCTGACTTTTCATCCAGCATAATCATGAGGATGACATTTGTGGTTTTGAATGAAATATACAGTATATAAGAAATATAAATACATGTATGGTCAAAAAATTTGGCACAGACATTCATGTTCCCTTCAGGATAAATTATAACAACTGACTTCTCCTTTATTGCCATCATCAGGTTAAAAAATTACTTGTTTATGACCAAATATGCAGACCTACTGACAGACTTGTTTAGTGCTTATTAGCAAATTCTACACTAAGATGGTAAACATATTAAACATTACACCTTCTAAACATCAGCATGTTAACAATGTCATTGTGAACATTTTACAGTTGCATTCTGACATTAGCTATTTAGCTCAAAGTAGTGCTATGCATACATACATCCTCACAGACTACATACATACTGCTAGCATGACTGTAGATTCTTGTTTGAATTATATCATGACCAACTAGCTACACATGTACCAACCAAGTTTCTGCTAAAGTGCAACATCGATCATTTTTTAACCATGTCACTCTTTGGAAGGCTTTAACTCAGGCAGAAGTGGTTGGTGGGAAGAGAGGAGGAACATCACTGATAGACTGTTAACACTATTGAGACTAATCTCCATCTGGGACCCACATGAGACACACAAACATTTGCTTCTGGATTTTTAGTCCCCGCCCCCAACTCACTCACTGTCATTTTACATCTGAGCTTGTTTGCCTGGAGAAATGCTAAACACAATGAAGTCCAAGTGCAGACAGAGACGCCACTTCCAATTCCCGTATACTTAACACACTGGGACAGCGAGACGGCGTGACGACACCCACACAGACAGACGAGCACACTCGCAGGCAAAGAGAGACTTACAGGGGTCCATAACACACCCCGGGGACAGTCACATGGCTCAGTGATCAATAGAGACCATGTGTCTGCTGTACAAAGATCTTTCTCTGCCTGTCCCTCTGTTTGTCTCTCTATCTGTTTTCACTCTGTCCTTCCTTTCCCACAGATGCTCTTTTCCTGGCTCTGTCATTCTCTTGTCTTGTTTATCATTTAGTTTCCTTCTCTCTTCCATCATCATCACAACACAATTTATGCTCTCTACAGGGCTCCTCCTTGACTTTCCTTTATTCCTGCCAGCTCTTCGTTGAATGATTCTCTTTCCCTCCCTGTTTTTCTCTGATCTTCAATTAGGAGATCTTTATCATCAGTATCTAATTTTACTCCTCCCCATGTGACCTTGAACAAAGACTTCTTCACATCGAATAAAATACAAAACACTTAACAATCTCATATGTACTCTACCATTACATATAATTAACTAAAAAAGTATGATGTGAAAGTTGCAAAATGTTAAAAACACATTGTCACAGCATTTGTTGGATGATAACTCTGTTATTTTAATTTCACGTGTATTTGGTGATATTCAACATGAGGTCTAAATTTATGCAAGCTTCCCAATTTTCAGCTTTATTAGCTACAGTGCAGTAATAAGGAATAGTGTCTCCAACCCAAAATTCTAACTTTGTGTGTGATAGCCGAATAATTGACAGTAAATCTGGGCCAGTATGTACTAAACCCAGAATAGGATTGCTGATCCTGCATTACTCAGTAATTCATTCATAAGGATGTGAAAGGAGGAATTTCTGCTAAGACAGCACTCCTGTTCTAAGACGCCTGATATTTTATGGATACTGGTCTTAATCTTATAGTCCTATATCTCATCTTGGTCCTGAGCCAAAGGTATTTATGTTTTTTGTTCTCTATGGAACAACAAACATGAGGTATTGTAAGTAACGTTTTCATCATTTCGCCATTTTTTGTTGCTACTAGTGTACAAAAAATGTACATTTGCAAAGGGCAGAAGCCTTTGAGACAGCTGTACAAAACAATTATTGTCATCAACGGTGCTCCGACTTACTGTATAGCAAGACTATAGGCAAAATTCATCAGAGGTAATTGAAGAGGTGATTTAAGAGGTGATTATACTGCAGATTAGCAAGGAGTCTTTTATAATGATACATTATAAAAGTATCTAACTGTTGTTAGTGTTCACAAGACTAAGAGTCTACAGCCATGCTAGCGGCTCTATTAGCTAATGTCAGCATGCTAACATGTTCATAATGACAATGCTAACAAGCCGATGTTTGGCAAGTATAGTGTTTATCATGTTCACTATCTTAATTTATTAGTGTGTTAGCGTAATAACATTTGAAAATTAGCACTAACCGCAAAGTACAGCTGAGACTGATGGGAATGTCATTAGTTTTGCAGGAATTTGGTCATAAACCAAAGTATTGATAATACTTGTGTGTATGTATTGTATAATTAAAAGCCTAGTAGTGAAATAATCCAGTGCTTCTTCACAAAATAACAACAACTACACATTTGTGCTGGAGGGATTATAAACAGGTTGGAGATCACACATACATTTTTTGGGATTGTCCACAACTGAAGTCATACTGGGAAGGGACTCATACAGAAATACTTACCATTTTGAACACTGATTTACCATTAGACCAACTGTATTATATTATAGGAGCAATCCCTAATGGAGCTATGGAAAAGAGAAAGGCTTACTTGCTGCATATCCTTTTATTGATGGCAAAAAATGATAACTTTATCTTGGCACCAACCACTGCCACCCACCCTACTTCAATGACAAGACAAGTTAATGAAAGTGTACTCAATGGAAAAAATAACTGCAAAACTCCATGTTAAGACAGACATGTTTTTAAATTGATGGGCTCCTGTAATTTCTTATTTTAGATTACCAGTGTGATAAGGTGCTGTGCTGACTTAATTGTGAATTTGGCCAAAACTAACATCTGTTTCTTTTAAGGTATTTTTTGAGACTCCTCTATGTGTGGTTGCACATAATGCCATGATTTATCATTTTTATGTTTGTTTGCCAAACTGTGAATAGTTCTCCTTTTTTAAAAAAAAAATTCTGACAAAGCAGTGATGTATAATTCAAATGTGAATAAGTATAAATAAACATTTTGTTAAAAAAAATAACAACTACAAACAACTATTAACCTTTTTAAGGCTGCACTACAGGGGAAACTAACTAAGTAAGATGTATAAGAGATAAGAGGGTTGCGTGGTCAAATACAATGCAAAATATCCCAACATCCACCAGCTAGATTGCCATATTGTCTCTTATGAATATTCATGGTCTCCAGAGGAGGATTTCAAATTATCCTGGTGGCCACCTGACCTTTCATCTTTTGCTATCTCAAAAACAAATAGTTGGAATCCCATTAACTCAGCTGTGTTTGGATGTGAAGTAGGACATTGCTGGAGGAAAAAACATGTGATCTCCTCTTTTATCTGTACTGTCGGCGCTACTCAACATCACACACGTACAATACAGTACAACCACAGACATGATCTTAAAACGATGAACAAGGGGTCAACTGCTGCCTTTGGGTTCTCCCTGCAATGGGGAGAGCAGAGTGCATAACACTTGCAAAGACATATACAAACATTCATAGAGATTTAAGCAATTAAGCTCTTAGGCTACATGTATGTGGGGTGTAAAATGCCAGTGGACAAACTGATAAGTGCAGTGAGTGAGTTAAGGGCCGAATTAAGTCACACACTGATGCATATGTACTTCTATGTTTACTGCTACTACTCATTAGAAGTGTAACGCAAAGCTACTAACTGTATTTATATCTATTTATTTCACAATAATAATGTAATCGCATTTAAACCAAAAGTGGGGCCTATACTGGATGTTGTTAGAAACCATCTGTGCTGCTTGATAAAAATATGCAAAATAACCTTTATACCGTAATATCTTAACCATGTACCAATATTAACAAAATAATAAAATATGACTCATATTTTAACCCCACTTTCAAAAAATGAAAGATAGTAAGTTTATGGTCCAGGTGGACATGAATAGTTGGAATACAGCAGGAAGATTTAACATTTGGAAAATACAAGTCAGAACTACATTTGGCCATAGTGCATGACTTTTTAAAACTGAAGGTTGTGTATATAATGGCAGAAGGTCCAGACAAATTTATCTGATCTCAAGTGTCTATTGTTTAAAAAAAGAGTGAAAGCTCCTAAAAACAAATGGACCATATGTCATTACTTTTGTTTTAAGACGGTTGTACACGCAGTGAGAGGAGGGTTTAAGTGTCTGTGGAAAAAAAGAAAATGGAGGCTGCTCTATCTATCTTTCTTTTTTCATTCTTTAGGCAAGCATTTGTCACTTTTCATGTCAACAAGTGAGTGCAACACAGTGACTGTCTGAGAAAGAGTGAGAGTAAGCAGTACAGCATGTGTGTTTCCACTGACATAATTGAGTTATGACTAAGATGGGTGTGGTGTTTATGGCAAATTGTGACATTCAGGTGACAGGTCAGAGGGGAGGTATGTGGGGGGACGAATGTTACTGCTGTTTGTGTTTGTTCATATCTAAATGATGTATTTATATTCTTAAACATCCCTGCTACCCATGTCCATGTCATGCGTAGATGCCATGTACGTCACACGTCAAATTTACATCATACATCATTAAAGTTTTAGTATTAGAGTAATGAGATGGCCTACATTCATATTTACTAATATATAAAATACACTCACACATACACAGTGTAATCCAGTGGTGTTGATCGTGCAGCTTAGCTGCTGTATATCAATTTGAGAGGATCTCATTATAGTCAGATTAAGCGGCTCTGGTGCAGTGTAGACTTTGCCTCTGTCAGGACTAAACACAGCGAAAGGAAAGCCCTAAAATCCCGTAGAAACATCCATGTTTAGAGACAGAGACACCAAGAAGAAGAGAACAAGGGAGGAAGTGATTGAGAGGGAACAGTTTAACAGATGAGGTCATGTTTTCTGTGTTTTATGGCCTCAATTTAGAATGAAAAAAAAAAAATGCTGGTCATATCCAGACAGTTTAATTATTCATTTTTAATTAATTTTGTAAATGACATTGTGTGTGTTGTAACTGTGTTTTTGTTATGCTTCACTGTGCTGCTTTGTAGTGTGTGTTTGTAGTGTTGACTTTGTTTTGTTGGTTGTAACAATTGACTATGTAGCCTCTCTTGCTCTTGGAGCACAGACCTCAGGGCAGCCCTGTGATTACTACTGAACAGACAACCACCTCATCACACGCACACACACACACACACACACACACGTACACATACATGTACACAATGTAGAGATGAAGCTAACCCACCATCAGAGCACAGTTTCCACCCAAAAGCAACCAAATAACTGTCATTTACAGGCAAATTTCCACTCTGATAACACACATACACACACACACACACACACACACACACACACACACACATACACACACTGAATGGGCCGTACTCACAGCATGTGTTTTTTATTGTGAGCGCACACATGCAGACATGGGGTTGCCTAGTAATATGTTGCATTTGACAAACACATGCAAACAAAAAGAGACAACTACACACACACACACACACACACACATTCAGTAGAGTGTGTGTGTGTGTGTTTGTGTCAACACCTTCAGGACATTTTAGTCAAAGGGCATCATTATGAGCTTCCTTCACTGAAGGAGCCACATGTTTGTCATTGAGCAAAAAGGGAGGAAGAGGAGAAGATCATCAGAGCAGGGAGAGTAAAGTATACACTGAAGGATGAAAGAGAACAACAACACAGGTTGTATGTCATCGCCGTCTATAATGACCCGTACAGTATGAGCATTTTCTGATGTGGCGCCACTATCCACATGACTGCATTGTTTATCAACGCATTACAAAACGTACAAATGGAAGTTACATTACATAAATGATTCATATGACAGTTTCCTGATCTGATACGTCCGTGGTTAAAGTCTGGCTGGGTTTAGGCACAAAAACTACTTCAGGAAAGGATCATGATCACAGCTTGAAGTGATGCAAACAGCTGTTTAAGAATGTCAGTGATTAACTGATTATCAGTTCACCACCATTGATAATTTAACCAATCGAAAATATAGTAATCATCAGTGTAGAAGATGAGAGACGTGTATCAGGTTGTGTTACTTGGTGGTGCAATATGTCAATATGTTTCCCCCTATAGATAAATATGTGTAGATACTAGATTTACAAGCCATTGTATCGATGTATATTGGTCTGGAGTATCTCTCACAGCTACCATAACTCACTCAATTGTCAATCAATCAATCACTCCATTGTCCAGCAGTTTGGGTAGTCACAAAATAACTTTAATGTGTCATACAGAATACTTTGTTGATCAAAAATTATGGTTTTCATACCAAAAAACGTCTGTTTAATCCAACGTAACAGTAGGCTAATATTACCACAGGTGAGCCTATGTTTTGGAAATATTTCATTCTATTCTGTTTTCATATTGTATTGTAATATAGCTAGCTACTATGATGATTTAACAATATAGAATAGAGGCTCAAGATGTTTTTTTAATAGTTACACAGATTAAAAATGTCAAATGTCAGTGCATGTCAATATGCTTCACTATTCTGTGATATTCACATTTTCACACCTACTCTATTGACATTTCCCCCATTATTTACAGAACATGAATTATGTATACAGTAAGTTCTATATCAGTTGAAGCAAGTAGTTCCAATTTAACACATTACATGTTCTGCTCAATCAGTTGTTTCGTAGAAAGAAAACCAAAAGCAGCATGAAAATGAAAATGAGTTGTGGGCTGCGTGTTTGTGAACATTAAAGCAGCCTTTACTCTTTGAGGGAGATCATCAGGTAGGTGTTTGGACACTGGTTGGCTCTTATATGTGCATGTGGCTGTATCTAGGTTTGATAATAATAATAAATGGAAGCTACAAATTCACTTCAAGCATACATTCTGTAGAGAGTGGTTAAACTATGGACCAAAGACACATCCTATGGCCTATATAGTTATCCTATAGATACAGTATCTATGTGTATATATCTATGTTTCTCCCTGTAAGCTAAGCTAAGCTACTTGCTGCTGTGGTGGTAGCTTCTTATTTACAGTACAAACATGACAGTAAATAAGCGTATTTCCCAAAATGTCTAAAAATTCCTTTAAACTGAAATGTATTTATTTAATCAATTGCTCTAATAATGCACTGTGGTGCACTTTGGTCATTTTTTGATCATTGCCAGCTGTTGATTGTCCAATCATTGATTAAAGAAATTGCTTTTAAGTTTACATGCCAATCTCCCACACAACCACCCACCTCAAAGTCTCTGCTCATGACAGACAACAGTCATTATTTGCACGACCACAAGAGGTCATCGTCAGGTACACGTACGGTAAACATGCAGTAGTTTGTTTCAGACATTTGAACAAACAACAGCTGCTGGGGACAGAGGGGGGGGAGGTGGACGGAGAAGAAATGAAAACACTAAGGAGACAAAATCAAATGCAAATGCCAAAAGAAAACTGAGAGGAGTAAGACCGAAAGAGGAGAGGAGGCGGTGGAAGAAAAAATAAAAACTCTGGCTGTGTTGAGGAAAGAGAGATAGAAGTGACAAATTCATCATGAGTGTAGCAGTGATTGTGGCCGGGAATAAGCCGGCACTGGATTAGAAAACAGACTCAGAGCTGCAGGGTTTAACACAACAACAACAACAACAAACGACAACATCACCTCACCCTCTCATTTCTACATTCTCAATTTCTCTGTGCTCTGTTATTCATCCGTGGGCAATTGCATATCAATATCTCTTCTATCTGACTCTCCCTCCCTCCTTATCTCTCCCTTCTCTCCGTCCCTCTATTATAACCCAACAGCGTGGGCTTGAACTATTATGGAATATTGTGATTGCTCGCTACATTTAGACCGTGAGAGGAGGAGAGGGGGAGGTGAAATAGAGAGATACGGAGAGATGGAAAGACAAAGATAGAGATGGAGTAAGATATGAAAGAAAAAATGTGTAGGACCTTTCATGTAAAGCTATTAGCCATGAGGTGTTAATAAAGTGGAACAAGGTGTGTGTGTGTGTGTGTGTGTGTGTGCGTACGTGCATGTGCAGTGATCTGTCTGGTCTTGAAAAGCTGCAGTTACTGTAATCAGCGCCTATACAATAAAACGCCAAGGGGGAGATGAGAGGAGAGGAGAGAAAAAAGGAGGAGAAAAATGAGAGAAAAGGAGAGGAGAAGAGAGGACAGAAAAGGAGAGAAAAAGAGAGAAGAGAGGAGAGAAAACGAGAGAGGACAGAAAGTGGGAGAGGAGACGAGAAGAGAGAAAAGGAGAGGAGAGGAGAGGAGAGGAGAGGAGAGGGAACTGTTGTGTTCCAGTTTTACTTTGACCTCTGTCTGTCTGTCTGTCCCTCGTCTCCCTGATGACACCACACACATTATGTGAAGCTCCAGAAGGCCTTCTGATGCCTGGGACTGTCAGTGAGCTGTTTTCCCAGTGGCACACAGCCTCCCTGGGCATGACTCATAATGAATACCGACCCCCCCGCCCCTCACACACACACACACACCACTACTCCTTCTCCTCCCCCCCTTGTTCTACCAAGGGTCCTCTACTCACCCGTCAGTCTCCACTCCAGGCCTCTCTCCTCCTCCCCATCCTCTGCTGTTCTCATCTCACCCTCGTCTCCTCTTTCTAATCCTCTCGTCTTTCTTCCGGTCCCGCCGTGCTATCTCTCTCCTCCTGCTCCTGCGCTCCTTTTTTTTTTTCCTCCTTCTTCCTCCCCCCTCGCTCTTGTCTCGCTGCTCTCTCCATCATCCTCTTACTCCATCCCGGTTGGCCTGTAAACTCCCATTTCCTTTTTTTTTTTTCCTAGTTGCCTTTTCTGCTCCCCTCTCAGTCATCCTCTTACTCCCTTCCCGAGCAGTGCTGTGTTATCTCCCGCTTTCAGGCTGGAAATTGGCTCTGGAAAACAGCCAGCACTAGGTTACCCCCCCCCCCTCGCCCCCCTCACTCCTACCATCCCATACACACAACATACCAATAATTCAAACATGGCCTTGTACTGGTGCGTGTTCACAAACAAGCAACAACATTGTTACATATGTCAAGCTTCTCTAAGCGGCAGATAAAAGTGGCAGATTTATCACTTGAAATTCTTAGTCATTTTTGAAACAATGGAGTCTTTATTTTAGTAAGAGGTAGACAAAAGCAGGCTTCTCATTTCTAGCCGGCGGCTGACTGCTCAAATGACAACTGACGCTAGCAGATTTTATCCGCTGTAGCTAGCATGCCAAACATCAGCGACACAAGTTAGCTGAAAACACTGTGTTCGACTGACTTTTTTCATGGCTGTGTACATGATATCAGGCTAAAAAGCTAACGGCTAAAGCTACATGTCCCGGTAAAAAGTCAGTATCTTCACCAGTTGATAAAGGAAAATGTAAAATCTGACTTTTATTTCATTCTAAAAGAACCCCGGTGACTTTACAGAAGAAAAGGACATGCTAACAATTGTAGCTCATTTTAGATAAACACATCATTTAATTCATTCTTCACCCTTTTGCTCTTGTGTTTTTGGTTTCACAAAGGCTACAAAAAGACACCAGCGTCCCAACTCTTTAAATTCTCTCTTTCTTATTACAGCTGCACTTTGCCATGTAGAGAAATCCAAAACTTGACAGATACACGTGACACTGACAACGGTGGTCCCTGAACTATAAGAGCGTCAAATTCAGCAGAGAGGGACTCTCAAATCTGACTCCTAATATAGCTCATAAACCAGGCTGGCTGCACTGATTCAACACTAGATCACTGAGTCTCTCTCTCTCTCTGTGCATGTGTGTGTGTGTGCCTGCAAAAATGAGTGTGCTAGCCGCTGTGTATCTCTGATTATTGTGCAGATCAATTACCCAGCAGTAAATTACCCTGCCACTATACTCACATAATTATCAAAGACACAAACGACAGAGCCGTGTGTAGGTGTGTGAGTGTTAGCAAATGTGTGTGTGCCTTGGTAAGTCTCTGCATATTGATTCCTGAAGCATCAAATGAATCAAATATTTTATCACTACACCTTGGTAGTTGAGCAGGTAGTTAAACTTTAATAAAGTCAACAGTGCATGACTGACAAATTAGACGTTTTCCAAAATGATGAGGGTGTGGAGCTAATTCATATTATATTACCGTACATTACCTCAAACTTCCAACACTTTCTTCAGTTGTAAAAGTATAACACTTTCACCAACATATCATAAACAGGTAGATGATAGAGAATAGAGATTGACTGATCAATAAAATGATCAATAAAATGTCAGAAATTATAGTAAAAAGAACTCAAGGTGATGTCTTCAAAACGCTTGTTTTGTCAGAGCAATTTACTCTTAAATTTGAGAAGGTACAACCAGACTATGTTTTTGCAGTATTTTCTGATGATCAAACAATGGATTTATTGATTACTTGTTTGATAAAAGTAATTGTTTGGTAATATGCACCTCTAAATATGTACAAAACACTAAAGTGAAATGTTAAGGACTTTAAGGCAGTTCTTGCAATTTACTGCTCAAATAAAGTGCGGCAGTATTGTCCATAGCAGATTATATTATGCACCCCAGAAATTAATCTGCACTCCTATGCTGGAATATGACCTCGCCTGTTAGTTTAGTAATTTGAGTGTGAGTTATTTTAGTTGGTTTCTCACCTGAAGAACAGATATCTCTTGCTGCGGCACACCAGGCAATGTCTTCTTTAATATTATCTTTATAATGGCAGGGCTGCTGGGTATTTTTCAATTTCAAAAATAAGTTTCTCTTTTTCTTACAGAAGACGTTCTAACATACCAGACAGAAGAAATAGTGAAGGTACGGTGGCTGGGATGTTTCAGTCCAGAGAGCGAATGCTGCTATTTGATGCATGTCAACATGTTGTATCCTGATGCAGTGATGTCAATTCACAACCATGATGCAGGCTTACAAAGAAAACAACGGTTGTTCTGATGTTATATGTGTGTTGGCCTTAGGTGTCTTACTACCTGTGTGTATTGTGTGCTTTAGTGGTGCATATTACCAAACAATTAAAAAGATCAGATGATCACAAAGTAATAACCACACAGTCAGCACAAACACACGCTTCTGGGCAACATGACTTGCATTTTGTTCCCACACACATGGAGAGTCATTTGTGTTTTGCTGAAGGACATTTTGCCTCCAGGTATGACATGATATGAAGTGATACAGGGGTATAACATGTCATAATGTATTATTGTTGTTATTAGAAGAACAATTTAGTATTTCCATTTGCTTTCCCTTTTTTTTGTGCTTTCATTTGACGTAAAGCTTACATGGTGCTTATATAATGCTCACTGGGAATCAATAAGAACATATGAATGTCATGTTGTTAGTGTTGTTTTCTTTCTTCAGAAGCTTTTGTGAAGACAAGAGGGTGCAGATCATATAACAGCAAAATATGAGTGCAGGTGTATCGAGGAATCAAGGAACAATAATTGAGTGGAATATATTTTAATATAAAAATAACCCTCTAGGTTGGAAAAAAAAAGCATCTCAAAATAGCAAACGCAGGGTGTTAAAATTAACTGAAAATGTGAGAGAGTGAGTGAGAGAGTCAGAGAGAGAGAGATTTTGGGAGGGCTTTGATGTGCAAGATGGTGCATCCTTCTCAGGGTGTAAATGTCAGGTTTCTTACAGAGAACGCCCAGTGTGTGTGTGTGTGTGTGTGTGTTTGTGTATGATACTGCCCATCACACACACGCACACACACACACACACACACAGACACACACACACGCACACATAGTGAGGTCCTGGTATGGATCTATTCCAGTTGTCTACACACACACACACACACACACACACACACACACACACAAACACAGCTATTTCTGTCAGATTGCTGGGAAAAACAAGGACACAAATGGATAGATGGAGACCGAGGGAAGGAAGGAAGGAGGGAAGGAGGAGGAGACGGATGAATGAAAGAAGGAAAGAGAAAAGAGAAAAGGCGGGGATGATGGCAGAAGATGAGAAGAAGAGTTGAGATTAAAGCGTTCACTGATAAATTGGCTCAATGTTGATGTGCTATTGAAGCTGCAACATGTTGCATTTAAACATCAATTCATCATTACAGGAAGTGTTCTGAGACTTTATTTTAATTACAGTAAATGAAAACAACCACCGGGACGACTGACATTCTGACTGACGCTGATGTTTAAAAAAGCTGTACATACTGTAGCAACAGTAAAAAAAAAAAGAGAGCTTGTCAGGGTTCAGATCCTCTGATATGACGTCTCAACCTAAAAATATCAGAATCGGCCCTAAAATACCCAAATCAGTCAAAGTCTCAGAGGCTAAAAATGGGGTTAGATGGGAGGGATGGTGACGTTTGTGGAGGGATATTCTGAGAGGTGGGTGAGAAAGAGAGAGCAGGGGAAAGTTAGTAAGTGGGGAGGAAAGAGTATGTAAGGGAGATATTTATGATTTGATTATAGATTTCATTGCAATTCATCCAATAGTTGTTGCTGTAAGACATTTCAATCTAGACCGAAGGGGTGGACTGACCAACCGACCGACACTGCCATCCCTAGAGGCTTGACACTAGCCTGGATAGACACGAGAAAATGGAGCACGGAAGCAAGAAATACATACCGTGAATTCACAAATAAAACCAGTACTTAAATAATGGCTAGGATTGTGCACCTCACTACTGTTAAAAAACACATTGAGGAGGGAAGGAATTACCTGTACTCTTCAAAGCTTTCTAAATTCAATTCACTTCGCAGAAATACTGTTTTCATTCACAAATCATTTCCCATAGCTTCTGCTTTGTCGTTTCTTTTATTGATAGGATGTGTTGTGTCAACGAACAATACGCTCGCTTCCTACAGATGTTTCATACTAAAAGCCTATCAAGAAAGGGCCTTTTAATGTAAAACATCTGTGCAGGAAGTGTTGCATTTTATCAACAGTAGCTTAAAAGTGGTTAGTAGAAGTCCTTGTGAATGATTTGTGGATTTAAACAGCCTGTATCTACTATAAAAAGAGAGGGAGGGAGAGAAAACAAATGGGTCAAGAGTTTGATTTGCCTCTCTGAAATGTTGATGACACACCCTGATCTTTCTTTCTCTCTCCCTCGCACACACATAGACACACAAACACACACATCCATTACAGAGCAAGGAGATAGATTTACAATCACAGGAAGCCAATCCCACAGACACAGAACCACCAGTCCTCCCTGGTCTGAACCTGATCCAACAGACTGGAGACTAAGCCTACATACACCACTCTCTCTCTTTCTCTCTCTCTCTACCCCCATTGCCTTTATCTCTAACACTCTCCTCAAACTGTCATTTAATACTTACTGCAAACACAAAATGTTTCTAGATATCCGAGTATGTGCCGAGTACACACACACGCAGATAATTTAAACGTCTCGTTCAACAGTCGGTGTTGCTTTTATGCTTTCGTTGCCCCGATCTGAACAAAACTAGAGTCCCACTTGTTTCTTTAAATGTCTGTGGACACATTTTAAGAGCTACAGCGCTATTAGTTTGATGTTTTGTGTTGATACCTGCCACACGTGATGTAGGATGCTGCCAAAAATAGTCACTGTCCAATTGTGAACAATGATACGAACAGCAAAACATGTGGACAAAGCCTTTCTCTGGATAATTACTTTTACAGCCGCACTTGAAAAATTCTCATCGAGTGCTCATGTGGACACAAATGTGAGGGCAGAGTCTATAAATTCCTCAGCTGGCATGAAATGACATGCAATATGATATAAATTTAGGGATGCTGCAGGTTTAAGAAGTTGTCCTCATGTGTAGGATTTAATTATATAACGCTGCTTGTAAACGAGTGAGGCAAATTTGAATTCGCTAATGATAGTATTGTACTGTTTTAATGAATTGATTAAACCAAGCTCAACTGCTTGAAACAAACACCCCTTTCTCAGAAAAATTTGGACGGTAGTAAAAGAAACCGGAGAGCAGAGGGGAGAGAGAGAGAGAAGAGAGAGAGGAGAGTCCACTGGGGCATGTAATGAACTCATATCATGCAGTGTCAGCAGCAGCCCCCCCCCCCCCCTTAATTTACTGCTATAGATTAACCCTCAGAGAGAGTTACACCTCGCGTGAGACAGTTAAAAAGGAAAAAACAAAACAAAACAAGAGTGAGCAGGATGAAGGAGAGAACTGTCGAGGTACTTCAGGTACAGAACTCTCAGTTCTGTTTACCCTCCAATCAGCAAACAACCCTGAGCCTGTAATGTACTGCAAACCTCTTCTGATGGTTTGTCACATAACGAGATGTTTGACTCTTCTGAGGTCTCTAGACTCATCGGACTAACACGTGAAGCAAACTCTGAAAGTAGGTTTTCCTATATTTCACAAGTAAAGAGCACAAGTTAACAGATCTTTTTCATTTTGTACCGAATCACAGCTCAATTCAAAGTTATCTGAACTTGTGCTGAAGCATGAGACTGTCTTGTCCTAACAGCTTGTAAATCTTTATTTATGCCAAAGAATATGTTAGTGTTCCAGTTTTGAGTACTTTGCAGGCCTCTGTGGGCCTCAACATGAACAGAGAGAGATTTTAAAGAGCCTGCAATCCAAAGATGAGAGACTGACTTTCTCTTTTGAATTTGAAGCAGTGAAAGTTCGGGAAGCGAGCTTTTAAATTGATCCTGGGTTTAAAGAGCACACTCAAGATCTTTGAAACCAGGCACCCGACTGCTCTCTCTCAGTCTTTCCTCTCTTTTCTTTCTTTCATTCTCTCTCTCTCTCTGAATTGTCAACCTATTAAATGTCTCTTTGTATGTCACCTATTCACACATACTAACCAATGGAAAGCTTTGGACTGTCACTGACAGAGAGAAGGTGTGTGTGTGTGTGTGTGTATGTGTGTGTCAAGTGTGTGATCATCATAACGGAGCTGTCCCAGTTTTTTTTCTGTGCAGCGAGAGTGTACCGACGTGAGTGTACTAGTTTAGAAACTACATGTAGTGCGAGTGTGTGTGAATGAGACAAGGAGGGAGAAAGAGAGACTGGAGGGGCATGTGTGTGTGTGTGTGTGTGTGTGTGTGTGTGTGGTAGAATTACATGAAGAACAATAGCCTTATTGTACCTGTGTCTGCAGCTACTGTCTGTCTTATGTTGATAGTCCAGCTCTGCACTGAGCCTACTGGCCTGTTTCTCTGCATAACAAATCATTTATACTATTTCCGACAGATATTTTCTTCAACAATAATAGGTTTTTTTTTGTTTTTGTTTTTTCTAAGTGTTATATAAAAAATGCAGGCTTCTGTCCAATGCTAAACTTGAAACATGTTATACACATGTGAGCTTTACAGTGATGTAAGCATTGCAAGTTTCTCCTGCTGTATTTACATTAGGTATAACCAATGTGAGGCAATAAAAAAAATAACTTACACTTCAAGTATCATTTAGCATTTTAAAATGATTTTTTCTGTTCTGCTGGAATATATATTGAGAGGATAAAGCATATATACAGTACAATAATCAATTAATTGAAAGTTTTACAAAAATGCAAGCTAGCAAGACACCATTTATAAAAAAGTAAGCTAATATAATCATCATTTTCTGTGCATGTGGATGTAAAGGTAACATCATTTTTACTCCATTTATACCTGCGGGTACCATCTCCTGAGAAAATGAAGGCTCAATTTAAAGCCTCTTTCTATTGTCTTATTGCTATATATTAAATGTGGAATATTGCACAGGCAGATCTGAAGACACACTACTTATATCTGTGTACACTTGGTTTTAATTGTATTGAGTAGACTACCTGAATAACCTTGTCTTTTGATTTCTAGCGGGCTTTCTTCCCGTTAGCTACCGTAGCTAACGAGAAGAAAGCCCTCTAGGAATCAGTTAGCTAAGCTAGCAGCCCTACAGCCATAGAATACTGGATCAGTATCCAGTCAGGCTCATCTATATGTTCATATGAAAATCAACAGACACTGACACCAACCCCTGCTGTAGTTACTTGTTTGTGCAAAGCAATAACGTTACTCAATCTACTACTATGCACTACACATCATTACAATAGCTGTTCCCAAATTCAATATTCAATTGTGACCTCTTCAGTGAATACGCTTCTGTCTTCTCTCTTATTTCCAAAGTGGTGTTGATCATTTTTTCAGAAGTCATCCTTCACAAAAAATGATTTAGAGATGAATGTCTATTTGTGGCAGCAGTTTCCTTGACCTGGCATGTTTGTTGACATGTCCACAGGCTCTACGTAGCTAATTTGCACATCGAGATCAAATCACAGTGCGGGCACAATTTAGAAAACAAGAACACATTTTAATACCGGGTGTAAATGTGGCCTTTCAGTCGGCTATCTTTTGTGTTGCTATCAGTCGGAAGCGCAAGATTAATGTCAACGGTCAACCGAGTCTTCCTCAACTCTCGGTCTTGTTTATTGATTTTTTTGATTTTAGGCCGATTCACAAAGGAAATTAAAGAAAGCAGGCTGACGAAACTATAAAAAGATAGTAAAGGTCAACAAGAGATTAAGTTTTTATATTGTATTAACTCAAAAAGCCTGCCAATGCATGGTGAGATTTCTTTCCTGATATTTTACAATAATGTTCCATCTTTGTGCAAGCTAAGTCAACTAAAAGAACTAGTTAATAATGAAAAAGCAACTCAGAGCCCAGATATACTATTACACTGAGTTGAACAACGAGTTTCCCTTTTGCTACCCACACTGCACCATCCCCCTTATGTTGGCACCTGGCCCTGCAACCATAGAAGCATGCAGAGGGGGCCCGGAGTTCACCCACTGGGATGGGGGTGAAGAGGGAAGGAGAGAAGAAAGAACTGGGAAAGAGATGATACAGTCAAAGATAAAAGTCTCAAGATCAAGAGTGATTAGGGTATAAGCATGTGAAAGGGAATATCTCATCAAATCCCTCAAGGGTTGAGGAGGAGGTCTGGGTGATTGGGAGAGGAGAGGAGGGGAGGTAGGTTAGCAGCGGGATGAGACTCAAACTGGAAAAGGCATATGAGGCGAGCAAAGGGAAGGAGAGCAGGATGAGGGAGGCATGCAGAGAGATCAGGAGGGGAAGAGAGGGATGAAAAGGATGGGTGATGGATGCAGAGATGAAAAGGATGGACCGGAGGGAGAGAAGGTAGGGGGCCAGGAACGGCAGAATGGGATGAAGGGAAAGATGAGAAGGGATGAGAGGGGACAGTGGAATGAGAGCGGAGGGAAGAGACAAAAAGAGGGATGAGAGGAGGAGAGCAGAGACTGATGACAAGCGATTAAGAAAAGGAAAAGAAAGGGAAAAAGATACGGAATGTATGATAGCCAGTGGGCCAGTAGGTCTGCTGTGCTAATCTGTATTGTCAGACTATGGTGTAATCCCATGCTAACACACACACGCACACACACACACACACACAGCGCCGGGCTAAAGTGTCTGGCTGGATCCCGTGGTGCTGAATTGGAATAACTGTCGATGCTCCAGAAATTTCCTGGCCGGCACTGCTTGCTTGTTGCCATGGCGATGGCTCCAGGAACAAGGAGCGAGAGGAAGAGCAAGAGAGAGAGAGAGAAAGAGAGTAAGAGTAGGAAAGTGTGGAAAGATAAGCTAGGTAGAGGGGGAGGGATGGAAAAAAAAAAAAGTGAAAGAAAACTGAAACCAGAACCAGGCGGGGCCACAGCGGGTTTGGCACCAACTCACCACACACACACACACACACACATATATATATATGTATATATACGCATGCATGCACACTTGCCATACGCACAAGCGTTCAGAGCCAAACCACATGTTCTGCATGTGTTGAACAGCTGCATACAACCAGCCCATTAGCCAGAACATACAAACAACACTGCTCATTGGCTCAGGGACGCCACTATTTCTCCTCCATTGGCTGACGCGCTGAACACACACCTACTGCATCAGAGGGATCAAAGCAGACGACTTAACTGAACACGGATGTCGGTACAACATACTATGTAAACACACACATGCTGCACAGTGCTCATGTCTGCTCACATTGTTGAAACTCACCCTTTTACATTCATACTAAATGTCGACTTTAAGTTTCAATGCTGCTCAAAGCAACCACAAAATCCATTTTCTATGTTTGTGAACCAGTATGTTGTGTGTTGCATGATTATTGCATATAAAAATGAAAGTTTTCTTCTCTTTCTGCAGTCTGTGTTATGAATTTAACCTAATTATTATGGTGGCCCCAAAGGACAAAGCACATAGAAGAGTGAAAGCATAGATATTAAGGGAATCCAGAAATGCAACAAATGCTCAAAAAACACATACAAAAAGGTAAAACACAAGCAACAACAAAAATACTGGCGAGGACTGTTATCATGGCATTTTATTATGCTATTTGGAAATTTGCTCATGACGCTTTCACCCTGCAGCCGAGTGAGAATGGCCCAGATCCAGAGATGACTGGCTGGTCAATGTATGTGGTCATTCTGGAGGAAACAGTCTTTATCTCAACAAGCCTTTTGGTAATTTACCACTGGCGCTGATGTCTGTAGTATTGATATATGATATAATTCCTTTTAGAACATAAATTTTGGTCTCAGAGATGATATATAATATTAGTTGCTGCCACATTTGCTAATCTGAAGATAAAATTAACAGAACAGCGCTGCATCTGTGGACTTCAATAAAAATCATCCACTATATATGAATGAAAATAACTCCTGAGTTGAACTTGCCAAGTGTAGCGATTAGCTTTGTAGCATTTTTCTTGTTGCATATGTTTTCCCCTTTTATATGTGTATTGATATTTGTAGCATTTCTTGATTTGGAGCATGTTTTTCTTACTGTTTGTGCTTTCACTCTTGCGTGTGCTTTGTCCTCAGGGGCCACCGTAGATTACGCTTTGATCTTGGGCTCACTCGTCTGTAGATGCTCACACATGCATTTAAAGGGACTTGTATGGACAAATGCATGTACAAACACATGAGCACACATACGCAGACCTATTCGCAGTCCCAGAAGCAATCATGAGACACACACACTAAGCTGCAGTCACATGCACAAGCACACACACATACTCATAACCCACAAACACATGCGCTTTTCTGGGGCAGAATGGAGGGACAGATGTTGGACCATCATTTTGGCTCATCTGGATAAAAGGTGTACTATTTAAAACTGGTCTGGGACCTATGTTTCTTTTTTTAACCCCCCTCCCTCCCTCTCTCCCGTCTTTCCACTGTAAAGGTTGAAATACAGTGCACTAGGAATAAGGAAAGCAGGCAGCTGTTGCTTTGGTGGAATCTTCTAGAATCCCTCTTTTCCTGTTGTCAGCTCGGGCCGTCCAGATCCTGGCCCGGTTCAACATGACTAATCACCCTCACCAGCTCCCTGACAGCAACACACTGCCAGCCAGACTGATTCATTGGGCATGCAGAGACGGAAGGGGGAGCAGGGGGCAGGAGAAAGAGGGAGGCAGAATGAGATGTAGAGAGAAAAAATATGGAGGTAGGCACTGCAAGTGACAGGCTATCCGGAAATTTATGGTCTGTGCAAACACACTGATGCAAATTTAACCAGTCCCTGAAACATATGTGCCAACATCCACATTTGTCTTTTTGGCCAGTCTTTACATTTACTGCATGACGTGACCCATCAGAATTCAGCACAGGGAAGCAAATGATGTCTATCTTGGTCTTTTACTGTGATGGTACAACCAATGACTCAGCACAGGATGCAGTTTCATATTTTTTCACACATTGAGGTGTAAACATTTGCAATTCGCACCCTGCTTTTTACTTGCTCTCTTGCACTTTCCACTTGTTATCGGACTTTGACCTGCATTATTAATCAAAGTCAACCTCATCTAGTTTTACTGGAATAAATGGCTTCATATATTTGGTTCTTATTGAATTAAAGTAGAGTCTACAATCATGCTAGGGGTTCTGTGACGCTGTAGGCAAAAAGTGGTGCTTTGAACTAAATGCTAATGTCGGCATGCTAACATAACATGCTAGCGATGACAATGTAAAATGCTGAAGTTTAGCAGGTATAATGTTTGTCAAATGAAAAAGAAAGCTGTTAGAGTTGAGATATTTCAGTTTGAACTAAACCAACACTGCCATCCCTAGAGTCAAGCTGCTAGCATGGCTAAAAATAATTACTTTTCCCAGCAGTATATGTGAAATGTAGTGGGGCCATGCTTACTAATAGAAGAATAAATGACTAAGGTAGATGTAAACATAAATCCTATTTTTGGCTCTGCAAACAGCATCACAGATGTCAAGAGCAGAAGGTCAAACACTTCTTATTCCAAAAGAATAATGGAAAACTGCAAGTTATTGTTGGGAAGAAAAAGAGAGAAAGACGTAAACAGAGGACATATAGATCTGTCTGTTGTATAAAGAAAAACATGTAAATAGACCTTTAACATGTGTGTCTGTTTGTGTCTGTTCTCCATACATGTGTGTTTAAGTGTTGTGTTGCTGGTTCTTGTGTACCGGCATATTCATGGTGCCTGTGTGTGTGTGTGTGTGTGTGTGTGTGTGTGTGTGTGATAGATCACATGTCTTGCCATGAGGTCTGTGGTGACTTAGCAGACAAACAGAGATGTTTCAGTTTAGAGAGACAGAACTGTGACACATCAAAAACACCAAGGGCAAGATTTGTCGTTTTATCTTCCACCTCGTTCATTTGTTTCTTTTCTTATTTTTCCTTTCTCTCTTTTCCTGCCGTTCTTTCTTCCGTTAGGGAGGATAGAGCTCACACTCACTTAATATCCTTTAGTTTTCCCAGCTGCTCTGAGGATTGGGTTCAGATGGTCTGAAAGTCTTCCAGTCACAAGTTCACTGATCATCTCTAACCATCAGCCTAAACGCATATTTTTGAAGAGTTCAAGCTTCCTGGAAAATAAATCTGACCCAGATATCTTCCTCCAGATCAGCGGGAGAGGTGTCCTCACAGCCAAAGAGACTACACAAGGAAAGGCTGAAATATTTATGAGTTAGATGAAGGGGAGGCCTTCATCGCCAGCTCCAGATCCTGCTTTGAACATTGCAATTATTTACTATCGGTGGGCACTTGTTCACCTTCACAGATCTGATAACGAAACACAGGTGATACAGATGTAACGTTAACATCCAATGATGTACATAACACCGCAGTTTACTGCTAAAAAGTGATGCTAGGAGCAGTCTAATTCTCTGGTTTAAATTATTTTTAGTATATTGTAAACGCACAAATAAAATCACCTTTGCACCATGTATTAATTTATTTCAGAAAAAGAGGGAAAGTGACAAAGTGAGGCAGTAAAACTTGCTCTTCTCTTTCTTCAACAGCAATAGAGGACATTTCATTCAATAATCATGCAATCCTGAGGCCATATTCAGACCAAATCAGGTGGTGCGGTGAAAACGCCAGTCCTCTCATTCATTTGAATGGGGTTAGTGCATTTATGGCTGCAGCAGCGCCACACTGGCCTGCGTCGAGAAAGTTGATCCAGAGTCAACTTCTGGAGAAACGCAAGCCAACGTCATGCTTCAGTGGCCAATCACAACCGGCGATCAGACTGATCAGAGCTGTAAACTCTCCCATGAGGGAGTATAAAGATGTCACCAGGAGGAGGGGAGGACGTTTCTCTTTGTCTGATAACGTCTAAAGTAAAGTTAGACTTTGCTGTCGGCTTCCTGATTCATTTCAAAACAGACGAGAAAAAGAGAAAGAGAGCTGAGAGCGCCCGTGAGAGAGAGAGAGAGAGAGAGAGAGAGAGAGCAGCTGTGGTCGAGTGAGCAAGAGAGTGAATGAGGAGAGGAAGTGGTGGTAGCCAGAAAGCCGGTGAATCAGATCAGTAAAAAGTTATCTGATTGTTTCACAGCGATTAAGAATAAAGGTTTCACAAATCTGAAACTGTGTTTTAATGACTCTCTGGAGTCTCCTTGGTAATCTAGTCCAGATATGACAAGTCTAAGTAAGAAATAACAATGAAATCGCCTTTTTTCTTTTCTCATAAGCAAAATAAAGGTTTCACAAATCTGAAAGTGGGTTTAAATAGTGTTAAGGCTTTAACTATGATGTCTAACACTTTTTCATGAGTGTAAGACGGAGAATAAAACAGAGAATCAGCTGCTGAATATCATTATTTATTGTTATGTTTCCCTTTGATCTCTCAAGCAACTGTCTTCAACTGTGTCAATGATCAAACCAAACAATCAGGGGTCAATGGTCATGTTCAGTATTCAAAGTGACCAATCAAAGGAGCAGACTGTCTATTCCTCAAAAGTCAACTTGATGAGCGAGCTAGCGTTAAGCAGTTTCAAACGAAATTTTAAAATTTTTATGTGCAGTGTTATATTGCTGTAACAGGACCATTATTCTAATTAGGACCCAGTAATTTTGAAATTTCTGTAATATTGTCTGTTTTGTCAGTTGTGTAAAAACCTGAGTGAATACTTTTATATTACATACTTAACTATTAAAATTCTACAAAAATACAAATAATCATATTTGAGAAGCTGGGACCAGTGTATTTTTGCTTAGAAAATGTCTTACATAATAATCAAAATTGTTTATCAAGCAAGTAATCATTTCAGCTCTTGTTTCCTGCAACACACAGTCGATTTCTTTTCTTCTTTTCATCCTAATCAGACCAACCGGTTGGAAGTCCGTGGGAGACATCACCTCCCTCCCGCAATCACTTGAATTTAGATATTTTTGCCATCATCCAATTTCGTAACAAAATCCAAACCAAAACCCTTTTCAGTTGCTTTTTTCACACCACTAATGTATCTTTGCTTGAGAGGTTTATTTTTATACTCTTGCCAACCCTGTGGAGCTGCTCACTGGACAAAAGCAAAGCTCTAATTTTATTAGGTATTCCATTGTAATAATAGGTCTACATATGATTTATGGGGCAGTGTGTAAAATGGTCATGTACAGCAAGCCTTTTCCTGGATAAATCAAGGCTGCACTGTAGAAAATGAAATTGCCATTTTTTAATTTGTTGCACTAATGCAGATGAAAGAGTTCTACAATAACTATCCGTGCATGAAGAGCTAGGTGGGCATGCTCGGTTTCCTCCTTGAAAAAGGACTCAAGTAGGTTCATATGGGCGAGATTGATTTCACAGTGCTGAGTTTTACGAGACTGAAAGCATCCAACTGAGACAAGCGGAAAAAGACAGTGAGGGTTATACAAAATACCAAAATAGGGAAAAAAGAAGAAAGAAAAGACAGACCTGGCTTGAAATCATGTCAGATGGCTGTCAATAAGTAATCTGATGTATTGTTAAAGCTGGATTTGGATGAAAATGCACATGCACGTGAACTTTCAAACACTATCACACACACACATACTGTAAGTGAATGCATTAGAGGTCAGGTACATTATACGGCATCTTTTGCAAATCTGCTGCTGTGTGGGCAGCAGTCCAACACCAAACATCTGTTCAGCTGCTGGATCACACATGTACTAGGTTATGTATGGAAACACATACACACATACTGCCTCACACACACACACACACACACACACACACACACTGGGCCAGACTCAACATCTGTCTTGCTGGACAGTCCCTTCTGGTCTCTGATCTCTGCCTCCTGTATGAGTATGTACACATACACACACACATGCTATGAAAGGAGCGGTCATGCAGATATTTTGTTACACCAGATGGTGATGTTACTAGTGCATACAGCTACAGTAATGGATCAGCTACCTTTTCAGAGCGGTTAATCCAGAGAGGTGGGACCACACAGCCCTTCTATAGGATGATCATTTCATGAATCCATCTGACACAACAACAGGTTTGTGGACACACATGAAACCCATGTTGAGTGACAGCTGCTTGACAGCTCATCTCACTGTCAGCAATTGCCCGTTCACCAAACTCGGCCTCCGAACAGTGATTCTCCAATCATAGCTTAGCAACCATTGGATTTGTTTACTGTAAGTTTGGTAGGTGTTGTCTTTTTTTTAGCCTTCCCAAAACCAAAAAAACATAAATGCAAAAATGTAAGGAATGGTTTCATTTGTGTGTCATCTGTCCTAATGTAAGCTGCAACCATTAGCGTCTCTGAACCTACAACCAACCTACAGTAACCGAGGAAAAGACCTCATCACGATAGCACATCCACTGTAGTATTTCCTACAGAGTATAGGGTACATGAGCGACTCTGTCCTCTTCTTTACTGGCTTTAGAAGTTCACAATCCAGCAACCCCAGCAATGTTACCCATGATGGCGTTAGCCATTGCCAAACACAACGGTTAGTTCTCATCCTAAAAGCCTTTTCTCTTGTAACGTTAAAAGTGAAAATATTCAGTTTGACAAGACAAACAAGTAAGCAGCAAAATAGGGATATGTTAGAACAAAATAAGTTTTTGATTTTTCCATATCATACTTTCACTATCATACTACTAAGACATGGTTGTACACTACATCACAATAAAAATGCTGTTTCTTTATTTAATCAACTGGTGAGGATGCTGTCTTTTAGTTTTGTATGTGGCCACCAAACGCATAGCCTACCTCCTTTACAAGATTCTTGTTTTAAAATAAATCAGCTGGGAACATTAAAAAGTCCAATGAAGATGGTGTTTTCAAGTCATGTAGCTAACATTAGCTTACTTAGCTAGCTAGCTACAGCTGATAAGTATTTCTCTGTTTTGTGTCTTCGGGTTATGCTAACCCATTGTTGCTAACTTTGGAGCTAACCCCCTTTATTTTTCCAGCATTTGGGGAAACAACAGACGTGACTTTTTAACATTTATTAACTGACACACTATAGTCTGTACTGTACATTTACTACCAGACTGACAACTTACCGCTAATCCTTTCCTCTGCCCCGCTCACATCCACCGTCACTTCTCTGCCCCTCGCTCTTTCCCACTCGCCACGCAAACATACTCCTTAACGGTAGTCGCGTGGCTCGTTCCCAGGCAACGACAGAGGTTGACTCACGTACCGGCACAGAGACTCTCAAACGCTATCGAATGAATAGCCATTCATTCGGATATCAAATGTTAAAAAATATTTTTTGGGGCCTGGCGGGGGTTCTCGTTGTGTCATTATGGAGAAACACACATTGAGTAAACGTTCAGTACGTTCAATAAACGTACAATACAGTTAGGTCCAGCAGTCTCCATTAGGTTGGGCGAGTTCAAAGTTGTGAAAACAACGGGGGTGTTTTGAAAACACCCCGTTTTCACAGGTAATTTGTTAGTCTGTCCCTCCCGCCGCAGGAAATAATGGATTACTCCTGGAAAGCTACTGATGTAGCACTTTTCTCCTTATAAAAATAACACGGAGATTATTCGACCAATGAGAGTTCAGTCGGATGAGAGCATATCGACCGACTAATCGACCAGCAGACTACAGCCCTAAAAATTACAGCTTGCAAAATCGACAGTCGCCAGCTAGAAATGCAAAGCCTGCTTTTGTATAACTCTGTCTGTAATAAAAGACCCATTGTTTCAAACCTTACTAAGACTTCCAAGTGGTAAATCTATTAACGTTATAATTGTAACCTGCCTTGCAGTAACGGAAAGCTTGACAGGCGTAGCAACAGTAGCTAAGGTGTGGTACTTAGCCAATAGTCAATTATTTATCCATTAAATTCAGGTGTATGGAAGAAATTTGTTAAGTTTAGAGTTAGTTTAGAACCGTTTTGCACTGTAGCAGACAGCATTATTTTACTTCTTAAGAAAAGTGTATTTCTGAAGAATATCATACAGCAACTTTAACCCCAAAATATTCTCACAGATATCAAAGGGCCTGGCCAAAGGGTGTGTCAGTGCACGACACATTTTCCCAAGCCGTGAGCCTGCACCCAAACTGTGTCACAGCCCTGTTGTTAGTGGCCACTCGCATAGCAAGAGCGGCAGTATTCATTCAGAAAGTCCCAAGGCGATGCTAAATGTATTCACTGTGGGTGTGGGGCGGAACATTTCCAAAAGCTTCTCATGTAGAGTACAGTAAAACCTTGTCCAGACCATGTTAGTTTAAGTTTAAGAGCTGAGAGTGAAAAAAATGCATAATTTCCTGCCTTTATTAGCTGCTCAAACATTAATTTGAAGCAGTAAGAATACACTCAATGTTGTGAATTCAGGGCATGAGTGGAAAAATCCTGCGTGGCGATGTAGAGGCATAGTCTCACTCTGCAGCAGCTCATGAGAAGACACATACACACACACGCGAGTGCACCTCTACAAGCTAACATACACCTACACATGCATACAGCCATTATATTAGTTACATAAAAAGTCTCAAATGACATGGCTCAGTTGTCTGTTGTCTGTTTTCTATCTCTCTAGTACCTCTGAGACTCAACTCTCATGGCTGCAGAGGAGTGTGCTAGCATGCGTGTGTGAGCGTGACAACTTTTGTCCCCTTCCTGCAATGCTTGACTTCCACTGTAACAATTATTACACACACACACTGGTAAATTCCAACAGTCTGTACCTTTCTGTGCCAGTCCTATGATGTTTGGGGAAAGTTGTGTCTGTGTTTTTGTGTATGTGAGAGTGTGTGTGCATAACCTAGTACAGTGGGGGGTTAATGTCATTTCTTTAATCAGTGCTGATTGAGCAAGGGAGGTCCAACCCCGCTTCCCTTCTCATTTTCTGGGTGGTCTTCATATCCAGACTAAGCCACTTACTCCCCTTCCCTTCTCATCCTGTTAATCTGGTGTGTAGCTACAATAGAATAGAATAGAATAGAATAGAATAGAATAGAATAGAATAGTCCTGACATCCACCATTAACTGTCATATCGCACTTCACACGACATAGGACCTCTCTTGTTTCTGTCCCATCTTTATGCTGCTTGTCTCTCCTTATTGTCACCTCTACCTCCTTACCTGCATTTTACTTTTGCTTTGCTCTCCTCTCCTTCACACTTCCTCCTCTTGCTGCTTATATTTCCTCTCCTTCGTCCTATCACATCACCTCTCCTGTGCTCTTTCCTTCTCCCTGAACTTGCCACCGACCCAGTAAACTATGTGGATGTTATTTTTGGTGCAGTGCATTGTGTAGATGAGTAAGTGAGTGTGAGAGAGAAGCTTTATGTGTGCACAGCAGTCGGCAATCAGAATTTAAGTGAGGTGGTGTTCAGCTATCCCTCTGTTTCATCGACATGTTCCCTCTTTCATCACTTTCAGCCTTTCATCAACCCTCATACATCTGTCTCACTCCCTCATCACGAAACATCTTCCCCTCCTCTTTTGACTACAAGATATCTCTTTTTTTTTGCTGTCCTCTCTCTTCTGTGACTCCTCTCGCCATTCCCCCGTTTTCCTCAAAGCAAAATTGTCCATCCACCTCTCTCCCTCTCTCTCTCCATCTGTTCTGTAATTCAATCATAGAGGCAGTCAGCAGCAGGAGTGAGAGATGATGTTTTGAAGGAAAATGCGGGGAACTCAGCCAGCCACTCTCTCAGTATTATCATTTATAATACATGCTGCACTTCAGTTTAAGATAAAACTCTGTATCAATAACACTGTTGGAGCAATCTTTTGCATATTTGCCTTTTTTCCCCTCCATGTAAGCCTTAATATAATAACATACTTAATATGAAATGCTTTAGGTGCACTTTGCCGACTTGCTCCAAAATAGACTTTTATATGTAACAAGACTGACTCTAGCCATGCTAGCGGCCAGGGGTGTCATGCAGTCAGTTTTTTTGAGGGGGCACAGTTTCACAAAACATATGTTAATGTTCACATCAAATAAGTTGTTAATGATATTAACAATATTACAATATGTATGCAATATTGAACAAGAAAATGTTAGCAAAACGGCTTTAAACTCAGGGGTAACATTAGCTGGTTAGCTAGCCCTCACAGTTTATTATTAAACCTGAAGTTAAGAAAACTCACAAACATGTACCCACTGTTTTTACCTAGACTATTTAAAATACAATATTTAAAATCTCCTCATGTCCACCCCCTGTTTTGTTGGACACATTTCAGTTCTGCAAATTTGTTTTGATAAAAGTAATTTGCTGCTAATAATAGCAAAGGACAACAAGCTAACACTTAATGTTAATTACTTGTGGGTTATACTTAAAACCACTGATGCTAAAGTCAGTTTGAAAGGAAAGTCTGAAACTCTAAGTAACTGACAGATTCATTAAAGTCATGGCATGCATTAAGTTTTATGGCATGAGCTGAGACTATCCTTTTTACCTCATACGAAAAACAAACAATGCAAAACAATAGTCTCAAAATACAAAATCAAACATTTCATCCACTGTTCTTAGATTAGAATGCAAACATGCTAACATTTGCTAATTAGCACTAAGCTCAAAGGACAGCTGAGACTGATGGGAATCTCATTAGTTTTGCAGGCATTTGTATTTTGTATTCCATGCTTCTTTCTTGTCAAACCCTGGTGCCTAAATTACCCACAACTCAACCACCAAGAGTTCAGTTCAGGTGTGTTATGCTAGTAGCAGCTAATGCAGCCTCAAGCTGGAATAAACCCCCACTTTATACATGATTTCTTCAAGGCCCTCTTTGATGATATGACAGCAACACCTCCAGCATACATTTTCCTCTCCCTAATGCATGTCATTTAAACCTTATCTCATCTGAGATACCTGCACTCGTTATGATTCTCAGGCAGTTACAATTCACAGCAGTACTGCAAGACAAAGAGCTGGCATCCTGGATACAAGTACTGAACATACAACTACATTTATCAGCATGAGGCTTTAAGCAGTACTGGATGGTATGATATAGTGTCCCAAAAAAGCCAAAACAAGCTTCTCTCCACCATATTTCTTTCATTGACGGTTATAGTTGCAGAGAGAGCACAGTTAACAAATATGAAGACTCTGGCTGACAGTATGTGAGGCTTCCTCTCTGCCTGCCTGCTCCTTTGTGAATGTGCACTGGTGTGGATGCAATCATCTGCTCTACTCCTCTGCCAGCCTCGCACATCAACACAGAGATGGGGGGGAGAGAGAGAGAGAGACAGGGGGTGGTGTCTAGAGTGGTCTGTGAGCATTAGCATCTCCTCTGGCTTACAAGAAAGAAAAAAGGAAGGAGGCAGATAGTGTTGTGTAGAGATGGAGGCATGTGTCAGTCTCTCATGGCAGTAAACAGAGAGAGAGGAGGGGGCGGGTATTGTGCCAGAGGTTGAATCTTAATCATTTTACTGATGCAACAGACACATAGACAAATCTCTTTCTTCCACAAACACACAGCCTTTAATGACACACAATAAATGACAAACATCAATACACATTACACCACCCACCTTGACACACCAACACTGACAGCCCATTAACAAACACAGACCTCAGGTCACACTCAAGGTCTGCTCCATGTGCGCACACACACACACACACACACACACACACACACACACACACACACACACACACACCACACACACACACACACACAACCTTGTCTAGTTAGTCCCTACAGGTGTTTTTTTGTGATTATTGTGTCCAAAAATGCTTGATTTTGCAGCAGCTTTTCTCAAAAATTGTGATACAATTTGCAATGCTTGATGTACTTTTTTCTGTAAAATTGTGGGAATTGGGAAAAATTGCGAGCACAGGAAAAAAAATGTGATTTTTTTAAAATAAACTACTAACAATGAAGTGTCATATGTAGTCACTTCCTGTGTGGTGCGATGACGTATGTTACCACAACACAAAATGTGACAATTGGTCCAAATCAGACTGACCATTTCATTTGGAAAAGTTGCAGTAATTTAGCAGAATTGTAAGCTCTCGCGTTAATTATTGCGATTAACTTCTTGGAAGGACTATTTAATGCAGAGAAATCATGGGAAAATTGCAAACCCTCGCAAATACTGCAGAGATTGGTTGAACTTGCAATTAGTTATTGCGATCGCAAGATCACAATATCCTGGAGGGTTTAGTGCCTTGTGCAGAAGGCAAGATGAGTGACAGCAAACTGATGATGGCTCTCCAGATGGTGCCAGATGTGTCTGCATGAACATGTAGTTCTGTGTGTGTGTGTGTGTGTGTGTGTGTGTGTGTGTGTGTGTGTATGTGTGTGCGTGTGTGTGTGTTTGTGTGTGTGTGATGCAGGTGCATATGTGCAGACTGTATGTCTGGCCTGAGTAGGAGTAAATGAGTTGCAGTAGGGCAGAGCCCTGGCCAGACCCATATCTCACACACACACACACACACACACAGACCAAACCCAACCTTACCTCCTCCTTTACACACATAGACACCTCTGTGCACACACAGTTCAACCACACATCCACCCTTTACCACCACAAACCACTCACACATTTCTCTCCTTCCTCCACAAACAGACCCCAACACACACACACACAGCTGTCCTGTGAGCTTTGTGTTTAATGCTAGATGACAAACAGGTCTGCGTTAACATCAGCCCAGCGTTACTTCCCTGCTGTTTGTCTGGGACTCTCAACCCCACTCTGTCATTATTGCCTCGCTGCTTCTGCCCTGTTAGTTTGTACTAAGAGAACAGTCCGCTTCATGTAATATCAGTGTCCTGCAGACATTTTACAGGCACAACACACAACGCTTTTCGGGAACTGAGAAAAAAGGGGTTGATTTGATTTTTGCGTCCACATATGAATCAGATGGTGTGTTCAACAGTTTGTCTTGCACAAAGCAGTTTCTGTGGTAGGGGTAGCTGTCAGTTATACAAATGATAAAATTAAGTGTAATGCTGGAAAGGCAGAGCTTTGCAGCAGACTGACAGGATTGGAAATTGAGAGGCTCAGACAAATAGAGGGAGAGAGACTCTACAACAAAGCTGAGCAGGGACAGACCTCGATCCTGTCTTTAAACATCTTCACTTATGCTAGATGGTACTTCCAAGCAGGCATAAGTGTACGTTATAGCAGGGCAAACCCTAAGATGGAAGCATGAAATGTTCCAGTCAGCCAACGATTGATTAAGTGTTTATCGAGCAGTGATGGCGGCCTGTGTCATTGGATGCCAGATGAATGATTGATTATCCAACATGCCCCATGTGTAATACGACTAAAAGCCGTACACAGTGGAAAAAAAGTAACAGCAACACCTGACAATGGAATACAGTCGCCAATTAATTTGTGAAGTTTACAAAGTTAATGTTGTAACTTTTCACATATTGTCAATCTCAAACTACTACTGTCATTTGTGTAGACATTATAACATCTATATTTGTAGCATTGCTTTCACATACAATCCCAGGTTTGTTTGAATTTAGCATTGTTTTGTTACATTTACAATTGCATTTATGATTCATTCAAGACAGACAAGTGTTGTTTAAATTTAGTTGTTTATTGATTTAAGTCCTGAGTTTCTTGAGTTATATATTAATTTGCTTTACTTACCATACCCACCATGCTTCCCAGGAGATAAAAGGGGGAGTCACCCAACCACTTCCTGCTTTTAAGCTCTTGCTTACATCACTAATGATGTCATGGGTTGGACCAAGTATGGGGGGATTGATTGTATTTAGTTACATGTTTGGGTTAATATTCCTGTGAATGATGTGTGCCTGTGTAAACAATGTTAACTGATACAAGTGACAGTGCCAGTTTTAGTATAAGGCAATAATTAAGGGACATCCCTGTGAGAAATATGGTTCTACCTAGACAGACTGGAGGGCCTTTAAGGAGAGAGTTTTGGGTTTGGAGGGAGAGCAGAAGGGAAAGAGGATGTCTGGATAGCTGTGTGCACATGATCATAGCTTAGTTTTCCTGAGTTAAACCAGATTAAGCCAAGTTTGATTTGTTTGTTTTCGTTTTATTTTTGGAGACACTTGTTTTTTGGTCACAGTGGTCTGAATAAACCACTTTTTTGTTGTTGTCACTGAACAAGTCTGAGTCTGCGTCCTATCACCGTCCTTGACTCCCTGGCTATGCTCATCCACAAGCACTCAATTCATATTTGTCTTCCTTTTCCCGTTAATTAGTACCAGATTCAATAGTTCTTTCAAGGAAAGTCCTTGAGAATGTATTCAGAAATTATTTATTTGTACAGTGAAGCGTCCAAATATGAATAAAATTCTGGTGGAGAAATTCTGAATCCTTTATTTGCTTATTTCAATGGCCTAAAAGTAACAGTAAAGTCTAAAAACACAGGAGGCAGCCTGGAATATAAAATAACATATTGTTATTGTGTAATAAATGTAATGAGCCACCTGTGTTCTCTTTTTGAGGTTGAGGTTTGTGGCATTCTTCATGATAATATGCAGCATGTACTGCTGCTGTCCTCTATCATCTGCAGAATCTGCTTTAAATTGCTTTAGTTGCCATCTGTATGCACTACAATCCACTTAGGTTTGGTGCACAACTGTGTGTGCTGCAAGCAACTGTCTGTTGCCTATAAAATTTGTTTGGGGGCTTACATGTACTCTGTATTTGTTATACTAAACAGTAGTCTGAGAGCGGCTGCCCGCTGAAGTGCACTTCACTGTAGCCTAAAGGTTGTTTTGTGATGTGCTCTTGTACATAATGTACTCTGAGTTCCACAGACACTATTTTGGACCCTACTTGTGCGTGCTGGACTTTACCAATTGTCTTGTAGTTAAGGGATGCCTATATTTTAAACCAGACAGTCCACAGACTACCTTTAATCCAAGAGGTTTCCTGTATGTGCCCTGCTCTACTGTAGCCTGCCGACTTTGTTTGCATGCAGTGCACCCCGCCGGCTCCTACAAACTGTTTGGAAGCCATGTGCTGTACTTCACTGAATCCAGCAGAGTCAACTTTGCCATCTGTGGCAAGTTAGCTCAGTACAAAAAGCAAGTTCAGGTGAAAATCAAAAGTGACGTTTTCTATATGCTTTAATAATAGATGCAAAAAATCTACTAAATAATATTTTCCTCCTTTCTCAAATTATGTTAGATTCAATGAGCAATTTCACCCATAAATGTGTTACAGCATGCAAGATTGACAGTGTGGTCATAAACTGCAAAATTTAAATGCAGATACTAGCAGCAATAGCTCAAGTTGTCTCAAGAGAGCATTTTCTCCTACAGATATGAAATGATTTATTCATTCTTCTGTGTTTTCTCCAGTTATGTTTGTACGCTTATAGTCCTATTCCAGAAAAATATGATCACAGGAGAAGGATTGAGTATTTCAGATAGACCAGATCACCAGTATTGAATCTGTATTGAATCTTTTCTGGGTACATAAAAGCTCAGATCAAAGGGCCTACACAGGTGTTTTCACTTCAAATCCCTTATTAGATCTCTCCTCGTGTCTGTGACATCACTCACACTCACTCTCCTGTTCAGTTGTTTAATGCAGGACAACCTTACACCTTTATCAATCTTATTGGTACGTTGATTTTAGTAACCTTGTGTAAATACAAGCATAGACTGTGTGCACAATCACTCCCCATTTACCATCCCGTGCACTACATTTACTCTTCGATATTTTATTTCAGTGTCTGAATTCTGAGTATGTAAATTTATACCGTGTAGTGCTCTCAACAATCACACAATGTAACAAAAAAAGTATTTCCACAGGTACAGGTACTTTGTGTTAACCATATTCTATAAATGCAAAAATTAAGAGCAAAATAACTATAATTTATAAGTGTCCAAAATCTCAGTTTATATGCTCACTGTAGAGAAAACTATTACTAAGGAGTAGTGAATGAGTGAGCGAGGGAGTGATTTCACACACAGCAATATCTTTAACCTGAGCAGAGCTCTAATTAACCAGAATAACCTGTGTAGGTATAATGAAGGGGCTTTAAAATGAGTGACTAATAGAAGAGAATTTTAACGCTCCTTGTTATTCAGTGTCAGTTTGTTCAAATATAAGCTACAAAGAATAAGGATAATGTTCTTCTTTTGCTCTGTAAATAAATGGAATGAAAACTGAATTCATGAAGTCATCACAGACCAGAAAGTCACAATTCTGGACCATTATACACCATGTCTCCCTTATTCAAATGAGGCCCACCTGCTATTTGGAGCCTTTCCAGTGCAGTTCAGATGCTGCAAACCTGCCTGACTGGAACAATTTTAGCAATTGGACAGTGTGGGGAGCCAATTAAAAAACAAGTCTGTTCAAGATGTGTGGACCCAAGCTGATCTAGCTGTAAAAAGGGATGAATTTTTGTAAAATTTACCTGAATTACCCACAAAGAAATGATAGTACCTGCAGTTTCCTGTATAACATCCCTCCCTGTCTGGGTATAACTGTATCAGCCTGTGATATATCAGTAGAAGTATCAGTATGGCTGCTACCAGCCTCTACAGAATGATCTATCTGCAGTTCTCTCTGGCTTCACTCTGTATTGCCCACACATTAGTGGGCTATGGAAGCGAAACATTGTTGGATGCTGTAGTGCTACATCGCCTGCAGAAAATAAACAATTAGAACAGCAGAGTCATACAGAGCAGGGGAAGCAGAAAAGAATAGAAGTCGGGTTTTACTTCAAGTCTTCGTTCTTTGTGCTTCTTTTTGAACAATGAAAAACGAACACACTTACACTCACAGACAAGGTTTGTTTGTGTATCCCTGCATGTGTGTGTATTGTCATTGAAGGTGATGTTGAACCTTAACAATCACAAGGCCACTGGCCCCGTCTCTCATTAGTGAGACAGGGCCACACAAATCCCACGTCCAAAAACACAACTCCCCCCCCCCCCCCCCCCCTCCTCCCTATTTCTCCCACCCTCTCCCTCTCCCTCTCCCTCTGCTGCAGTGCACTCAGACAGGGGTCTCAAGATGGGCTGTCAGTCTCCAATCACACCACTAATCTTTGATACACCCTGATGCATACAACCCCTCCTCTCTCTCTCTCTCTCTCTCTCTCTCTCTCTCTCTCTCTCTCTCTCTCGCACCTCCTTCCTCTCTCCATCTCTCTCTCTCTCTCTCTCTCAACCACACACACACACACACACACACACATACACACACACACACACATCATCATCATCATCAGCATCATCATCATTTAGGCCTGATAGTAGCAATCAGGCAGCAATGGTATGTGAGAAATAGCCTACTAACTATTGCACTCACAGAACCATCCAGGGGTTGGCTTTCCATAGAATACTATAGCTGTGTTATTACCTGTGAGGTAAGAATAGAATAGAATAGAATAGAATAGAATAGAATAGAATAGAATAGAATGCCTTACTTGCTTTCCCAGGCCGGGGCCTTTGCAGCAGCTTCTGCACGGTGAGCAGGTCCTCGGTCTTCACCGCCTGCAGCAGTTCCTGGTCCTTCCCCATCTTCCACTCTGAGCCGCTCTACTCCCGCAGCATCCTCCGACACAGCGGCGCTTCAGCCCAGCCTCACCACGCGGAGGGTGCGTCTACCGCGGCCACGATCAGCCTCCCTTCGCCCCCCTGGTCCCTGACTAGATGTGACCCCCCCCCCCTAGATCTGTGGCATATGATGAGGTGAAAGAGCAAGAAAGAGAGAGGGAGGAAAGGGAGGGATACGCTGGGTGGGATGGAGGGATGCTCTCGGGTTCCCCCGCTGAGTGCAGCGCCACTTGATGGGGACGGGACCGGGGGGCGACTGGGCCGCTCTAGATTCCAGTATCAGCGCGGTCTCCGTTGCAGCTGCGCTCCAAAACAACGACTACCGAGTGGAAGACAGCAGCGTACCTCGCTGCGGGAAGGAGGAGACGTCACAAGGACTGATGTAGCGGATAGCCTCGCGGGCTCACTCGCAGACACTGCGCGTAAATGATCGTGCGTTTAAATACCGTGCGCGCGCTGTGTCCGTTTCTCCCGAGGTTGTGCCGCTCTCGTGCTCTGCGTCGTAAACAGAATCCAGTGCTGCTGCTGCTGCTGCAGCCATCGCTCCGCGTGCGCTCGGGCTCTGTATTTGGTAATGATTTCTCCGCGTGGGGGCAGGGGTAGTGAGGGGGGGCACGTACACGCGCCCGCGCGCCCTACAGCTGGCCGAGCTCGCACAGCTAAATGGCTCGTGCTGCAAGTTGGGGGCGGACCAGGAGCGCGGTGCTCTCCCGCCTCCTTTTTCATCTCTCTGGCTGTTTTTATAAAGCTCTCTCTCTCTCTCCCTCTCTCCCTCTCTCTGCTTTACAGACGAGCTGCAGAGATTTAGTTCAGCTGCCAGGGAGAGCGCAGAGAAAGTGAATAAATAACTCTTCTCTTCTTATTGGCTCGCTATAGTTTTGCCATGATACACTTGATAGAGACCTTGGATGTTGCAGTCATGGCATGTTAACTAAGACAAGTGGTTTCAGGTCTGGACACAAACAGATGGTCCTCTAAAGCACATCTTATGAGCATACACCTGCCTCTGGGGCCTCCTGAGCAGGGGTGTAGCTAGGAACTCAGTTCCTCTGATGCTGCTGCATAGCCTACATCATACTGTAACATTAGGCTACATTTGATAGATTGGAGCAGCTAAGAGGAAAAACAACATTCACATCAGCCTTCAACTTGTAAATTGATATAATGGAGCATATCTAATGGCAGATATCTCATATATGGCGGAGGGAATTTCAGAGATCAAAAAACAGGTGCTGGTCAGCTGGCCAGCAAAAACATCCAATATGAACACTAATCAATTAAGCTGATTCAGAAGAAGCCATAAACTACGCTGTTCATTTTCAGTTGGTTTACTTTAAGAAAATATGTTATGCCATAACAATAGCTAACTTAGGTTACTTCACTGTGTGGGGGCTAGAAGTAGACTATGTGTAACCATTTAAGTGAACACTCAAGTCAACAGAGGCAGTTTTCATGTTTTATTTTTCCCATTCTGCTGATTGTAAATCCCTTTTATTACTCCTGTTCCCATGAGGAATGCAAGTACAAACTTTCATCTGTATTTCACCAAAAAGGAATCCTTCCTTTTAGTCCAGTGGCAATATTGTTCAGGTAATTGAATAAAATTATCATCTGATCCACTAGAATTATTTTATTCTTTTTTCTTTTTTGCCCTCTGTACTCAGGCTTAATTTAATTTTCTTAGTTTTTTTTGTAATTTCTGTATTTAAAATCACCACAGAGTACACTATGTTTTTGTATTTAGAATATGTAATGCCTTTTCATTTTCTTCACAAACCTGCATAGCCTGCATGTAACTTATAATGCAGTATGATCATGAAGACAATTAGAGAGAGAAGAGCAAATATCGGTGAATTTGACCATGACATCTACCGTATCTTCTTTTCTCTGTCCAACCTCCTCCAGATTTTTAACTCCTCTCCTCTCCATTGTGTGTGTGTGTGTGTGTGTGTGTGTGGGCAGCATGCAGTGCTTGGATGCTGCTCTCTGCCTCCTCCACATATCCAGTGAGTTATGTAACAACACTGAAGAGTAGCCCATATAGTACTGAGGGAGTATTTATAAAGCAGTCTCTGATAATGCAAAAGCAGCTCACTACCCTGGAGCTGTGTTAACACTAAAGTTTGATATATAAATGCTTAATTTTAGAGAGTTTACCTGCATCACCCCACCGCCCTTTACCTCTTTCTATGTCTCTTTCTTCTAGTACTGTTTGGCAGGAACAGTGGGTTTGAGACAGGATTCAATCTATGTCCGAGGGAGGAAACTGAAGATTCATGAGCCACTTAGCTGTATCTATTACGCTCAAAGAGAGTCTTGTTCTCTCTCTGAGTGTGTGTGTGTGTGTGTGTGTGTGTGTGTGTGTGTGTGTTTGTTAACGTGTGTGTGTTGGTGATTGGTGGGGGGAGTGAAATTCTTCACCAGCATGGCGCTTTCTCTTGATTCCGAGAGAAATGAGAAGTTTTTTCACGTGCACACACACGCCCATGTCATCACACCATCAATCAAACAAACAAGCAAACAAGACATGGACTGTTGGAGGTAAAGCAAACACTACAACCTGCAGTGCTTTAAAGGACAAGGACAACTTTAATCTCTGAAAACAGATGAAAGAAGGAAAAAAGAAGCAGTGTAACTGCTCTGATACAAATTTAATGAATGGTAAAAGAAAGTAATTTCATGATATTTCAGTCAATAATGTCATCATCTGCAACAACATAAAAAGTTAGACTTTGCCCATTGAATTTACTGTTTTCATAGCTAAGTAAGACTTTTTCTAAAGCAAACCAAAGATATCCTGCTTGCATATTGTGATCTTATTGATGAGGGTTTGGAATGATGACTATTCTTGTTTAGTGTGTAGATAAAGGGACAAGCTTTGTAATAGTTATCAACGCTTAATATATGAATATTTGAAACTTGAGAGTCACTTTATTTGAGCTGAAGGATGTGAGGCATCCATAAAAACACACTGCCCTCAAGTGGTCAGTCACAAAGCATACACCAAGACCCCACTGGACAGCTCTCAGTGTTTAGTCTTAAGTCCTAATCAGTTTGTTAAGATGAGAGAATGAGTACAGTAAAAACATTTGTCCATTTATGCCAATTTTAATCTAAACAAGTGGCTAAAATATGCATGTACGACTACATATTGTTATAAGCAGCAAGTCAGCAAATCAACAAAAGAATAAAATTCCTAATAAGCAAAACATTTTTGTTGTACACCACTGTTTTTTTTGTTTTTATTTTATTTTATTTTATTATTATTATTATTATTTATTTATTTGCGTTTTCACATTTGAAAGATCAGAAGGTTGAGTTCACAGTCTTAGGTAATTTTAGAAACTAGCAAACCTATTGTAGGTTACAGCGAAGTTACTGGTAATTTGAAATAGGTTAAGTGACTTAACTCAGATGGTAAAAAAAAACTCTTACTCTAACCTCACTTGTCGTTACATTTCTGATCTTAACAACCACTGAAATCGGTAATGATGATGACCAGTGTCTTCTCGCTGATGAATTATGTTGTTTACAGATTAATGAAGTGCACTTGAATGCATCGTTTGGAACACCCCTTCTGATTTGTGATTGGTCGAGCTGTACGTCCATCAACAGTGAACCTCGCAGACAGACAGAGTGAGGTTGGTTGAAACAGGTTGAAAAGAGCTGGAGGCTTGTACTATCAGATACTGTCGGTTTCCAGGTTGTAACCGGACCCAGACACAAACTGGTGAGTAGTTTTTAATTGTGCTGTGTATGTCGTTATTCTTTTTCCTACTGCTACGCATAAACACTTGCTCTACGATACATGAAACATCAATTCTGGAGCTTTTGCCATGGCAAGATTATTTCTGGCGAGCTATCGCGTTAGTTCTTGTGTGTTAACGTTAGCTAAAGCTATCTGATAATGTTACAGCCAAATATGTAATATTAACATACGTTAATTTGACATTATCAGTCTGTTAACTGCTTTTATGACAGTCGTTACAAGCACGATTTGAACACACGGCTTAACTTCCTAACACATTTATTGTCGAATAACATAAAGCATTGTAAAATCTGTGTTGTACAGCTAGCTTAGCAACAGTATGAGGCTAAAGTCGTGACTGTGTTGATGTTTTAAGATGAACGATTTCTACCATATGTTAAAGGCAAAAGTCAGCCCATTAAACGTCATTGATCGTCTAAAAGAAAATTCGCAATGCGAAGATACGCATTTAGTATAATAATTACCCACACTGTGATTTTTAAATCGCACATGGTTGCATGTGTTTGCAGCCAAGCCTTTTTTGTTTGCTGTGTGCATTTGTTCAGCAAACCGCCTCAAGTGTATCGATGTGCAAGCAGACTCACACACACAGTCTCAGTAGACTACAGTAAGTAATAGTAACTGAAGTAACCTAAAATTAAAGTATCTTGCAGTACAAAGCAAAATGGCATGTTTAAAAAGGAGGGTTAGTGAAAGATAAAATATTAAAGTATATTTTGATAACTTTGTTTAAGGTGGGGGGATGTTCAGAGAATGGTGGCCTTTCAATTTATTCTTTTTCTTTCTGACTTTTTTCGATCGCTAACTTACTTACTTCTGCATACTTTCAGCTACAGAAACCATTCAGATACCAAAGTCTTCAGTTCTTTAAGGGCATTTCTTTTGTGACTTTTCTTCTTTCTAACATAATCCAGTGATTTTATATATATTTTTTAGAAAAATATATACTAAAAATGTATAATGGAAGGTATGGGAGGAATGTTTTAAAGTTGATATCTCAAAAACTAAAAGTGCTTAAGTATTCATACTTCATGGACAGGTGTCCAACGTGGAAAAGCTTATTCAAAAATGGTACTAATAGCGTCACCATGTTGTCAGTTATCACGTGTTTTACGTTTTGGCTAATAACTCGTGAATTGTGAGGTCTATCAAAACAATATTTACTCCGTATATTCCTTGGATGATGCCGGTTAGACATATACAGGCCACGCCCACTTGCGCCTGGAAAATTTTTACGCAATTTTTGATTTTTTTGGTAAACACATTATTTGCTTCTTTTGGCACATATTTTATCTAATCTTCACCAAATTTGACACATATTATATTTAGATGACTCTGGATAAAAACTTATGAGTTTGTTTTTGGGTATCACTTACTGTTTGTCTGTAATTGGTTACCAAAAGTTTGGATGCGTGGCCTGATGCGCCTGATAGCCATAACTCTTCAATGCTAAATTCAGTTGCAACCAAATTTGAGAATGTTGTACATACAACCACACTGCACAAGTGTATAACATTTCATAAAATTCTACTCTCAGACGATGCTACTGTAATATCACAACATGATATTTCTACAATTCTGTTGTCTTTAATAAAATTAAACTTGGTACACAAGTTCTCCATGAGAGTAGGCACCGCATATTGAAACATGACACCAATAGCCCCTTCTTGTTTCCATTAGTGAAACTCCTCTATACTACTTATTAACTGCCATATCGCTTAAATGTAATATTCCATGGTAACCAAATTCTGCAAAGTTGTACAGATGGGGATGCTGAACAAGTCTGTAGCATTTGATACAATTTCACCTGAGGGTGGTGCTACAAGATTTAAAAAAAAAAAAAAAAAAAAAAATTGCTGCAGATTTCTGCATTTTCAGTAATGCTTTGCAATTTATTTCAGCATTCACACGCATTTTCCACAGGAAATACATTTTCTAGTTCATTATGGTATGATTTGCCATACTGGGCATATATTTATCAAGCGTCTTTCAGTATGTAATTGATCCTAACTATTCAAAAATTCTCAGTGATTCAGATTACTGCTGGGTTTAGGAGTTAAAGCACAGTAACAGCTTTATTAAAGGAGGAAAAGCATCCCTGCCTCTCCAGGATTTAGGATTGCTGCAGAGATGTAGAAACCTTTTGGCTGTATTCAGCAGGTGGACAGTGATTGAACATATACTGTACACCTACACATTATAGTAGGTATGGAAATATAGAACCCATAACCCTTAAGATACTGCTAAGCTTCTTCAAAGATTCTGACATTTATTAGATTTAAGTTGATCTGAGCAGAAGCATAATCAACCAATGTAACTGCAAACACCTGTGTTAGTGTGCAGGGCTTTTAAGTGTGTCTCTTGGGAGTAATTGTAATAGGCTTGCTAAATGATCACTCTGATGGAGTTTGTTTAAAAGAACATGTGCTTGTTTATAACTTCAACAGCCAAGACAAGTGGGACAGAGTTACAGTAGAGAGGCTTTAGAGAGGCTGAGAGTTGACCCAATGATTTTAAAGGAAGTGAATTAACTGCTCCTCCCTCTCCACTGCAGGAAGGGCTCAGTGCAGCGTGGGTGCCCAGGGATCCACTGCCTGAGTGTGGGGAGAGCAGCGGCCGAGACCCCAAAGAAATGAACCACACCAAGGGTGGCCTGGTCATCTTCACCGCCAACTCACACCCCTCCAGCCGCGAGCTGGGCAAGAGGATCGCAGAGTGAGTACATGAGTCTAGGATGACATACTACACACACACACACACACACATACACATAGACAGAGCAGTGCATTGCACCTCCTTTGTCTCAGAAAAAGAGAGGAAGCGGCTTCTGTGACTGTACCAGTGTGCCAGGGAAACATGCTTCTCAGTTATGTTTCCTGAATGTGAAGCAGGGATGTATTTCAGTCTGAATTGCTGCTTTGTATGAGTCGGCACATGTGCAGTGTTTACATTCTGGCTGACCAGAGTTAATGTGGCAAAATATAATCGCTGGTCAAAAAAAAAATAGTTTCATGCAATTGAGCAATCTCATTCACAATGACAAAGTATTTCCTGCAGCTTGGTGTCAGAGTGGAGCATATTTCTCCCACAATCAGCTAATGTCACCCTGTCAACATTCAACATGTTCACAGCAAGGTGGAGAATATTTATATTTTTTATTATTTGATCTTTTTAACCAAAAGAATCATGTTTTTGACAACTTTCTATGGCAACCCAAATCTGCTGGAAAAGTCTTTTTTTTTTTTTTTTTACGTTTCTTCTTTTACTCAGATAATATCAGTGTTTTGTAACGTTCATTTCTTTTCTCTGTCTGTGAGGGGAGATTATTCTCAGTGAGACGTTTGGAAACCTTGTAACTCCAGTTTTGGACGTTGTCGGTCTTTTCTGTTGAAGGATTATGTGGCTTTTGATCAGTGAAGATTCTGCTCTCCTCACACTTCTTAAACCTTTTTTTAAAGAGGCCTCTTTTTATATAACAGTGTTTTCACCCCAAAGCAGTGAAATCTTGTCTTTACAGTCACATTTAGAAAACTGCGCCTTCAGCTAGAAGAATATGAATTCACTGAAAAGTCACCGCTGACCTTTCTGTCTTAAGCCTCCTTAAAATAACAGTCCCAGCTAGATGAGGAGCTGCAACATTGTCCATACCTCGTGATGTTATGTGTAAACGAAACATTTTATAAGCTTGCAAGACTACTAATGCACACGGTGCGGTCCTGAACTCCACAAGGAGTCTGTGACTGTTTATAGAACAAATAGTATTTGCCCGGCTTATCCCATGCTGGGTGTGTGTGTGTGAGACAGAGAGAGAGAGACAGAGAGAGAGAGAGAGAGAGACAGAGAGAGAGAGACAGAGAGAGAGAGACAGAGAGAGAGAGACAGAGAGAGAGAGACAGAGAGAGAGAGACAGAGAGAGAGAGACAGAGAGAGAGACAGAGAGAGCGAGAGAGAGAGAATATAACACAGCATGTTAACAGAGAGAAAATGTGCAGACTGAGCAGGCGACGTTGTCTCAAGAGAAGCAATGTTACAACTAATACATTCCTATAGAGTATAATGTGTGTTTTAACTTTGTTAGTCACACTAACAACATGGCTCTAAGGAGGCAATGACGAGGTCAGTCAGTCCAACACTTTCATTCAGACTGAAATATCTCGACACTATTGGATGGATTGCCATTACATTTTGTACAAACATTCATGGTCCCCTACTGACTATCTTTTCTAGCACCACCACAAGGTTGAATTTTTTTTTTTGAAATTGTGACAACTGTTGTATAAAATTGCCAGCAGAGTTCTTATAAACATTAATTGTCCCCAGAGGATGAATTGCTGTGAACCCCTGAAATTTCATTTAGCCCTGTCCAATACTCTGGTTTATGACCAAATACCTGCAGAACTAACGACATTCCCATCAGCCTCAGCTGTACTTTGTTTGTAGTGTTCATTAGCAAATGTCAGGTTGCTAACATACTAGACTACTATGTAAATATTAACATGCTTGCATTTTATGAGTATGTTAGCGTGCTCATTTAGCTCAAAGCTCCTCTGTATCTATAAACAGCCTCATAGAGCTGCTACCATGACTGTAGATTCTTAGTCTTGTTTATGTTCTCATGTCATTGGGGAAAATGGCACAAATTATGCTTTGTTAGCCTTCCTTCTGTATAAATGTAAACAAACCTCATCTCTGTGACTCATAGCAACTGTTTTTTTTTTTTTTTTTTTTCCTGTCGGGCCAATGTATCACCTCTGACTTTAAGAATCTAAACTGAAAGTTTCTCTTTCAGGCGGTTAGGGGTGGAGCTTGGGAAGGTGCAGGTCTACCAGGAAGCTAACAGAGGTAAGATGACATCTGACAACTAATGACTCCCTGTGACTGATCGTCAGACTTTTTCCTGCTTGGTCCATCACACTATTAATTTAAAAAAAGTCAAAAATTGCACCTAGAATCACATGATCAGTGTTATGGTATATGTTATATGTAATGTATGTATGTTATATGCTTTTTGAACAAATTTGTTCTAGTACTGCAGCAGTATTTTTGTCGTCTATAAATCTGTGCTGTCTGGTCACTTTAATGCGCATTACGCTGTAAACAACCAAGAAATTACAAACGTTATCTTTTCCACAGTGTCCATGTTTACTAGTGGTTTGTCCTCTGAAATTGATTTTCTTACAAGACATTTCAGTCTGCTCACAGCTGCTTTATCACACCATGCTGACGCAATTTAGACATAACAAAGAGCAAGTATCCAGTGTGGTAGATTACATATCTCAAGCATGTTTCAAGTACGGGAAAGCTGATGTTCATGGTCTACCGAAAGAAATGGAAAACTGTCTGGAAGGTAGAAACTCGGTAAAAACATATGGTCAGAATGTACAGTTAATAGGCCAAATCATGCAAATAATTATCCAGTGCTGCAGTCACTATTGGTTTTAATAGTAGAGTATTAGAGGTATTAGGATGGATATTTAATGCCATGTATATTCAAAGTGGGTCAAAGTTTGAGTTTCTGCAGCTTGCATTTACTCTCACAAAACACATTCACTTGTGACTTAGTGCTTCTGCAGTACATTTGGCTCCGGCTAGGAAGCATTTTGTTTTCTAATCTCTTGTACATGGGAGGCACATTTTTGGAATGCTAGCATCTACAATTTCACACAGTGGGGTTGGGGTGTTTGTTTGAGAAATACAAAGAGCTCAGATAGCCTGCTAATGAAGCTGACAGGCCTTACAGGCTGTGTTGTTTTCTTGCTGCTCTTGTTCTCACGCCCTGTTTTTTTCCACAGAAACGCGGGTACAGATCCAAGAGTCGGTGCGCGGCAAAGATGTCTTTGTGATCCAAACAGTGTCCAAGTAGGAACCAACACCATACAAAAATTTTCAGTGTTTTTCCCCCCCTGACACATCTCACTCATATCACAAGTTTCGTACTGTCCTCTTCTTCCCCTCCATCTTTTCTCTCGGCTGTATCAGGGATGTGAACACGACCATAATGGAGATGCTGATCATGGTGTACGCGTGCAGGACATCCTGTGCCAGGAGCATCACGGGCGTCCTCCCCTACTTCCCCTACAGCAAGCAGTGTAAGATGAGGAAGAGGGGCTCCATCGTCTCCAAGCTCATTGCCTCTATGATGTGTAAAGCTGGTAAGTGGGAGAGGATTGCTTTACGGTACTAAACAGGAGAAGGAGAAAGCAGGAAGAGATGGAAACCAGTGGGAAAAAGTCACTTCTAGTGTGTGTTTTCTCAAAATTGCAACAAAAGAACTTTAAAAGAAACACTAGATCTAACTGGCATAATAATAATTTTTATAATATCTATTTGCTTGCAACATCACAAATTGTACCATGATTAACAGAATGTTTGACATACACAGAATGTAAAGTATGACAGCATATTTACAATCTGAAAGTGTGAGTCCATCATGGCAGCTGGTGGAGACGTGAGCACTTTGTAAAATGCAAATCCATGATTATTGTAACTGCGAACATTAATGCTGTCGGTCTCATGGTGTTTGTGTAGGTCTCACCCACCTGATCACCATGGACCTCCATCAGAAAGAGATTCAAGGCTTCTTCAACATCCCAGTGGATAATCTGAGAGCCTCGCCATTCCTGCTGCAGTACATACAGGAAGAAGTAAAAGCACACGCATATATTCACTAAATGATTTGCATAATTTGTTTGTTTGTTTTACTGCCTGAAGGCCCAACATGTGTAAAACTACACTACCTCATCTTTGTCCCTTCTTTGCTACAACACATTTATTTGACTGTGCATTAAGTCCCGCCCCCCTCAGTTACTGTTGATAAGCCTGTCAAGCTTTTATCTTTCATGCTTTCTAACATTACTTCCACAAGTTGGTTGAAAACAAGCTGACTTTTCAACCAGTAGTAGTAGTAGTAGTAGTAGTAGTAGTAGTAGTAGTAGTAGTAGTAGTAGTAGTAGTAAAATGAGCATCCTGTAAAAGGGTCTTAAATATGCTTGACAGGTCTGCAGTGCCTTGTTTAAGTTGCTAACTTATGATTGGACAATCACTGTTTGAGCGAGTGGTCAGTTGCATTCAAATGTGACCCTTAATTTGTAACCTTTTTATATTTTATTACCCTCCAGATACCTGACTACAGAAATGCTGTGATTGTGGCCAAATCGCCAGCTTCTGCCAAAAGGTAGGCTCTCCTCACCTTCAACTGCTGAGCTGTCAAACTGTAACTCATAAGTCTAAACTAAGATGTTAATCATGAACTATGAATGGCACCTTTCCTTTCTATAGGAAGCTCAAAGTCCAAACTTGCATATGTTAAGCAGCATGCATTGCTATTTTTGATACTACCACTGACTGTGAAATACAAAAGACACAGAATAATCTCTCTAGACATCTAGACATCTCTAGACATGTAACCTCATCCTTTAAACATATTTTTGATCTTTTAATTTTAAGGATGCAGCTCAATCAGAAACTGAAATCCCTCTTCAATAGGGAGAAAAAAAAGTTACGTTCCGTAGTCCTTCAACTGAAGGCTTCAGATGAAGCAGTTTAACAGTCGTCGTATCAGCATTTGTCTGTCTGTGTGTGCAGGGCTCAGTCATTTGCTGAGCGACTGCGTCTGGGTATAGCAGTGATCCACGGTGAAGCTCAGGATGCAGAGTCAGACCAGGTAGATGGCCGACACTCCCCACCCACCGTCAAGACCACTGGAGCCATTCACCCCAGCATGGAGATCCCATGTAATGCCCCCACAGACATACACACACACCTACATGCTATGTAACAGAATATGCTGTGTACAAGTAGATATACAGATGCTCACACTGATTTTTGTGCCACCACTGCAAATAACGTTTCCTCTTAACAACAAATCTCTGTGTCCTTTTTTTTCCCCATTTTTGTTTCCAGTGTTGATCCCTAAAGAGAAGCCTCCCATCACTGTGGTAGGAGATGTAGGAGGACGCATTGCCATCATAGTGGTGAGGAAGCTACACATGCAGTGTGATTGGTTTTCCACATTATTGTGGCTTTTTAACGAGTACCTCCACATAAAATTATCATTTTAGATTGTCCGTAGTGTTTTTAAACAAGTCTGTTTGTCCAACAGGATGACATCATCGATGACGTAGACAGTTTTGTGGCAGCTGCTGAGACACTCAAGGAAAGAGGCGCCTACAAGATCTTTGTCATGGCGACGCACGGCATCCTCTCCTCTGAGGCTCCCAGATTTATAGAGGAGTCGGCTATCGATGAGGTGAATGCAGACTTTGAAATATTTTCTTTAAAGATCCCTTCCAGACAGGTTTTAAAACGCATAAAAATACTCTGCTTTAACTAACCAGTTAGGAATTCTTCAAAAACATTCAGAATCTATGAATATGCAAATATATTTATTTCAGAAGTTTAACTGCTGGACACAAGATGTCTCCTACTTCTCTGTAAAGTCTACTCTCAGTGTTTGTGCACTGGAGGTTACAAGTTTCCACATCATACTGGATCATGATTAGCTTCCTAAGTAGTTGTGATGTCATAAATCATGCTCGTTGGTACACACCTTAAATTCAGATGTAAGGTGAGCACAGAAAAAACTTTTCCTCCTCAGCAGATGAATGTGGAGGGAAAAAAAAACCTCTGCATATGCATCATTCTGCACAGTGAAGCTCAAATATCCAACCGAAGCAGCAATAAGCGAAACACATGTTTGAATGGAGGGCGACTATAACATTAAAAATGTTCTAGTGTCATACTTAGGCTTTGTTGTGCTTGACCTGCCTTTTTCTTACCTCTGTCTCATATTTCTCCCACTCTTTTTTTTTTTTTTTTTTTCTTCTTCTTCTTCAGGTGGTGGTGACCAACACAATTCCCCACGAGCTGCAGAAGCTCCAGTGTCCAAAGATCAAGACAGTTGACATCAGCATGATACTGTCGGAGGCCATCCGCCGCATCCACAACGGAGAGTCCATGTCCTATCTTTTCCGCAACATAGGAGTGGATGACTGAAAGGCCTACTACACACATACGAACACACATGTGCACATACACACACCATTTGCCTTCTCAGACCTCTTTAGAAGCACCATACAGCACACACTGAAATTGATACACACATACACACATACACAAATATCCACTTTTCCTTGTATCACAACATACAGTTATAAATGCTAACCTTTTGCTGTGAGTGCAGCTTAACATAGAAGATGACACACACACAGACACACACACACACACACACAGATCTATGTCCTTTATGGATGTTAATGGACTGCTGTTCACTCCTCCAGAGTAAAAAGCTGATGGCTGCCCTCTTCTCAAGCAGTACACACCTCCAGTTTTTTTTTTTTTTTTTTTTTTTACTCTCATCTCTTTGAGTACCTTCTTTACTTAGCGCTCCATCTTATCTACATGTTCTTCCAACTATGTTTCCATAGAAATTAATGTTGATGTTAAATCTGTGAGTGTGTGCGTGTGTTAGAACATGATATCTGTTACCATTGAATGTCTCTTTCTGATACTACTAGTAAAAGAGATTGTACCGCAAGAGTGCCAGTGCCTTCTACAGGACATACTCCCAACACACAGGCCTTCACCACTCCGATACGCAACCGTTTCTCAGCTAATAGACCTCTGTCATAATGGCCCTTGTAATTAATTCAGGAATATGCAGGTTTCCAACTAATTAACTAGAGTTGAGTATCAGAGTGTATGTTTTAATTCCAACCCTCTGTCAGTTTTTGTTTATGTGATATCTGAATGTCGTACTAATATAGTTAGTTTAGCCTCCTACCAGCTAGCCATATGTTTGTGTGGTTGCCATAGCACTTAGATGCTGATCTGGTGTCAAATCTACTAATTGCTAAAGCAGAACTGGAATTAGCACAGGAAATAGTTTGTCAGTCTGGTCAATTGGATGTTTTTGGGTTTGTTTTTGTTTTTTTCAAACATTTTATGGCAGTGCACTTTTGAAATGTGTATTCATGAGTCATCCATTCAACACTGTGCCATCATTTCAAATGCACCCACATATTTGATAATCATTCATGCCACAAATGAGTAGTTCCCTTCCAGCTGGAAGGCTCTGGATTGAAGAAATTTAAGATTTGAAGTTGATACATGTATCCTTGTACTACAAACTATCACTGTAGTTTTACCCTCTGGTTAGGAGTGCAAGGTTGTTGTTAATAATTTGAAAATGGGTAAATTAATAATTGATCCTTAGATCACTTGGAGAACAGATTACATTATCTGACTTTCAAAAACCTGAAGTAACAAACTGCGACTAAAGCTGGAAAAGTAAATAGAAATGTTTTTCTGACAAACAAATCTTGACTGAAGCAGGTCTTTGTCACTTAACCAGATGTGTTCCAAAAATGTTTTGTATTTATTTTCAGCACTAAATATGAATAAATATGACCCATGCTATGAAAGTAAAGAATGCCTTGTTTTGTGATGTTTTGTAGCTTCATAATTTGGTTATGAAAAGCTGCTATTGAAAGTGATTGGGCTGTTAATATTAAAGGATGTTTCTCACAACTGTTTCTGTCAAAGTTAATGCATGACCATATATGTCCAACATGTGACAGGCCAGAAATATTCTCTCACTTTCACCTTTCCATCCCATGTTTATGATATATCACCAAGAGTGCAATGGCAGTGCTCTCCATTCTTCTGAAAGGTCCAGTTAAACAAAAACGCTTCATCCCAACAACCACTATGTGAGAAATTGTTTTTATACAAAATTTCTCCCATCTTTCCTCCTCCCTTTCAGTCAGGCTCTGTGCCACAAGCTGCAGTACTGTCTGAATAGTCAAACCCTGTCCCCTGCTGATTGTATCACAAAACTGCACAAACTAAATGTCTGTACAGTAAGAGCTGGATGCTAACAAGTCAGACACATTCCCTCCAGATGTATATTTTCTGGGTTATTTCGTGTTGAACCACCAAGATCCAAACACATTTTGTCACAGTTTAAATATTTGGACAGTTGGTACATCATTTTCATTTCTCATAATACATTTGAGTCATTGGGATATATCATCTGGGAACAATAAATGTCTACAAAATTTTGTGTCAATCCAAGTAGATTTTGAGATAATTCGCAGGATAAGTGAAAACTTTTACCTGCTGGTGGCATTAGAGGAAAGTTGGGGGATCACTAAAGTTATTAAGATTCATCAGTATCAATGTACCAAACTTCACTGCAAATGTCATCCTCATGGTGGCGCTAAATGAAAAGTCAGAATCACCAAAGTCATAGGATTCATACTCTGAGGACTATGAATGTCTTCAAAATGTCATGGCAATCTGCCAATCGTCATAAACTTTGACCTGTTGGTGGCACAACATGAGAAGTTGAGGGATCACCAAAGCATGTATCATTCATCCCCTGAAAACTGAATGTTTGAGCAAAATTTCTTAGCAATCCATCCAATAGTTATTGAGGTATTTCAGTCTGGATTAAAGAGGTGGACTGACAGATCGACCAACATTGCCATCCATAAAGCCGCACCACTAGCATGGCGTAAAATTATCCTGCACAGGCAAAAAATACCTGAATGCTGGATGTGAGAATAAGGAACTAGGTCCACCTTCTCCAAGGGTAGGGGATGCTGGTAGGCCATGGAAGTGGGAACATGTAGCCGTCACTGGACTGAACCTCTTCCTCCTCCAGCCGTCTCTAAATATTAGGACAGTTAGCAGGAGTAGGGTAGTAACAATGCACATACATAAACATTTGCAAAGGCACAAAGACACACGGTGAACAGTAAATCAAGTTCCCCCTCTTGTTTCTTGTTCAACATATTTTATGTTTATTTATTAATGCTGACAGACAGGTATCGGATCAGACAAACATGGTGGCATCAACTGAAGAACAGAACCAGTCAGAGAAGGGAATCTGTTTCAGACCCTCGAGACACACTCAGAGGTCTGCTTGATACACAGTCAGATTGTCCTGCTCACACTGTTTGGCACCGCTCCATCACAGCTGGTCCATGGCCATTCATCTAGCATACCACATGACACTGCGCTCTCATTTCATCAGTGTATTTGAGGAAGTCAAGCCAAGGATTAATATTATTATAAAAAAGAACAATTTCTCCAAAATGCCATGAAATTTGGGTGCTGGAGCATGATAAAACAATGTAAAATTCCAACAAAAAAGCATTTTAAAAACTACCGAATTTTTCCTGTAGTGCTATTCTTCACATTTTTTAACCTTTTCCCATTTTTTTTAGTTTCTTAATGAAATGAAATGTTGCTGCATTACGTGAGCACAAGCCTATACTTGGACTATACAGGCTCTATCTGTAAAGTGTTTAAAGACTGGTTACCAGTGGTTATGGGACAGAATATGCCAGTTGTCCAATTAATTTTCAACCCTGAGCATCGAAAAGGATCGTGTCAAAGGTCAAAAAGATTAAATGGGCTTTTCACTGTAAACTTGGTTTTAGACTTCAGGTCCAACTGGTAAAAGGTGGGTGTACTCTCCCCTCTCAACTACTATTATCCTTAACCCTTAAGCAAGGCACTAAACCCACTCACCTGCTCCAGCAAAGCTGCTCAGTGGCCACCAGTGGGAAAATGATGGCTCAGAATGTGATGCAGGGGAAAAAGCCAAGTTTAATAAATATTTAAAATATGAAGAGTAATGACAGAACACTTGGAAGGTGTCATGGAGAAAGGCATCGGTCCATCTACAATCTGTAACGAGTTAAATGCTTTAGTGCTACAATCCATCAGTTTCCCAACATGGCAGCTTGTCTGTAATCACTGGCAAAGACTCTTTAAACACTTGTAACAATGCTCTTACTTTGTATTTTAATGCAGGCATGAGCGATGGGCAGACATGATGGGTGACAACTGTGACAGTCAGCTAAAGCTAGCAGACATCTGAAGGCTTTGTAAAGGCAAAAGCAGCATGTTAACTCATAAGAACAAGTCATAACAAGGCAAAGTGATCACTTACGGTGTTTAGATTTTAAACCCAATGTGACCAGGACTTGATTTTGTGATAAACCAGCGATTTGTACAGCTCACATTGGTTTGACATAGAGATGAAACTGTAATAAAAATACCAAAGAAATAAAAAAAAATACTCAAGTGAGTTGTTTATGGCTAATTTTTTTTTTCTTTAAAAATGCTTTCCATCTTGAGGACCCTTGTTCCCATCCAATAAGACTACAATGTAAACATACTACATTTTTTGAACAAATACTTGGTGTCTTTAAAAAGTGTTGTTCTGCCAGATTAAAATCTTACATGAAAAGATCGACCTCATTCTGAAAGTTCAGAGTTGCTCCGCATTATCCAATTCATTATATCATGATATCTATATCTCAGTCTATCCTTGAAACAGTTGTTGTGTTTGTGACTACAGTAAATACTTCTCTAACTGTTCTTTAATTGGGCAACTTGGCTCCCATTCATCATTTAAAATTTGAATCTCTTTGAATACATATCTAATACATACTAATCCCTGTAGGTCAGAGGTCAAGGTCTGGAGCTGGTATGGATTTAGACACTTCAGGGTGTGAAGTAAACTGTCAGGCTAAGCCTGAAGGAAGCGCAGAACAACCTTTGAGAGCAAATACCTCATTAAATAACACACTGAACAAGGATCAGCTGCTGGGTATACATGATTCTACCTAGCATTTTGTAAGTTTGAAAGTGCAACATTTGATTGTAATTTTTATGACAAGCAGAACTACTTCACATATTTGTGATTTGTGAAAAGTATTTTGTGTTTGCAGGATGATATTAAAACAAAACATTTTCAATATTATAATATTAACAAGACTACAGCCATGCTAGCAGCTCAGTGAGGCTGTACTTTGGTACAGTGGTTCTTTGAGCTAAATGCTAACACCAGTATGCTAACATGCTTACGACAACACTGCTAACATGCTGATGTTTAGCAGGTTTAAAGTTGACTTCGTCAACCTTCTTAGCTTACTGGTCTGTACTGTTTTTTCCAGCAGGGTAGTGTGTTAGCATGCTAGCATGAGCTAATTAGCATATATACAAATTACAGCTACGGTTGTTTGCTTACAAACCACGGTATTGGACAAATCTAAATTTGCACCAGATGACGACTCTAGATGAAAGGTTAAGAGGATTACTAAAGTCATTACGATACATCATCTGGGGACCATGAATATCTGTACAAAATGTCATGGCAAGCCATCCAATAGTTGTTGAGATATTTCAGTCTAGACCAAAGCAGTGGACCAACTGACAGACCAACACTGCTATTCATAGAGCAATGCTGCTACCATGGCTAAAAAATAAAACATTGTCTTATGCACAGCAAAACATGATTTTGTTTATGTGAAAATTTGATGCTCAACAACTCTAACCTGCATTCAAAACAGACCTTTTAACTTCAAGACCATAAAGCGCCAGGTAGGAGAAGTTGATTTTGGCCGTTCTGAGCTTGTCTATGACTTACAACAGGGAAAAATAAGAACAGTAGCCTAATTACTCTTTCCTGATTCATATTCTCAATTAATGCAACCTAATCAGAGCTTGCCAGCAAGCTTTAATATCTCTATAAACGCATACATGAACTCACAATAATCACCATGGTGAATGACAACACTTGAGCAGCAAAAGTACATTTGCCCATTCAATACTTTGTATAAGTTACTTCTGTCTTACTGAGCACCATTTTGCCATCCACATGCAAATACTAACCTCATATTTGGAACATCAAATTGCCATCATCACCACTGGATCACAACTGTATTGTATAAACATGAAGACTACTGTAACCACAGTGTCACGGGTTCAGTCCCAACAGCCAATTTGTCCATTCCCTTTTCACATTTTCTTAAGTGTTCTTAAGCAAAATGCTAGCACAAATCCACTAGTATGATGTGCTGAATGGCTTTATCATTACCATTTTCACAGACAAATTAAGATAATTCTTCATTAGCCAATAGGAGAACTCTTAAGGATAACTTCCCATCTCTGATAGAATACATTTTCAAGATCTGGAAAAAGAACACACCCAAAGAGCACTTATTATTTGACTAAAAATTGATGCAACTTTATCTAAATTTGCAAATGTATCTGTTTGAAAGACATTTTAAAAAATGATCATTTCTTTGTTGGCTGAACCTGATGCACCTCTAGTGGTTCTTGAGATCCAGAAAATTATCTGACCTTTAATGACCACAGCAAAACTTTTGTATTCAACCCATATTTTGACTGTCAGGCATGTATCACTAACTTAGGTTCCTTTTCTAAAGTCATAATACTGGCACTGGGACCTTCTACTCTTCTTCTACTAAGATGTGGAGTGTGTTTACATGCACACATTTTTCTGAATAACACTGCAGCTCATATCCACAGTACGGTCTAGTTACGCAAACATTTCTTAAGAGGCAAAACCATCCTGCTACGTTAGCTTAAAAAGGCTATACTAGCTAGCTAGAAAAGACAAATACTGATTGAAATATTAATAAAAACATTGATAAAAATGATACTTTGTTAAAATGTAATTGGCAATGACTGACTTATTCTTTCATTCATAACATTTGCATTTCACACTTTTAGAAATCAGCAGGCTAAATTAGTATACATGGATAACTACAGGTAAGTATGTCCAGTCAAGCCTAGCTGATAACTTTGCAGGCCAACATGGAAGCAAAGAAAGGCCATTATAATTAGAATTTTATAAGCAACAGAATACCTCATTTTGAAATGTAATCAATAATGAACACTTAATGTTAAATAGTTTTTTGATTAAATACTACTGAATTTATAGCTTTGCTGTAAACTTGATTTCAAGTTGTTTTTTTTCTTCTTAAAGGTTCACAAATTAAGACATGTCCAATATTAAAAAGCCTTTTTGAGTTGTTCAGATTCAGTTAGTCAAATTCTGATATAAGACTTCAAATTTGGTCAAAAAATGAAGTTGCTTAATTTGACTGGTTACATTCAGACAGCAAATTCAAGATGAATACCCGGGCAACCGAGAATAATCAATCAAGCCTGAAAAAATTGATCAGAATTCTAAATGTGGTTTTCAAATATTTCATTCAGTTAATTCGGTGGTTGGTTTCACAATTAAGTAACAGTTGCTCATAAAAAATTTAATTATTATGGCCTTTCTTTACTCCCACAGGCCAATATTAGCTGGTAAATAACAGGAAACTGTGGTACAGAAATATGTTCGAGGTCATTTAGAAACAGTGTTGCCATTAAATCGTTTGTCCAGCAGAGAGCACTGGTCACAAATCTTAAATAACCAAATTTAAATGTATTTATTAGAAATAAGTTATGTTAATAAGTTATGTATTTATGGAAATATACTGTTAGCAGATTTTTTAAACTCTCTAATATGCATATCTATCTCAAAAATTTAATATTGTAATTTTTTGTTCTGTAGCTCCACCCACTGATGTTTTCCTCAACCAGTGAGATTATTTCTAAAGTAGCTCTGCCTCCAAGAAACGATTGAACAACTGACACTACAAAATCCTGTTGTACATATCCTGTTGTACATACCTGTTGTAGCTGGAATTAACTGACTGCACTCAGTTCAGTGAGAGAAAGTGGAAGCTGTAGAATACAGTTATATTCAGCTAGCATATTCAGTTTTTTGTGATTCTGGATGAGATCATATTTCTATTATGTTTCCCTGCACCAACTCAAGAATATAGTACATGGCTATCCTGAATAACAGGATATTGGTGTGCATGTCAACACACAGATAGTACAACACCAACAAATATACACAATTAGAAGCTCTATAAGCACATATTAGACTATTAACACCCTGTTCGCCATTGATGTTGATAGAAAAAGAGATGAAACAGACTGAATCTGGACAAGTGAACCACTCAATCCTCCACAGTAAGACGTCGCCATTCACTCATTACACTGCCTTATTCTCAGCCACCTGACCCACTCAATTGCTTAAGCCACTGAAATACTTTTAAATAGACGTATAGAATATATACAAACGGTATGCCACCACGGTTCAAACCGGAAATGCACATTTCTGCCTGATTCCTTCCATTGCTCACAGAGAGTTAGGCTAGAAAAGAAACCAAAGGCTGGGTATTATTTCACAGTTTTTGTCACTAATCAGAAATTTGTCTGCCATCTTGTTTGATAGTTTTTATTACGTAACTATCAGGGAGGCCCTTTTCTTAACAAAGTAGTTTTTGTTGTTACGTGTTACTACCAAGTTTCCATTTCAGAATTTGTGTTGAGTCTTGAGAAAGAAAATGAGGTGGCCACTTCTCCTTGTAGTTTTGTCCTCTCCATAAGAATCCAGTTCCAAAAAGAAGATGGTTCAGCAACCACCTTGTTAAAAAGTAGTATAACGACAATCAAATGACCTTTGTCCTTCGTTTGCTCAGTTTTTCCTCGGCATTTATGCCCTCTGTCACTCCATAAAGCACTTTGTGATGAGCCTGTTTGTTAAAAGCGCTTTTTAAAATAATTTTGAATTGATAATAGACTCCCGGTAAGATACAGTTGATGAGATGAGGACAAGCGATCATCCATAAATAAAGTACAGGATCTCAAATGTGGTTTCCATGTTGATTGCCAAGCCGGTTGCCAGGAAGACACACTAGGAGGATTCTGGGTATTACAGAGGGTGCATTCTGGGATTGATTATTGACTGACGGAGCTCTAAGCCACTGGCAGATGTCAGATGAGAGGTTGCTTCTTTCCCCTGTATGTCACACTCCTTTTCCTCTCTTTTATAATTGTCATCCTTGTTATTCTCCCCACCCCCCGCCCCACCCGCTACCCGTCCGTGCAGTAAATGGTTGATTGGAGTAAAATACAGCCCCGGTCAGAATGAAGGCAGAGCTCCACCTCTTCCAGTCACAGACAGGAGGTAGGAAGTAGCAGCATTCTAGGAGGGTTTGGGGGTTTTCAGGGCATCCACTTTGGTCTCCAAGTCTGTAATCTGTGGAAACATAGTGGAGGATAACTAAATACATTTTACTTTACAAAACAAGTAAGTAAAATTCTAATCTACCCAATCTAGTCACGACTCATGCCATTTTTTTGTTCTCAAAATATAAGAAACATCTTTTCTTTTCTTTTTTAATCAAAAGTTTGAATGTCATAACATCAGGACTTTTTTCACAGAATATCAGGACCATACTATTATAGGATTTATTGTTTCCACTGTCAGATCCCTCTAGGGGTAATGACGACAATACTAAACTTTATTTATACAGCATCTTTCAAAACAGAGTCAAGAAGTGACAATGAAGGAAATGGCATTGCATATAGAAGCATAGAGACTGAAATTGGATAAAATATACAACATGCTGGTGCTGTTAATAAAAGGCTTTAAAAAAAGTTACTTATTCTGCAAGTCTCAGATCATCAGACAGGGAGCCCCAGAGCTAAGGGACCTGAATGCAGTCACCTTTTTTAGTCTTGAGGTGAAAGCTGACCAATAATAATAATAATAAATTTATCATTGCACTTCTATAACATTTTCTGCCTTACAATAGACCAACGACTACTAAAAAAGATTTGTATGAAAAGGCAGTCTGTTTGATTAAAACCAGTTTAAGGCAGTTTCTCTGATGACAACCAATTTCTCAAGATGGTCTGACAAAACTGCAAATGTGAAAATACAAATACTAACAGTTCAAAATAAGCTGTTTTCTCATATAAGCTCCAGAAAAGGTCTCAAGGTCTCAACAGTTGCGAAGACACTGTCTGTGTCAGACGCATTCTCACCTACTGGAAATACTCCATTTTGTTTAGGCGAGGGGTGGTGCCTGGGTAGAGTATGCAGGAGGCAGTACATGACACAAGAACTACCCTGTGAATTCTCCAGACAATGACCTGCTGTATTCACACATGGGCTCAATCGGACATTACACAGACTTCGTACTAGAGAGCTGGCAGGGTAAAGTCCATTTAATGTCCGGTCCAATTCGAACACTTGCATTCTCACATGCAGCTCCTCCGGGTAATATCTAGATAAATTCAGGGTTGCAGTGCGTGTGTGAACGGGACTATAGGAAAACACAAATTGCGTTTTCTGGAGGAAGAGCTGACGCACTGACACAGAATTCTTCACTTGAGTCTAGCGTGGTTAAGGCAAGTATTTTTCTTTACCTTTTCCTGCAGGTTGTCTGTCTCCTCTTTGTGTGTTGCCTCGCTCTCCTCTTGTGCTCGGCGCTGAGCTGTCTCCTTCTTTAGGTACTCGATCTCCCTGCAACACACATACACATACACATTAAAGTTGTATAGTTACTCCTTCCTTTAAACATTTATTTTGTCCCTCCTTCCTTACTTATGCTGGTATTCTTTGATCAGTCTCTTGGCTTTGCTGTATTTCCTCTCTAGCGTTTGGTACTGAGCCTGGGTTTCCTTCAGGTGTTCGTCCACAGCCTGAAAGCACACACACACACACACACACACACACACACACACACACACACACACACACACACACACACACACACACACACACACACACAGTCAGTGAATGAGTTTTATACTAGAATACTAGTTTTGGGGAGATTATAAGCCCATTAGTTGATTGAGCTATTAATAATGAGAAAAGAATACTCCATCCATTCATGTCTGATTGTCGCCTCCTTGCCTAGAATGTTGTTTATTCTCTAAAATCAAATTTACCTTACACAGGGACTGTGCCTCCATCCAGTATCCCTCCAGTTTCTCCATCCTCTCTTTACTGTCCCGGATGTTTTGCTCCAACTGAGCACGCTCCATCCGCCAACGCAACTTATCCTGCTCCGCGTGAGCCAGCTGGAGGTGAGGGGGGCAGTGTGGGAGAGAGGATGTGGTATGTGGGAAGTAGAACGAACGTTAAGTCATTGCTCAGCCAGCAAAAGAACTGATGCTATGCTGGCATACATTTTCCTCTGCAGTATAACCTGGATACTGTAGTTTATTTAATTTCTGCATGTTAAAAAGAGAATGAAAGTTAAATGGACTCACCTTCCTCTTTAGCAGCTGGATCTCCGCCTGGGTTACTGCATGTTTAATCTGAAGCTACAAACAGACAGAGTATGGAAACAAAATATAGTTTTAAATACTGCTTTATTTTACAGATTAAAGCCGATGAAGAAGTCTGGCTTTTGTGTGTTTTGGTTTAAGTATGTAATGACAGGCAGAAGATGGAGCCTAATGTAACAACATTACGTTTTCTGCTGGTTGAGTGTGATTTATTCTAGAGCCGAAAACACAAAAGCCTGATAAAATTGAATATATCTTGAATATATCTATTAAGGTTTCAAGTGATCGAAATCACATATACCTCCTTGAATTTGTGGGTCAGCTTCTCGGGGTCCAGCTCCACAGGAGACAACATGTCCTGGTTCTCCGCCAGGTCAAAAACCTCAATGGAGTTTGGAAATACAGGACTCATCTCCTCCTCCTCGTCTGTTGCATATTCACCTGTCTGCAGGTAAACAGAAAGATTGTGTTTGTATGCTGGGGGAGTGGAGGTGGGTTAAAGGAATAGTTCAACATATTAATATTAAGTTAATATTAAAATACGCCAATCGCTTTCTTGCTGAGAATTAGATGTTCAGATTGATACCGCTCTCATGACTGTACGCTAAATATGAAGCTACCACCAGTAGCCGGTTAGCTTACCTTAGCACAAAGACTGGTGGAAACAGCTAGCCTGACTCTGTCCAAAGATAACAATATCCGCCTAGCAACATCTCTAAAGCTCACTACAACACATTACATCTTGTTTGTTTTATCTGTACAAAAACAGAAGTGTAAAAACAATACGTTGCAGTTTTCAGGGGGAAGTTTGCACCGCTTAGCGAGCTTTAGAGGTGCTGGTAGGTGGATTTATTACTTTCAGACAGAGCCAGGCTATCTCTTTCCCCGTTTCCGGTCTTTGTGCTTAGCTAAACTAACCAGCTGCTGGCTAGCTGTTTTCCCCGTATCTTGTCAAAAATGTCAAACTTTTCCTTTAAAATGTGACTTGCAGATCAGAGTGATGCCAAACAAAGCTCAGACTCTCAGTTCCAGTCCTTTTTTTCTTGATAAGTTGCTATATAATTTCATTTGGAGGAGTATGTGTCATATAAAATGATATAAATGGCAGCTAGCTGGGAGCAAACCACATACTGTAAGTATGAAATTACAAATTAAGTGAAAGAAACAAGCTCTTGCTGGCAGTCTGACAGTTCTGGCTCAATGCTCTGAAATTGAATGCAGCCACTGCCTGTAACTGTCTTCCACTGAGAGGATTCACACAATCGATAACAGTCTGCTAATCATTTGTCTTCTTCTCTTCTTCTACATTACAAAGGGAAATTAGCTTCACATTAACACAGGTCTGCAATGTCTTTCCAGGTTAACAGCAAGTTTATTGCCAACAAAAATGCATTAACTAAAATGTAGCATTGCACTTCATATCTCTCTTTGATGTAATGGTCATCTTCAGCTCTGGTTACACTTTTCTATTCTGACACTGAGGCATGCTTTCTGGCATGTATTATCAGACTACATCAAACCAGAGTGCATGCTGCTGTCTGCATTAATATCCAGAATGTTTGGCTCTTCTGGTCTGCCACACAGAAATATAATGAGCCACAAGTTCAGGAAATGTCCCCCTGAGACAATCCCTTATAATATCTGATGATGTCAGAGTTATATCAAGGGTTATTTGAGCTTGGGTTTGAAAACTACACATTTTTAATGGAAAGCCTGCATTTCAAGGTAGGGTCTGGAATTTGAAAGAGGTATGTATTTACCAGGCAAGATGGTCAACAAAAAAACGTAAAAGTCAGGATATGTCGGCCTCTGCTGCACTAAAGTTGACCATTCTTTTCTTATTGTGTGTCTCACAAGTCCCTCAACTTTATAGAAGTGCAATCCTTAATCACTAACCTACATCTGATTCAAATCCAAAATCAGTTGCTCATTTTTATTCACTAAATTCACCAACTTCATTATCTGGTTAAATTGAGATTCTTGAGCTTGATAATCTTATGTAGTTTGGGGAATTCCTATCATGAACTCTTTTGGCAAATTCTGTGGAAAAGCTCAGGAAGTGTGTGTGATCTGGTGAATCATCTAGATTCATTGGTGGTGAAAATCCCCATTTGGATGAGTAATGAGCAGTGCCATAGCCAGGATTTTAGAACTACTGAGGTACCAATTCCAAGTGCCCCTATAAGAAATTATTGACGAGCCACCAACCAAACTCTGAAATATTGTTTAGTGTTTAAGAAAAAAACTAATCTTTGAACTGCTTGATCAGATTTTCTGTCAATTTTATCTCACCACATTATGGTCTTGTGCCAGAAATATAATTCTGGTGGAAAATTACTTTGATTGTAATTTGAAATATTTAGATTATTGCCTAAAACAGTCACGTTTAGTCTGAAAATGATTAGAATTAGCCTTAAAAACACAACATGTGAAATATGTAACTGTAGAATATAAACTATTCCTTATGTCACCAGAAACCCCTAAATTTCCAGATATAGTACTGAGGACATGATCTTTGTGTCTTCAGTGGTATCTATCACCCTGGTGATGAGGAATGACGGCAACTTTCAGTCATGAATTTAATCACACTGAGACAGACTGACTGTCTACTTATTCTGTAATTACAGGGAGCATTTACATTGAGTCTATGAACCAAGGGTCCCCTGGAATAATTCAATACATTTTCAATGGGTAAATGTAATTTGCTTTTATGACACAATACACTAGCAATTTCAGTGGTTACTGTTGTGGTACCTAACTGTCTGTTACCCTCTCAGACCACAAGGTGGAGAAGCTGGACTGAGTGTAAAACTACAGGCCACGTGGTGGCACACAGACCGACATTTTGTCACACACACTCTCTCACACACTCTCACACACACACACACACACACACACACACACACACACACACACACACACACACACACACACACACACACACGGCCTAACCGAAACCCTAACCATAACCAATTCATGCCCAACCCAAACTTTAACCTAACCTCAATTCACTGGTCCCAACAAGGTCAATGTTTATACCAGAAACGGTGCCCATGAGGTAACAAAAACGTGCACACACACACACACACACACACACACACACACAGTGTCACCCTTCCATCTCCTACTTCTCTCTTAATCTGCTCATCTCGCTCTTGTTGACTCTCTCTCTAAATCCTCCCTCTTTTGATTTTCTGCAGCTAACAAAGGCTCTCAGCCTGTGTGCAGTGCTACATGTTCATGGAACAGCAACATGAGCTGAAGATGTTCTGAGTTAATAAATGCAGCATTAGAAAACCGGCTTCATTAAAGGGAAACTTCAGTTCAACCTGTACCTTATTTTCCAATCTTTTTGTGTCAAAGTGACTAACGGGGATAACAATGTTTGAAATTGGTCCATTATTGAGCGAGAACGCTGCAGCCGGCAGCCGCAAAACACTCTGCAGTGTAATCCTTCGGGGCAATTGCACACCGTTAGCGTACGTGCTTGTTTTTTCCACTGACAGGCTCAGATTGTTATTTTAAGTGTCTAACAACATTATGGAAAGGCCCATACAGAGAAGTAAAATGTTTTTCTTGCGAAATCTTGTTGCCGAAAGAAGACGGTGGAAATGTGAGTGACAGTAGGAAAGAGGAGTGCCGGGACGAGTTTGCTGTGTTGGAGAACAGAAAGCATAGTTTCATGTTATCTAAAAGATTTTCAAGGTCATGGCTGACTATTTAGCTGACTGGCTGATCTTCCTGCAACAACTCAACTTCCAGACACTTAGAATAACAATCTGAGCAGTGGCAAAAACAAGCAGTTTTAGTGGATGTACATTGATGGGGAGCTATTGCCTCAAAGGATTACATTGCAGCCCGTTTCCCGGCTGCCAGCTGAAGCGCTCTTGTTCAATACTGGATCGATTCCAAAAATTGTTGTCCCCATTAGTCACTTTGACACAAAATTATGGGAAAATGGGGTCAACGTTAAAAAAGTTCCCCTTTAAGGCACAAAAGTGTTGCAGAGTGAAGGATGGACACTTCTAGTCACTCTGCCATTCTTATGTATTTTTGTGTATACTGTGTAGTTAGTCTTGTTGCATGTACCTCTTCATCATCATCCATGTACTGTTTGTATCTCTGCTCCATCATCTCTCTCTGCCATCTCTCCTGTTCCAGAGTCTGCTGGATCAGCTGAGCCACTTCGCTCTGCTCCCCCGGCTTCTCACGGCCAATCACAAACCTGGAAAACATTCAACACGCACCGATAATAAATCTGAAAATAGTCAAATTCAAACACACACACACACACAGCAACTGCAAACCTGAAAACACATCACACACACAAATTGAAAACACTCAAAATGCACCCAAAGGCAAACCAGAAAAATTCACACCATATCAAGTGCAAACCTGAAAACATAAAATGCACCCATCACAAACCTGAGAATTTCAGCACATACCAACCAAAAACCTGAAAAATAGGCAATTTATATCACAAATCTGCAATAAATATCCTGGAATTAAGAAGGACAGCAAGAGTGTGTGTGTGCGTGTGTGTGTGTCTGTGTGTGTGTGTGTGACAGACCTGACGGTGCCGGTGGTGTTTCGGAGGACAGAGGCAGCAAAGCTCTGAGTGACGCCAACCAGGCTGGTCCCATCAACTTCTACTATCAGATCATTCACCTGGATCCTACACACATACACAGACAAAGAATTTACTGTATGTGTGAAAATAAGACAAACAAGAATGTTTGACAAAGGCAGATGTAAAGCATTATACAGGCATCATTTCATAGAAACTATTAGACTATTTAGATAGTTCAACATTTTGGAGGGTTCATTTATTTGTTTTCTTTCATGACAAACAACAGTGTATCCCTCTGCTCAGCACTAACGTCCAAAATCTCTGATCTCTTATGTATAAGCATAGTGGTATGGAGCCTAGCAACCTCACAGTAATGACATGACTTCGGGAAGCTGTGCACACTGTGCCTGGGTGTTGTTGTTCAGCATACATCACATGCTTTTTACTGGAACTGTACTTTTTTTATTTTCATATATTTCTCTGGGCAGCCTTCTGCTTTCAACTGTCTCGGCTGCAGAAAGACTCTAAAAGGACCCAATAGTGTTTTTTTTTTTTTAATGCTCAGTGATCAAACGTCATAGGAATTAATGGGGCACCATCTTGGAACGCTGCATCCAATTGTTTTTCTTAATACATCCATGGCACTTGTGGGCCAGAAGTGGTCTAAAGGTTAGAAAAGCGAGCCTGTGACTGGAGGGTCATCGGTTCAGTCCCTAGACCGGCAGAATAAATCGGGGTAGGGAAGGTGAAGAGGCAGTGCTTTTCTCTCCCTCATTACCACCACTGAGGTGTCCTCAAGCAAGGCTCTTAACCCCAACTGCTCCAGTGGAGCTGCTCAGTGACCGGCAGACTGAGGTTGTACTGGGCAGCTTCCAGATGTGAATGTGTAACTGTGTGAATGTGTTCCTGAAAAAGAGAGCAATGCTCTCAGAGAAACTCCCCTGAATGAATAAAGGTTAAAAAACAAATAAACTTGTAGCCCAGCTGGTACTAACTTACATTACCAATAACTTCAGTTGGCTCCATCCTGCAGATTTTAGCTGTCCCTTAGGAGTTTCCCCTGCCTCCAGGTAGTCAGTTCTTCTGAATAACTTGAGTTCATACTTAATACCAATCTTCTCATCTCACTCTCGACAAGAAAACAAATGAGAGTGTTTTCCAAAATGTTGAACTATTCCCTTAGCATACATTTTGTTTTTCAGTCAGATCTTGAGCCTGGTTGGTAGATTTCAACACATCATTAACTAACAGACAAAAGAGCTCCTCTTGTGAAACAGAATTTGTGAGACACAGGGGGAGACAGGCATAAAGCAGTCCCTCAAGGATTTCACTGAGTTTTTTTGTGATTATTGCAGCCAAATGCTTGATTTTCCAGCGGCTTTTCTCAAAAATTGCAATACAATTTGCAATGTTTTATTTGCAGTAAAACTGTGGGAACTGGGAAAAATGGCACGCAAAGGAAAATAATGCATTTTTTTAAAAAACTACTACAAATGAAGACTCACAGTGATCACATTTTTTGATAGAAAGCATACTGCATATCACAGAAACAACTATATTTCAGTCCTAATTTTAAAATGTATTTTCTGAACATGAGAAGCATGAGCTCAAAGTTATATAAAAAAAATACTGTAGCTGAGTTCCATTTATAAGCCTTTATCAAATAAACTTTCACCTCAACATTAGCACCAAGTCAATAATCCCATCAAAATAAATACAATAGCATAAAAATATAGTTTCATTTCCAAAGTGCCCATTTTTATGTTTGAGGTAGATTATATCCATCTTTGCTGTCTGAACAACACATTAACTTGTGTTCTTCTGACTATCTTAATGCAAACCTCATTTGGGAACATTTGGGAATTGTTTTGTATGGTCTATGGCATCATTTTTGTTGGCAGGTAAGATTTGTCCATCTTCCACCTGAATGCGCTGCGAAGACGCAAGTTAACACACCTAATGTGACAATTGGTCTAAATCCTAAGTGGTCTGTTGACTTGGCCATTTCATGCAGAAAATTTGCTGTAATTTAGCAAAATTTCAAACAATTGCAAATATTGTAGAGATTTCTTGAATTTGCGTTAATTATTGAGATTGCAAAATCGCAGTTTCCTGGAGACACTGATAACGGACAGGTACAGACTGGTGGACAGGGTACCTGCCGTCTCTCTGAGCAGCTCCATTCTCGGTGACCGTCTTAACGAAGATCCCCAGTTTCTCCAGACCCATATCAGCTCCTGCACCCATACCTATGATGCTGATACCCAGACCATCACTGTCTGAGAGACAGAAAAACAACCATATAATGTAAACATTGAAAATGAAAATATTGATGTGTATCTTACTGAATTGTACACTTATTATTTATGACATTAATTATGCAAACATCTATATCTATTTTTTGTTCTTACAATCACATATCGTTGTACAGATGATGCATCAGCAAAATACATTGTATATAATTTATATTACCACTTAGTGCGTTGATATGTATTAGTTTCAGTGTATGCATAATGTTACGTCAAACGTGTTGTGACAGTCAAACCAATAAAAACATGTTAATCCATATTCAATGCTTTAGAAATGAAACAGTCATTCATTATAGCTATTATGCTGTGTTGAGAGCAGCTGTCATGGATGGTTGTTGGTTCAAATCCATTACCTCCAGAATTACTGACCGCTAATTAGGCTAATCTGCGCTAAATTTAATCCCATAAGGGGATAATGGAGTTGTTAGCAGACAGACAGTGTATGTGTCCGCTACCAGCACCCTGTCAGCTATTGTGTGAACATGTGCGAGTGTGTGTGTGTGGTTACATAAGAGGCTTGACTGAGTGACTCTCAATGATTGGAAAGATGTGTGTGTACCTTTCTCCAGCTCGACAGGAAATAGGTCCAGTTTCTCCACTCTCTTCTCCAGCTCATACTCGGCTGAGGCTGCCATTGGGTCGACATCATCGTTACGCCGATCGTAGTCTTCATTAGAGTAGGTGGTGAAGACCTACACACAGGACAAAGGTTAAAGGTCAGAAGGCCTTCTTTTTTAGCTGCATGTGATTTAGCTCTTTTAATAAGCTGTTATAAATACAAAAAAGTGCTTCTCTACATTTGTGAAACAGCGGCACCATGAAGTTTCCCTGAGGAACACCCTTATAAAGGCCTCAGAAACCCTGTGCTCGGGGACATCTAATTTGACTTTGGTTAATATTGAGTTGTTGATAGCATCTAACTTAAAACCCAAACACAGACATGTATTTCACAACACAAATGTGGAGATGTGGTAGAAACACCTCTGAGTATAATGAAATTCATTTCAACAACAGCACACCTACAAAATGAGAGTTGAATCAGCACCTCTCTATAATAATTTCAACAAGAACTGAAGAATATAACCTTCATGAAGGAAGAATTTACTGCAGAGCTGCTACTAAACTGCATTAGTTTGAGCGAGCTGTAACTAGTTTTCTGAACTTTGTTTAGTTTGGTTTTCTGAACTTATGTCATAAGCTTAGTTACCACACCAGATTTTTATTACTTACAGATTTTTTTTCATTCCATGTTTGAAATATTAGAAGTGAATATGAAAATAATTTAGTAATATCCATATCTTATTATTTGTTTATTCAAAGTAACACAAAATGATTTTTGTGGCCACTTAGTGGCAGTGGAACATCCCACAAGATTATAATTTACACATCCAGTGGACAGAGAGAAACATAAGCATATAGCACTTTGTCTGTCTGCTGTTTTGGTGCTGGACAAGTAGTGTACAGTGGGTTTATCAGAGCTTCTTTCCTTAAAACAGCAGTCTGTAGCTGCTGGAAATGAGGCTGATGAGAACATTGAGACTGAACCAAAACAGTAGAGTTTAAAAAGGGCCATAAAACCAAAACAATGAGCTGAAAGATGCTAAAAATCTCCATAGAGCTGAGTGGAACGGTAAAGTCAGTTGATGATTCTCTGTGAGTTTTTCACTACCTTTCACATTACACATAGTCATTTGAGACATTGTTGATGTAAAATTATTGATTAGTGCAGCTTTAATGTTTCCCACCTTTCTATTCTGCAGCCATGAGGTTTATAAGTATATAAAAGAATGAATCAGAACGAATACCTGTATACATCCTCTTTATGTGTGCATTCAATTCTCTTCTATTTTATTTCCTTGTGAAAATCCACCTAACAATGCCACAGTTACACAAACATCCTTTGTTTTTAACTGATGTAGTTTATCATTAGCATACATGTCCTCGTCAACCGGTGAGTGACCTGTAATTAACCAGCTCTGGGAGTGCTCCTACGCCAGCACTGTCAGTGCGGCAACACGTCTCTCGATGTATTTTCCCATCTCTTCTCCTGCTCTCTATCACACCCCTCCCCCCTTCCTAAAAGGTCAGCAGCATCTGTCTCCCCGGTGACCATCTCTGTGATCACGTGGCTTCGTTTCTATGGCAACCACAGGCTTTCCCAGCGTGAGTTTGGCACTGGCACTGACTTGCTCTCTCGCTTACTCTCTCTCTCTGTCCCTGTCTGGCAGATATGCTAATGTGTGTGTATTAAAGATATACAGAGAGAAATAGAACCGAAGGCCTTTATGTGTAGGAGGTGCTTGTTACAGTGTTATTTACATCCCTCTGAATATAGAAGACCAAGATACACACACAGACAAACACACACACATATTCTGACACAAACAGGTCAGAGGGCGTGATTGTTAAACTGTTTCCTGTTGTCACGTTTCCTTCCTGTTGAGTAACTTTAAAGCTGTGTGTTGGTGTGTGTGTGTGTGCATGAGGCTTCAGAGTGTTCCCTGTAGACATCATGAACACACACTCTACTTTTCTACAGAAATACCAACATAACAAAACACATAAAAACAACAGCCAAGGTGGAACAACAATATAAATATCAGGAACAATGGAAATGACCAAATAATTAACCAATACAGCACTGAGCTGGTGAAACGCACTCTTTAAACTGAGTTGCTCCATGCTGTTTGGCTAATCTCTCAGATTACCCCTTGAAACAAATATGAAGCTGTAGCCTAGTTTAGATGCATATGATCATGACATAATGTCAACCAAAATATAAGAAAAAGTAGGTTTCTGCAGGACAATGCCTGATTGATAATGTTTTTATAGCTTACCAAAGCCACAAAGAAATATATGCACATCCCAATATTGTATCAGGCGTGTTGCCAAGAAGGCACAATCAAAGGTGTCCACACGATATATTGATGCTCCTAAAAATATTTATTGAGCACAGCTTTGAGATTAAAGGGGATTTAGTCAAAACTCAAGCGACAGAGGCCGACATATCCTGATTTTTACTCCCTAGTTTGAGCAAGCTCCAAAAATGATGCATCCTACAAATCCCATAATGTAAATTGATATTCCATCAGACCAACCAGCCTGGTAAAGGCAAACATCTTTCAAACTCCACACTTCCAGTTTGTAACACACTTGCTTTCTGTTATAGATTTGTAGTCTCCACACCCACTCTGAGATAACCCTCATGACATCACTATGACATCATCATGATTATCTTCTCAAACTTGACAAAGTACAACTGTTTTCACAGCTGAGGTAGCACTCAACAAGACTAGTAAATTGATATTGATATGTCAAATCAGTGGAGTGCCCCTTCAACATAGGTCATCAATTATGTCAATGTGTACACATTAAATGATATAATATCATTATAACATTAATAATCAAAAGGTATCTGGTACATATTAATCAGTAGGATGCAATCAAATATACCAATCATTAGAATGCAATAAATTTGAATACAGTGATCCATCTCAGTCAGAAAAATATTACTCACTACATTAGTCAATGTGGCACTGAATTCTCCTTATTATGTTTTATAACTCCCTCTCTACCTCCTTGTAGCTACAAGAAGCACAATTTCTTTCCTGCTACAGTTTAGTTTCCATTTGGTTGCCATTTCAGCCAGTTTCCCATTATTTCATCCATATTTATATATCTGCATATATATATATGCATTAGATTGTTGTTAAATTCACATGTTAACTGAGTAAAATTAATCTTTTTTAAAGAATGAACAATACAGCTAATGTAGGACTAATACTTGGCTCTGATTCGGTGTTCCTGCTCTGTGCATGCATATGATTAATCATATGATCACTTGAGAGTTTCTCTTAAAAAGGACGGTTTCATAATTTTTCAAGTCTGTCTTAAGACAATAGTCAGGTGCCCAAATAAACACTGACACATGTTTTTCCTGCTGTAATCATTCCTCCTGTTCATACTGACCATTAGAAGATCCCTTCATAATGCACTTACAATGGAAGTGATGGGGGACAAAATCCACAGTCCTCCCTCTGTACAAAAATATATTTAAAAGTTTATCTGAAGCTAATATGAATCTTTTCCAAATGAGTCAAATCAAGTAGATATGTTTCAACGTCACAGTCGTTTTAGTGCCAATGTCCCTCTATTTGTTATTATACTTCCACCACAGCTCAACAGGGAAACACTGTCCGAAGAAACACAAAGAGGGAATTTGATGCTACAAAGACATTGAAAGCACATTTGAAGGAGATCTTTTAATAGCCAGTATGAACAGGAAATATGATTACAGCGAGGAAAACCTCTTTCAGTGTTCATATGGACACCTGACTGTTGTTTTAAGACAGACTTGAAAAATTGTGAACCTGACCTTTAAAGGTTGCTCTTACACTTCATGGCAAGTAGTAGTAAGTCACTTGATCATTGCTTATTGCTCCATAGCTGGCACTCTGAAGTGTAATTCTTAGACATTTGATAAATACAGGTCTTGTGATCACACAAGAAACAGCAGACTGGAGGATGTGCATAAAGTAGAGAATATCTGCAGCACTCATTATTCAGCATTGGCATGGCAATGGCTAACAATAAATAGTGTACTAATTGACCAGGGTCAAAAATAACATTTTTTAACTAAGCAACAGTCCAGAATATAAATAAAATGAAATAAAACTGAGAAAAGTACTTTCCTAGCTAAGTTGCATACAGGTTCAGGTCCAGTCAATTGCAACAATAACACCCATTTTAGTTTTGTGGTGTTAATGGGCTTCGCTCATGTGATGCTCTGGAACAAATCCTGCCAAAGCTTGACACAGACTGTCCCTGAGTTCACAAACCCCCCGGCAGAGCCCGATTCACTCAACATGAACACATATTACAAGAAACATTCAAAATCACATCAAACTAAATGCATTTGAGATGGAACAAGAAAATGATTGTTGCTTGATAAATGACTGAACAGTTAATTGATTATAAAATGGTTATCAGTTAATTTTCAGTCACTTGATTAATCAATTCATCATGTCTGCACTTAAAACAATGAGATCTGTGTTCAAATTGAGCTTCACTTGTCCCCAAATGCACTTTACAGAATAAATAAGACTATTTATTGATTCAAGTGTACAAGAAAAGGGCATTAATGACCATTCACAAACAGTTATACAGTAAATCACACAGGGTAGCTCTGTCTCAACCCTTTGTATCCTACGTTACCTAAGATGCCTGGGTAGAACCAAATACAGGGCTACAACAACATTACTGCTTTTGACTGACAACACCACCTTTTGAACAACAGCCTCTGGATAACCTGATCAATCACCACGTACTACTGCACGGCCACAGACAAGTCTGGATGAGCCTTCAACATCAGGCTCTGCTCGTGTGGTTCTTGGTTTGTTGCCACAGGTTGTGTTTTGACCGAAGGTCACGTTAAATTACAACCCATCAAACATACCAAACAAATTCCAGGACATCACATCGATTGTTGGAATGTGGGACAAAGAGTCTAAATGTTGTCCGATAAAATGTAATCAGGACGCCTGGCCACACAGGCTCTCAGGGTAGCCTGTAACTATTCCAATGGCTGAATAGATTTTAGCATCTGGTATGACACCATGAGGTCCTACAGGATTTAAAGAAACAGTTCGACATTTTGGGAAATGTGCTTACTTGCTTTTTTGCGAAAATTAGATACGATCAATACCACTTTCATCTTGGTTCAATATGAAACTAGAGCCGACAGCTGGCTAGCTTAGCTTAGCATATTAGCATAACATGAAAACTTATTAGTGTCATTCTGCCAGGCTAAGACACTTTGGTTTTTGTATGGCTTACTGTAGATAGTCTTTATGCTAAGCTAAGCTAATTAGCTGCCGGCTATAGCCACATATTCACTGTACAGAGAGTGGAATTAATCTTCTTGAGTAACTCCTGGTAAGAGAGTATTTCCTACAATGTTGAATTATTCCCTACATAGAGCTGTAGGCTAATTCACCTTTGCCAACAAGCAAGATGGGCGACTTTACTTTCCTCAACAATAACAGCAACATAGCTACATCATGCTTGGTCAACAATTACTAAAGAAACAGTAAACAAACTAACTACATGAAATAAACCTTATGAAGCACAAAATAATACACTGCTCTCATCACTTGCTGCTAATCCAAATAAGCCGAGTAGTGAATTAGCCTGAGACACTCCAACCAGCTATATGTCAGACAGGATCAAGATTGGGCAATGACGCTTCTAGAGCCTCTTGTCTCTCAGGCTTTACTGGCACGAAACACAACAGTACAGAGTGGAAACAAAAGAGCTACATGTGCTAGGCTACTTTAGTTCTGGTTTGCAGCTGAATAGCTTATTTTAGCATAAAAATGGAGGGAAACAGCAAGCCTGGCTCTGTCAAAAGGCAAAAAAAACTTTACACTTCGGTTTTTATACAGATTAAACAAATGAGATATGACTTGTTAATTTGTGAGCTTTAGAAGTGTTGGTTGGGGCATTTTGTTACCTTTAGAAAGTCAGACTAGCAGTTTCCCTGCTTCCAGCTACATATTGACCCTACAGAAGTGAGATTGGTATCAATCTTCTCACCCAACTCTTGCCAAGAAAGAGAATGAACATATTTCCCAAAATGTCAAACTATTCCTTTAAATAAATTCTGATTTTTTTAGATTTTCATCATGCTAACATTTAATAACGTGTAGAGCTCGAACGATTAATGGATTAGTCAACTGACAACAAAATAATCGACCACTATTTGGAGATCGATTAAAGTAAACACGTGTGCAGTGAGGACAGATATGCAGCCTTATCTCCACCTAAGTCTGTCAGCTAAGAAGTGTGTTTGTGTTCTCCTGCAGGTCTGCCTGTGTCAGCGTGTTTTTACAGCCATGCTGTGCTCACTAAGATTTGTATTTCGTCAACGGCTTAGTCAGTTCGGAGTCAGGTCACAGTGGTCAGGTAATCTGTAACTGTGCATCGTCTATGTGGAGCCAAACGTCTAAAATATATCTCAATTTTGGCACTTCTTTGCTTCATAATGACATTTTCATTTTAGTAAATTCCACTGTTAAGTAAAGTAGAGGTACGGTATGTCAGCAATCAACAGTCTCAACAGATAAAGGCTGAACTGGCTTGAAGTTTGTTGTGCACATCCTTGTGGACCCCCTGGGATGCAGAAGCTTGTCATCTTTGTGCTGATACCTCACTATGGCTCTGTCACCAATTTGTGCAGATTTTGAATTTGAGCCTGTTTGTCAAATGGACCAAAAAATAATGATTTATATTGTGTGCAACAAAAGGTAAAATATGCCTCTGAAAATATTTGAAAACACTTGTAGTCGCACATATGAGCATGTCACAAACAGACATGAACACCGTTTTATGTGACGTTCTGACAGATGGATGACAAGAAAATGCAGGTTGAGTCATATCTGTGGGAGACAAGTCTTTGGGCGTTGGCACTCTACTGGCTTATAATTTGGCTGTGCTGAAGCTCAACATTGACCCAGGGAGCAGCTGGCAGAGGAAACCTTCTCACTGCTCATCTGTGGGCACTGATGGGATTTGAAGTCCAGGTCACAGGTCTTCAAGTGAAGACAGAACTTGATGGGTCATTTTAAAAAGTTGAATTTGGGGCGTCACGGTGGCCTGGTGGTCTAAGACGCATACCACATGACAGAAACGTCTCCGGTTTGATTCTGGTTAAATGTTACATTGCCGACTCCCATAAAAATGTCTTTCACTTTCTTCAGATGCAGAAATCGTCCTAGCAGTGCTGATAAGGATTATGATTATTCCACAAATTAAATCTCAAGGGAAGCCCAAAGCTTATCTATTGAATTGGGAGAGGTAATGTGTGGTCTAATATCTGCTATCTAAACTCAATCACTTTCTGATAATTTGTTCGCTCTGGGTGCATCAGGTGCAAAAATGTCCAATCTATTAAAAGCACACAAAATCCTAGCATTGTGAGAGAGTGACCAGCAAGTGAACCATGAAGTGCTTAAAACAAATAAATAAGAGCCACCAGATTTAATCAATTTGAATTAGTGATATGACAGCGAGCATCAGTGAGCAATGTGGGCAGAGCTCTTTCAGGGTGCATTATTTTAATGACTTTTTGAAGGTGAGGGTGGTCTCTAAGGTTTGCTTTTGGTTGAAAACAATATTTTAGAGTTTGTTCATACTGGAGATGAACAGAAGCCAAAACCCCTCCAAACAGATCTATAATGACAGTCAAAAAGACACACGCCAGGTGTTTTTTTCCGTCCAAACAAAGCTCTGTGATTCTTATCAACTAGCTTCCTCTGTGTGTGTTTGTGTGTGTGTACCAGTGTATGTTTTCAACTAAAAGCAAACACACCCAGCCACATTCCAGCTGCTTTTAACAGACTTACAGAGGTAACCTTGTATGCAGCTCAGCACAGATAAATCCAGTGTGTGGGTGTGTGTGTGTGTGTGTGTGTGTGTGTGTGTGAATTAAAGTGAGATGCAGGACAACCTCGCTACATTTTCTACACCCTGTGATTAACCATTTATAAGCATTATATTGCCTTCATGTGCTTTGGCCAAAGTACATCATCCAGAACTTCAAAAATCAGCTGCTTAACAGTGCTGAAACCACATTTCTGTTGGAAGATCAAATGAGGAGGAAAAATGCTGAAATGACGTTGTGCGGAGGCAGGTTGGAGACTTGCTGAGTATTGGAGAAGGTTTTGAGCTCTCCTGGCTGACTTCTACATGATGAAGTAACTCATGTATCAGAACAACAATTACCAACCAGCTATGAAATTGAGTAACAACACCCGACATGTCCGGACAACAAGTCTCTTGACTGGCTCTTTGTTCACTGGAGCAGAACACCTCTCTGAACATGTAAGACAGGTTAGTGGTAATGATGCCACTTCACTCTCCTCCGTTCACAATGACAGTTGTCATCGTGAATCCTTGACGGATGCCAATATGATGTAATCTGCAATCTGTATTTATTCTAACAAACTGAGTCTGATACTTCTAGTTTTAACTGCAGTCTTTGGTGTTCTCATGCTGTTTTACAGACTGCAACTCCAGTTCAGGTCTGTTTATTTTACGACATCCCTGCAATACTGACAAGCTTACGAATAGGAAACAGCGTGTCTGGTGGTAGAAGCTGACAGGAAGCTTTTTGATGCTCACACTCACACATTGAGCATTGTACGGTGGCTACAGTGGTTCAAGCTGCTGCCACTTTGCCCTCTTTGGCTGAAGCTGGACCACATGAATAAATAACATGCACTACATTATAATTATTAGTTTTCTTATTCCTTCTGCAGTTGCTGTTAATCTTAAAAATATAATCGAGAGAAAGTCTGTCAAGATATTGTTCAAAAGGCTGTGAGATCATTGTTTTCAGAATTAATTTCTTTCATTGACTGAGTCGAATAAAAACTTCAAAAACACCAGTCGTTCTTTATTGTTATATAAATAATTTACTTCTTGTTACACAAGTTTTGTTCTTAATTTGTTCTCAGGTTAGTTAGGATAGAGTATAGTGCATCAAGGCTATATTTGTATATGGCGTTGTGGTCAGTATGTTGCAACTATTTCCTGTGAACCTTTGAAATGAGTGAAGTGATGTAACAGTGTGTAATATAGTAATACAATATCCAAAATATGGGATATTTCTGTGCTTTTAAAATAATTGTTTGACATTTTGTGAAATATGCGTATTTGCTTTGCTAACTATTTCATGGAATCTCTGGTGGTTGCCTGGCAACTGCTAAGAGCCAAGTAATAGTCTGACCCCCGTAAAAAAGCAAATTCTCATGTGTATACTTTGTTTTTGTACATATTAAACAAACAAGACATAACATTTATTTATAAGCATTTATTTGTAAGCCTTAGAGACGCTGCTGGCTGGATTTTGGCTAGCAGCTCCAACTCTCTGCCAGAAAGCGAATAAGTGCATTTCCCGAAATGTTGATTTCTTGCCTTAATTTGCTTCTATGCTTTTAACTATGCTAATGTTACTTGTTTTAATGCTAATGTTGAGTGCCAGGGGCCTTTTAACCCATGTTGCCTGCTGATGGTTTGGGACACACACAGCTCATTTCTCATGACCTGCTGAGCTAACTTTACACAGTCTGAGTCATAGTGTTGTTACTGCTACTAGCTGCCATTTCTCACTGGAATTCAATGTGTCATGTCAGATAGCTAGAGCTGACAGGTGGCATATGGTAAAAAACTAGAAACAGTAATTTTTCTTGAGCAAATAAATCCTGAAATCTCCATATATTATAAGCCATTATGACATGGTGGCACTGAGTTTTCTACCCGATACTGCACATGCATATTCCATTGTAAAAAGGGAAAACCAACATAATTTTCTTGCTTTAACTATGGACATGGTTTGTTACTGATTTCATCTCGTCACTTTTGATATATCCTGGATCTTATTGTGGTGTTGATGTATGGTTAATGTAGCTTTATAATGAATCTTATTGTCTGTTGCGCATTGCCTGCAGTGAGTGCCCTATGTGCCTCTGCAAAGTTGGTTTCAAAGCAGCAACAAGCACACAGCTGAATCATTATGACTGACATGTCTAGCAACATGTTAAGAGTCTAGAACATTAAGAGTATTTTTATAAGTGTAAAACAAATGTTGGACTTCATAGAGCCAATATTTGTCTTTTTGTAGGTGTGCTCTGTGTATGAGAGATGTACATGTGTGGCAGGACATACAATTTTATATGCTGCAGTGTGTAAACACCAGATGAGGAGTGCCATAGTGATTAGAAGATATCACATTTGGACAATTGTAGTGCATTGTGTGTGTGTGTGTGGGTGTTGTATGATATTAAACAAAAGTTTTCTGAATCTGAGAACAGGTGGTTGCACATCAGATATTTTGACATGATTCACTATGCAGATAACTGTTGCAGTCACCTCAGTGGTAAACAACGCTGCCTCAGGCCACAACGCTACTTATAGCTCCACTGTGGCTAAAGAGGTCAGTGGTTACAATGTTTCAAGGTCCAAGGAAATGAAAAGAATTCCTTTTTGACTTGACGTCTTGCCTGAAATAAAACATGTTCCTGCTCATGATCCTCAACTGCCTGCATGTTTGGACATGAAGGAGCGGGAGTGATCCTCAGTGAATACTGTCAATGTCCATTATCCTGTCTTTGTCCTGCCTGACTACATTCAATTCTGCCTCAACATCCTGTGTTTCTACACCAAGACTGTCCTATCTTATTTCATATTCTTCACTCATCTGTTACATGCTATATTATGATGTTACACTATATGAAAAGGCCTACCTGAAGGAAGTAGATTACCTGACCAACTGGTATCAGGACAACAAACTACTCCTGAACATCAGCAAGACTAAGGAGCTGATTGTTGACTTTGGGAAGAAGCAGGGAAGAAACTATTCCCCCTTTAATATCTACGGATCCTCAGTGGAGAGAGTGGGCAGCTTCAAGTACCTCGTACCTAGTGTCCACATCACCGAGGGCCTGACCTGGGCGCTGTATACTGACTCAGTGGTGAGAAAGGCAAGATAGAGGCTGTTTCAGCTCAGATAGCTTGAGGAAATTCCGGGTATACTCAAAATACAGAGGAATTTCTACTCCTACACCATAGAGAGCGTTCTGACGGGAAACATCACTTCTTGGCCCTGCAAAGAGTGGTTAATTTGGCTGAACATACAATAGGCGAAGCTCTACACTGCCTCAAGGATATTTACACCAGGCGTTGCAAGAATAAGGCTAGGACAATCATTAAAGATCCCAACCACCCCGATAACAGCCTTTTCTCCCTGCTGCATGGTCGGGAAGAAGGTACAGGATACACCGCCGCTAAATCATACACATATATTTATTACTTTAACTCTTTTTAATGCACCGCTTGAAGGAACTGGTGGGATTACGTTTACAATAAACTTGATTGATTGATGCCATTCAACAGTCTCTCTCATTGAGAAAGTGAATGTTGGTGATGTGACAGCTCCATATCATGACATGCTGAGATGTGTTTCGCAACCCACTGAGCTCAATCAGCTGACTGCCGCAGTGAGAGGGGGGTGTGTGAGTGGGGGACGGCACTCAAGCATAGAAAAGAGCTTCTTTTAAATCAAGATCTATGTTCACACACACATGCATACTCACACGCATGCACGTGTGCACCTATGCCAACACACACACACACACACACACACACACACACACACGCACGCACGCACGCACACACGCACACGCACACACACACACACACACACACTTTGAGCTAGAGTCAGCAGGAAATGCTATGGTGAAATCAAAGAGTGAAAATCCCCCAGCAACTCATATGTGTGTGTGTGTGTGCATGTGATGTGAAAGAAGGAAGTCAAAGAGTCTTTTAAAACATTTCCTTACTCTCTTTGGTCTCCATGTTTAAATAGATAGCAGAGTTTATGAGGGCCTTCACTAAATCTGTTCACTTTCTTTTTTCCCTCATTTTATCAATTAATCAGTTAATTAACCATATACCTACTATCCATTGCTTAAATCAGTATTTCATACTCTGTCATTACAGACTACACCATTTGACAAGATCAAGGTGTAGATTTAAACCTGCATTCATTTTTCTGGCTGCTTAGAGGCAGTGGAGCAAGTTGCAAACACAACATTGACAAAGTTGGCAAACCTGTTAGCAAACAGTTTCCTATTTACACATCCCACGGCCATGGAGCAACATTAGCATTAATTTAGAGTAATATTTCTGGACACTCTGTGAACACAAGTCCAATATTTACTATTTCATTGGCTCTCTTTTGGTCTCCACCAACTCCTGAGGGAAATATCTGCTTCTTTAGCGGCTAACTGCTCGACTGGGTTCAGCAGCTGCTCGCTAACTTTGCCTGTGGTTTGGTGCTGAGCAGTGGGATTATCAGAGCTTTCTCACTGAAAACATCTGCATCCTGTATCTGGAAACCAAATTGGTGAGAACTGTGAATGAACTGTGAGTGAATCAAAACAATAAAATCGCAGGCTGACAAACCAAAACAATGAGCTGAAAGATGCTAAAACGCTCTAGTGGAGCTCAAGGGAACTGAGTCAGAGTGTGTGCTCTATGGTTTTCATCACTACAAGCGACCTCTTTCACCTTATATATAGTAATTTGATCCATTTTTAATCTAAAAATATTGATTAGTACAGCTTTAAGAAAAAATAACATTTGGTGACTCTTTGGCCTTTCTTCCACCATCAGCCCCTAAATTTCCACATGTACACGAGTACAAATCAAAAAATCTAATCAGGCAGATTACATTAAATTTTAAGAGCATATATGCTCCCCAGAGGATCATTATTAAATATTCCATGCCTCTAAGAATAGCATCATAGTCAGTATTTTAATTTCATCTGCCACAGAGGAAAGTGCCTCAAGAAAGAGTCCTTGTACACGGTCTCCAACACAACTGACATCAACTAAGAAACTTTGAAAGCTACAAAACCAATACTTTTTTACACAACAGGTTGGTGCCACATAATAGTTAATATCACTTCTTCTAACGTGTGTAATGGTGACAATTTTGTAAATTACTGCTCCACTGAGGAGATATTATCACCCTGACTGTGAGTGTTGAAAACTAACTCACCTTTATTGGCTCAGTGCTGAATTTAATCTTCCTATTGACTGGGGCAGGCTCCTCTTCCTCTGGAAGGCCCGCAATTTCGGAGCAGCTGCTCTCTGGCTGGTATGCCTCCTCATCTTCCTCATCTTCCTCATCGTCCAACTGGCTGCCTCCAGAGTCCTCCTCACCGAGCCCGCTGTACGCACTGATATCCACCAGATCCCCCTCCGAGTAATCCTCCTTCCTCGAGCCATCTTCATCGTTCTCCTCCTCCTCTTCCTCTTCCTCCCCCCCCCTCTCAGAGTCCCCTTCTTTCTCCTCCGAAGAAGGGGAGAAAGTTGGAGGCTCTTTTTCTCCATTTTCCAGTGAGGCATGAACCACGGCCTGCACCAGCCTGGCTCCAGCGTCAGACCCCCCAGTGGAGCCGTCCTGCTCTGCAGCTTGCCGCTCCCGCTCTGGGGCAGCCATGGTACTTGACCCCCTGGCTTCAGTCGTTGCTGGCTGGGCCTCCAATTCTGGTTTAGCCTCTGAAGAGGAGGAAGTGACAGCTAATGAGGACGATGAGGAGTGGGAGGAGCTGGAGAGCTTGTCTCCTGACTGTCCGAACGCCTCCTTCTCCTCACTTGTTACCGCTCCTCCTATGCTCACTTCTGGAAGCTCTGCTGCCTGGGCGCTCACACCTCCTGCTGTCACCTCCTCTCGGTCCTCTTTACCTGGAGGGACCACCTTCGCCTGAGAGAGAAAGAGACAGAGAGATAATCTAATCATTATGGTTTTGGGTTCACACACTTTATTTCAACTAGCTTCCTTTTCTTCTATCACAGTTTGTGATTTCCTTCATCTAAGGGACTTTTCCCTCACGTTAAGCAAATTCTTCTCACCTTCCTCCCACCAGCCTCTGCTCTTGCGGGAGGTTTGGGCTTTGGTGCCAGGGCAGGTCCTGACCGGCGTTTGGGGAGGTAGAGATTGTTTTGCAGTTCGCCCTTCTCGAACACAGCACTGAGCTGGCTCACGGTGGGGCTGACAGCGTCATCGGGCCCCATTGCAGCTGCAGCAGCAGGAAGAGTAGCGGGAGCAGGAACAGGAGGGTCGTCCAGCCGGTCGAGAGCCTCAGTGGAACCATTAAAACGAGCCACAACATCCAGACGGCTGTCCTGGAAACCTGACGCCCGCTCCTTCTTCAGCAAGATCCGGTTGGTGGCTGCTTGCTTCTCCTGTAGGAGACAAAAACAATCAATCAGATGGCCAAAAGCTTTAATCAGACTTAATCATGAATGTCTGTACCAAATTTTGTGTTCATCCATTCAGTAGATGACAAGCTATTTCACTGAACAAGTGAGAGATTTGACCTGCTAGTGGCAATGGAAGAAAAGTCGGCTGATCAACTAAGGCAGTAGAGAAATGATTCCCTACTCACAGCAATCTATCCAATAATTTTTAAGATATTTCACCCTGAACTGCATATGTCAACCACATGATGGCACTACAGGAAAAGTCAAGGAATCGCAAAAATCAATAGGATTCATCCTCTGGGGACCAATACATCCAAATGTTGTTCAGATAGTACAGTCTTTATCAACATGACCAACCCATCGATAGACAGACGGACCGACATACAGAGTCACACTGCTAGGACAGCTAAACATCAAACACACAATTAAGTAAAACAAAGATGCTTCTGACCTGTAGAGTCCGCTGTTCAAAGATCCTCCTGGTTTCCTGGAGCTTGGAGAAACCCCCGCCCTCCCCCCCTGCTTTGGAGTCAAAACGGTTGACCCTCTCTGAGACTGTGCCTCCAAGTTTGAGCAGAGCGCTGTGGTCGACGTTCTCGTTGAGGCTTGATGCCCTCGGCAGAGACAGTTTCACCGCCTGCTCTTTATCTGACAATGACAGGAATGTCAATTGTGAATCTTGTTGAAAGAAAAAAAAAGGAAAGAGAGAGGTTTGTTAAAGAAAAAAAAATCACACAATTTGGGTATTATTGCAAAGGTTTTGGCTAACAATTATGTTGACATTGTACTTAACAAGTAACAAGCAATCACACAAAGTGTTGGTGTGTATTGCCCTCATGGACTTTGACGTTTCACTGTGTTCCCTGATCTCACCAATTACTTTAGTGGGTAAAATGTTACCATGTTTGTTGCCATTTGCCACTTTTCTTTCACGTTCAAAGGTTTTCACCCAAAATATTCCAAATTATTTTAAGAACACAGCAATTTAAAGAAGTAACCCTGGTAACCAAGTTTGGCTGAGGTTGCTGGAGTTCCTCAAATCCAATAAAGAGCAGAACACAGTACATATAACCTGTAGCCCCACAGAATAATGTAGTTAGCTAATGATATGCTAACTCTTGCCTTGGAAACGGTTACTACGGTAGGTAGTAAGCTAGTTAGCAGGACATGCTAATATAAATGTAGTTTACGTTGGAGCAGACAAACACTGTTTAATCCATTCCTAACACTTTTCTTATTGTGTTTTTGGAGAAAGCTTGAAAATCCAGCTATGCCTAAACACAGTTACTAAGTTATGATTGGACAATTACTATTTGAGGGTATAATCATAATCATCATGATTTTATAGTTATCATTTTCCTCACATTGTTAATTTTAAAGGCTTGGACAAAAAATCTAAGTGGTGAAGTGCCTTACCAATCATTTTGGCTCCATCCTCCTCATCACCAGGAGACTGCATCTGCATAAACATGTTCTTGATGCGGTGAACGTTTGATCCATATCTCCGGCCCCTTGCGGTTGGGCGGGGCAGAGGTGCAGGCTTTGAGGCAGGGTCAGAGCCTCCATTGGCGGCATTGTTGAGGTGGTCAGTGGCCTTCTTCAGCGCTGCCAGCCCTGCCTCATAGGCATTGCGGTGTGGCGAGGGACTCCTTAAATTCGAGCTCCCACTTCCTCCACTACTCCCACCAGAGGCCCCGTTGCCCCCCGTGGCCGACGGGGGCTCAGTCTTCATCATATTTGGTAAATCAAATGTCCCCTGGTGAACAGCAGGTCAGCAGGAAGGAAGGTGGCAGCATCCTGGAGCTGTATGATATTCACCTCCTGGAACACACAGAGAAACAGACAGATTAATGGTTTATATTTATGATTCATCGTTTCTGTAATATCTAAACAAATACCACAGATGAGTTACCATGACCCAAAGCAATATCTTGAAACTTCTGCCTTAGTCTGATGAGCAACCAACAAACCAAAAATATATTTATCATATTTGAAATTATATGAAATAGAAATGGTTTTTGTAAAGCTGGAAACCACAAATATCTGTTGTTTTTAGGTTACTGAAAACAACCAATATCTGTTGTTTTAGGGTTTTTAGGTTACTCCAGGTAAAACTGATTATTTGATCTGCAGAAATAATGAAATGAGTTCATTAATCAATTAGTTGACCAACAGAAAATTAACAGACAACATTTTAAAAGATCAATTAAATGCTTTAGGTCATTAATCAAGATAAAAATGCAAAATATTCACTGGTTCCAGCTTCTCAAATGTTGCTTTTTTGCTGTGTTTATTTCTATACAATTGTACATAATTGAGTATGGGCAACAAGCAAACTGAAGACATCACCTTCTGCATTTGGAACTTGACTAAACTGATTAATCATAAAAATTCAATCATTTTTAAGCAGAAGTGCCAAACGGACTCCACTGACTCCAGCTTCTCAAATGTCAATCATTACAGAAGTTGGGGTCTTTGTATAAGACTGCAGGACAACAGCCGGAAGGAGAGAAAAGACAGTTGGGTTTAAACTTTGACAAAAAAAAAAAAATAAAATAAAATAATAATAAAAAAATATATACATATATACACATGCAGAAAATAGGCACCATATAGCCTCACAACTGCCTCACTGTGTATTTCATAACACCCACATGGCACTCCAGCAGCCGTCAGAATAATCCAATTAAAATGATGACGCACTCTGACCTCACGTGTCTTGTGTGTCTTCATGTTGTTGCTCTGACAGCCAAACTTGCTTTGTGACAAAGTCAGTGCATGAATACAGAGCACTCTAGTGGTCCCCAGATATCAAAGTGTTTTCTCATGATCACAATCTAATTTACTGGCTGATTGCGTTTGCAGTTTCTGCTGTCAGTCTGTGCTATAGTAACACCTGATGTTTTCATCAGCCCTGATTTCGAATTCTGCATTTTATGTCAGCAAATAAGCAATGACACCAAACACACAATTGATAATTGGGTACCTTGATACCTACAGTAACACCTCAATAGATAAATATGAGCAGACGCAGAAAAATATGGTTTAGTAAAATTTCAAATTAGCGGACTTCAGCAGGTTGATACTGAAATGTGACCTCACCACAAAGGTTGAAACAACAGACGATCTTATCTAGGAGAAATTTCAAGAAAATGTTTATTACATCATGAATTAATTAAACAATCATTGGAAAAGAGCAGCAGCTATGGGTGAGCTCATGTTCCATCTCTCTGAGCATATTAGGGGCTCTGATTAGCAGCTTTTCCCTAAAAATTCTCAAATTTCATTATTTTCTTTGCTCACTGCCTTTCAGTGATTTGATGTTGTGCTAGCAGTTTTGTGACCAGCTGATAAAACTCAAGAAAGCAAGTTTAGCAAAGCAAATACCTTAAGGGAATAGTTTGACATTTTGGGAAATACACTCTATACACTTTTTTTGCTTTCCTGCCGAGAGTTAGATGAGAAAATTGATACCATGCTCACACAAAGCTACAGGTAGCAGTCTGTTAGCTTTGCACACACTGGAAACATAGGGGGAAACAACCAGCCTGGCTCTGAATTAACATGTGTTAATATATAATGTATATATAACATATGTGTTAAGCTCACAAATTAACATGTTGTATCTAATCTGTTTAATCTGTAAAAAAAAAGCGTAAATCCGGCACATTGTAATTTGGAATGAATGAATGAACCTTTATTGATCCCTACAGGGGAAATTCACTTGTTACAGCAGCTCAAAATTAGAAGAAAAAGTGAGATGAATAAGATAAGATAATAAGATAAAATATAAATAAAAACTAAACTAGAGGACTACATATACATATACACACTACACACACCTGTCACATATACAGATATAACCTGCAGTAGTAATACACACATGGTGTATAGCTTTGTCCTGAAATATTGCACTGGAAATTGGATAATTGCATAAAAGAAAAAAACGGTATAAAATTTTATTGCACAAGAGTGAAACATAAAATAAATCTGATGTTAAATAAATGACAAAAAGATAAATGAATAAATAAGGTATATTGCCTTAGATATATTATGCTAAGTAGCTGTGATGTTATAAGTGGTGGATGACGGAGACAACATCACTGTGACAGTATGCTGCTGTTAAACAGTCTGACTGCCTTTGGAACAAAGGACCTGTGGTAGCACTCCTTCTGACGCTGTAGGTGTAGCGGTCGGTTGCTGAAGGTGTTGTCAAAGACTGATGACAGCTTGGCTAACATCTTCATCTCATTACTATGGAATCTAGAGGACAGTCAAGGATAGAGCGAGCCCTCTTAACCAGTTTACTGAGTCTTTTTCTGTCCCTATCTGTGTTTCCACCTCTCCAGCAGACCACTGCGTATAAGACTGCTGATGCTACCACATGACACCACAGTGTCATAAAAAGTTCTTCACAGTGTCCTGCTCACTCCACAGGACCTCAGTCTCCTCAGCATATGGAGACGACTTTGTCCCTTTTTGTACAGGACATCTGTGTTGTCTGACCAGTCCAGTTTATTGTTGAGGTGATCATGCAGGTATTTATACGCTCCCAAGATCTCAATATCCAGTCCCTGGATGTTCACTGGTGTAGTGTGGGACATCTTCGTGTGTAAGTCTATTACCATCTCCTTTGTCTTGCTGGTATTGAGGCCAAGGTGACTGAGCTCACACCAGTCGACAAAGTCCTTGATGACCTCTCTGTATTCCTGTTCATTCCCTTCTGATACACATCCGACGATGGATGTACCATCAGAGAACTTCTGGAGGTGACAGTCACCTGTGTTATATCTGAGGTCCAATATGTACAGGGTGAACAGAAAAGGAGAAAGCACTGTACCCTGAGGGGCCCCGTAATGGGAGTTTATGGGCCAATTCTTGGGCGGGAACAGTGTATTTGTGGGGTCTCCACCAGTTGACTGGCAACCTCACGGTGACAATAAAACTCCAGTATTAGTGAGCTTTAAAAAGGTGCTTGTAGGCAAATTTTGTTACCTTTGAAGAGAGCCAGGCTTGTCTTTGTGCTAAGCTAGCTTAACTGGCTGCTGGGGTTAGCTTCATGTTTATCGTACAGACTTGAGAGTGGTGTCTTCTCATCTAACTTTAGGGCAAGAAAGCAAATATCGATATTCCTTAACTGGAGCACTACTCGGAACAAAAACAACCTTATAGTCTATGGCAGTAACTATAAAAACTGAACAATTAGCATTAGGAGACATGAACAAAGAGAACCACCTGCCTAAACGCAAACTTCATCTCCAATAGGTGAGCAGAACTCCACAGCAAACAGGACTAAGTAACATGGCCACTAATAAAACACTGGTGTAGCCATTTGCCATTTTAAATGTTAAATGAAAAATAAATGGTTTTGTAACTCAGATAATCAAATATGGACAGAACCAGAGACACATGTCATTTTCCCAACAGAGTCAGACTGCAGGATTTGTGCGACAATTCACAGTTGAGGTGTGAAGATTGAGACTGCAGTTTGAGTTAAATTGTCACAATGATACAACATGTAGCCTACTTCATTTTAGTAATTGGACACTCCTCAATACAGAACAAACACAAATCTGAAGTACAGCCTTTCCTTGCAATTTGTCTCTTTGAGTCAAAACAAGAAAAACTAGAGTCACATTTTCCACTCTGGTTCAGACCAAAGACTGACATGGTGGTGTCCTGTAACAGCATCGTGTGATGTCATCATAAATTAATGGTGCGTTTGGTTGGTCCTCATCAGTCAGAAATTTACAAGTTCACCACAGATTGCCCAAAACAAATTGGTACATGACAGTGACATTTTCCAGTAGCTCTTCAGACCTGTGGTTGTGTCAGCTACTCCATGGTGAACATCCAGTAAAGGAATGATGTGGCTACATTATAATGTTCAAAACAAGCCTAATGTGAGATAACCTTGATGACATCATCAGGGTTATTTTCTCAAACTATAGAAAGCTCCCTATAGAACCACAAAGGACCGGTTACATAGTACTCCTTAACAAGTAAACTAATCTTCCTGTGTAAAATCTGTGGAGCGCATCTTTAAACTATCTGCAGATTCATCTATAATAAAAAATATTATTCTCGTTATTGATCAATCTGCACATATTTTCTTGATTAGGCCTAATTGATAAAGTTTTGGTCTATAAAATGTCAGAAAATAGTGAACAATGCTCATTTGAATTTTCTAGACCCCAAAGTAACGTCTTCAAGTTGCTCGTTTGTCTGACAAACAGCAAATCCTCATAACCAAGATGCTAGAACTAGAAAGAAATGTATGACATTTTTGCTTTAAAAGAACAATAATGATCAGTCTTTAATTTCCGAAAATTGAGCCTAATCTCTGTTCATTCGTCAGTATAGCAACCACCAGTGCAAACACTGCAGTAATACGCATCTGTAATGAAAGTGGATAAAACATAGTGGATCATGTTGCTGCTTGTCTGGTAGTTTACATCCTTTTCCATGGCAACACTAACAAACTGGATGTTGCCAAGAAATGGTTAGCTGAATAAAATAGTCTAAACTTGCACACTGTTGCATTCTGAAAAATGTAGAAAAGGCCGTTTATGTTCCTGGCTGGCTCCACACACCGACTCCAGATGGCACTGCTGACCACGGTGGGACACACACACACACACACACACACACACACACACACACAAAGTGCAACCCAACTATGTCTTGTGACAGTGTCTTGCCAAATAGTAGATTCACACACAGATCATGTGAACTTAAGTGAGCAAATCCAATGTAAAGCAAATAACCTTTACAGGCGCCTCCATAAAGATAGACAGACACACACACACACAGACACACACACACACACACACACACACACACACACAGCTAAAACAGCTCTTGGCCTTTGCCTTTTATTGTTAAGATGAATCTAGTAGCTCCTGGTCTAACTGATAAACACACAGCTGAAACGCACAGATCAAACAAACCAAATCTCTCCATGACTTCATCTCAGCATGACTGACTATCCGCCTCTATCTGCTCCTACCAGTTAAGAATCAATGAAAAAATAGCTAAATACAACATGAGCATCAGCCAAAACTTCTTTTTTCTCTGTTCATCTTTCCAACAACAACTGCGTATGTCTCTCTGCTACCCATAATCCTTTGCCGTTTTGGGACGCTTCCTGCGATTTGGTTGGGATTACGTTCTCAGTCCCAACAAACTGCTGCACCACACTTTTCTTGTTTGAGGATGGAGACATTTTCATGCATTTGATGAACGGCATCACTCTTACCTGGCCAAAACATATAAATGAAAAGGATGATGCTGGTTTATTACAATCTGGGTTTTACATGAACTAATCTGATTCATTTTCTGTTAAAATCAACATGTGTGAAATTATTATTTTTCCAGCTTAATCTACCCAAACCTTCCAGATAAGCAGTAAATCTATCATTCACCTCCTGTAACCTAAAATATGACAGACATCACATCACAATCACTGCCCACCTGCACCAATAATCCTCAGCATATGGAGGTAAATGACTATTGATTGATAATCTATTGATGGGAGGCCCCTGAACAGCCTCTCCCTTCACTAAATGCAGGCCACACTACACACAAACAGCTGAGCCTCTGTTTTTCTCAATGACCGGTGTGAAGATGTGTGAAGCGTTTGAGTAGTTATGGCAAAAAAAAATGACCTTGTCTCGTCGTTGTGTATATCTGGTCTGGACTCTAACACCTGTCTTTGTTTGTGTGTGCGTGCGTGTGTGTGTGTGTGTGTGTGTGTGTGTGTGTGTGCATATTCATCAGTATGGTCAACACAGACACTGCAGCCACTAATGTAGATGCCCCTACAGACATGACTAATGCAAGTCTCCATGCCTGCACAGCATCTCTGTATCACTGCGTGTCAATGTGCGTCACACACACATAATATTCAACAGAAGGCACATTATGGCAACTACAATGACTCCATCTATTCACACGACAATCCCTGCATCTGTGAAGGAAACTCCCAGGCCTGGCCTAGTGCAGAGCTTCATTCTGGCAGACACACACTGCATGCTCCTGCTGCTGCTGCTGCTGCTGGCTAGAAAGAAGCTTTGTTGGCATACCCGACATATGCTGTTCGCTCCTAACTTCCATTCAAAAACATAGTCTTTATTGTGGCGTTGCTTTTCGAGCAAATATAAGCATAACCAAATATTTTTAAACAGCTACTGTGAATCATTATATATCAACCATTAATTCGGCGTGCAAATAACACACAGTGCAGCGTCAACTACAGTTAAAACATCAACTATTATTTGTGGTTCGCGTGTTGCCCCCGTAGTCCCCTTCCGCCAAAATACACCTTAGCGGAAGGCGACGTGCGCGGTGGTCGCGCATCAAGATTGGATTTTAATTTGGATTAAGATGGGTTTGATAAATCACTCCAATGCCGAATATGCGAAAAAGCCTCGGTGGATCAGAATAAGTCTTAGTTCACATTATGTGAGGTGTTTTTCTCTGCAGGTAAACACAGATATTTAAAACAGCAAGTTTTGTTACGGAGTTTGGTGTGACGCGCTTAGAAGCAGAGAGAATGGGGTTCGGGCATTCCGGATGTGTGTTTCTCCAATCACGTCGTTACAAAACAGCAAATACCGACATTAGCAGTAAACAGTCATAGTTGTGTCTATGTTATTACGTGTCACCGGCAGGTTTAGGACTCAGAGGCATGTCTATAGGTGGCAGGCCCTGCTGGGTGTCTGTCTGCTGCGCTGCGCTGCGCCGCGTCGCTTCCTTCCTGCAGCCTCTCCTCTTTGATAGACAAACAGCAGATTTTAACGCACTCTGAACAATGTCAAAGACTGAGACCATCTGAGTCTTTCAGCGCCGCTTCGCTCCGTCATTCATACCTGATTTTCCAGTCTGTCGGAAGCAGCCCGGTGCCGTTAGGATCCGCTGTGGAGACAGTCCATTGTCCTGCTGCTGCTGATTCCTCCTGCGAGCGAACAGACTGAGTGCCTGCCTCTCCTCTGCTCCTCCCTCTCCTCCTCCCCCCTCCCATCATCTGTTTTCCTCCATCCCTCTCTCTCCTCCTCACCCCTACTCCTCTGCGTCCTTTCTCTCGTCCTCCTCTCTCCTCTTTTTGATGCCTTTTTCCTCTCTCCAACCCTCTTCATACCTTCTTGATTCTCTCCTACATCTGTCTTTTCCTCCTCCTCCTCCTCCTCCATACCCTCTTCCTCACCTGTCTTTCTTTCTTTCATCACACTCTTCTTTCCATCCTCTCCTCCCTCCATCCCCTATCCGACCAGGTGTATTAGAGTTGGTTCTCCCATCAGGTGGTCAACAGTATCATTTAACATTTGACCTCAGAGCTCACTGACCGAGTCACTCACTGACCTACTGTAGGACGTATTTTACTGTCATTAAGGAAACAGACCAACAAACAACAACCAGTTTTCCTCATGCAGCCTATCAAGCAGCCTGTGACTCACTGTTTAAACAGACTGGTTACTTGTTTTGAAAGCTGACTGACTTCTGCAGCCTGTTTGACAGTTTTTAAGTGGCCGTTCAGTTACAACATGGAGATTCAGCGACATCTGCTGGCCAAATCAGCTAAAAGCAACGTAAAGCTGCATTACTAGGCTTATTATGGCTATACAGTTAAAGGACAGGTTCACAATTTCTTAAAACAACAGTCAGGTGCCCAAATGAACGTTGAAACAGGTTTTTCTTGCCATAATCATCCCTGTTCATACTGACCATTAGAAGATCCCTTCATAATGCACTTATAATATAAGTGATGGGGGACAAAATCCACAGTTCTCCTGTGCAAAAATGTGTTTAAAAGTTTATCTGAAGCTAATATAAAGCTTCATTCGTCCAAATGAGTCAAATCAAGAAAAAAAATTTTTTTCGCCTTCCACTGGCACGTACTCGCCCTCGATTTGGCCCCCATCACTTACCTTGAAAGCACATTTGAAATTTGAAGAGTATCTTTTAATAGTCAGTATGAACAGGAGGAATGATTACAGTGGGGAAAACCTCTTAGTGGACTAAGAAGTACAAGTACAAGTGAAGTATTACACTTAACTCCTTGAGTAAATGTACTTACATCCCACCACTCTTCAAGTTTGGTGTAGACGGCTCAAAACATTTGACATTCTGGTCCTTGTGCTCTGTATTTTGCCTTTGATGTGAGGTTTGACTTAAAGAATGCACCAATAAAATCGTTTTAGCCAGTGGCACTTTACATTACACTTTACATCATTTTTCACAAATCTACTTTAGATAACAAAATGAAAACTGTAAACCCCAATGAATATAACATTGTTCCATCTAATACTGCCCCCACATGAGGAGAGACATTAAAACCATGGTTGTACCATGCTGTTTGAACAGTGCATGCTGTTGAAACCTACCAGAAATTAAATTCAAATGTGTGAATTGTAACACTGTTTTAATCTCACAACTTTAGCCTGTTGCACCAGAGCAGATTTGTTCTTCACAAACACAAACATGTGTCAGTCTAACAGAAATGCTGTGTTGATGACGTTTCTTTCCAAGGACACAAAAACTGTTCTTTCAATCAACCATAAATGAAGCAGGCAGCTGTTTAGATAATCAATAAAGTAACTCTCTAATCTCAAACTGTAAAACAGATCATATCATTTGCTGCCAAATGAGTATTAAAATTAGCAGTAACTTTGTCAGCCCTCACTTACTAATGGGAAAAATGACCCCAGATACAATCCTAAACAGTGTTATAAATCAATTTTATTCTTAAATGAATTATAAGAAATAACAAAACAATGAACATTCCTGAGTCCTGGCCCATGTTAAACCTATTTACTAACACTTGATTTAAACCAGGTTTATTCTCTTATTTCAACATTTCTCACTCAACCTGACACGATTAACAACTATTTCTTTCTATGCCAACCTAACACAACTTGCACACTAACTACACGACTACACTAAGAGTTTCTATGGTGAACAAAAGCAAATAACAGAGATACAAAGTTTTACTTGCCATCAACTGCACTAGTTTTTAAACTGAGAAAAAAAATACAGCTGTGTCTTGTTTTTTTTAAAAAAAACATTTCATTGGAAGTGGTAGGTCAGTATGGACTTGACTGTTGGCCTGATTTTACTGAATACTTTTAAAATGAAGTGATCATAGAAAAGAAATCAGAAATTAAAATGATTATCTTTCTCTGAAGTACAACTCCACATGCATCCATGAGAGTAATACAGATACTACTGATAGTATAGTATAATTCTTTAGAGCTATCAATTGATAGTAAAATTAGTACTATATACTGTATGTCTATTTATCTATTGATCTCTGTAGGCAAATCCAACAGCAGCAATATACAACTATTAACACTACCACTATTAGTTATGAGGAAACAGCCATCCCAAGAAGTATTTTGTCAGTTCTTTTTCAACACTGCAGTTCTGGGCCTGCTCCATCCAGACATCTCTACCACTGGGGATCAATGAACTTGTGTGACACTGAACTGCTGTGGTTCATACAACAATTCAGTCCTGCTCCCGTAGAGGTATTGATGTGAATAATGCACTTTGATAGAAGGAGGGAGAGAAGCTGAAATGATGAAGGACTGTGAGCAGGAAATACAGTATCTGCTTGTCAAGCTGTAGTAGATAAATGTGGACAGAGGAGGGCAGCAGATTGTTTATTGTAACAGATTCACTGCAACATGCATACTGTGTGACACTGAATTTCAGAGAAGCAAAACTATTCATCACCAATTTTAATATTACAATTAAGTGCCTTGAATAAGTTGGGAAACAGGTGTGACTTACCTATCTGGCACAGTTTCACTTGACCAGGTTTGCTTCTCTCCTGTGTTGTGGTTTGATAGTTGGGGTTCAGCCTTCCAGTTGACTTCTCATGTGTAGAAGAGTGACATGCTCCTTAGTAAGCTGAGGTGTGACTATTTAGTGATAGTTGGGGTCATTTTTATCTGAGATGTCAGATTCTAACCTATCACTGATTCCTCATCTAGAGTCTATTGTGCATGTCTTATGTGTATCTAGCAAACAGCCATGTTAATACTACATGTAAAGAAATACAGAACACATATACATATAGGCCTATAGTTGTATGCACCCCCTGATAAATAACATATTTTGGTGATTTTTTAATTGAAAAGATGTAAACACAGCTTCTCTATGATATGCAAACAAACAAAAAACACAACATTTCTGCAAACAATGCATAGATACTTTTTTATGTCATAAATTGAGCAAAAATAATACAAAAAATATATATCATTGTGGCATGTGTAGTCATAGTCAGTACTTAGTAACCCCCCCTCTGGCAGATATCACAGCTTGCAAACGCTTTTTGTGGCCAGTTAAAAGTCTTTCACTTCTTGTATTTGTTTTCTTCCTTGTAAAAGCCTTCTAGTTCTGCAATATCCTTTGGCCGTCTTGCATGCACAGCTCTTTTAAGATTTACCACAGATTTTCAGTTATGTTTAAGTCAGGGGACTGTGAGAGCCATTCCAAAACCTGCAGCTTGTGTCTCTTGAGGTAGTGTATGGTGGATGTTGAGGTATGTTTAGGATCATTATCCTGTTGTAGAAACCATCATCTTTTCAGCTTCAGCTTTGTTATAGACGGTGTGGTGTTTGCTTCCAGACTTTGCTGGTATTTATGTTTCCTGTGGCACAGGCTGCAACACAACCCCAAAGCATGATAGATCCACCCCCATGCTGAACAGTTAGCAAGATGTTCTTTTCATGAAATGCTGCTCCTTGTTTTCTCTAAACATACCTTTGCTGGTTATGGCCAAAGTTCTATTTTAAGTTCATAAGTCCACAGCACTTGTTTCCAAAATGCATCAGGTTTCTGTAAATGTTGAGTTCTTCTGACGTTGGATTTTATGATGAGGACTCAGGCAACGTTTTCTTCCACTGACTCTTCCATGAAGGTCTTGTGTGGGGTTTTGATTTGCCTTTCTGACCAGCATACCAACAGTTCTCTTTGTGAGTTTTCTTTATCTTTCAGATCTCATCTTGACCACCACAGTTGCCCTAAACTGCCATCTCTTAATTACATTTCACACTGTGGAAACTGCAAACTGACAACCCCTTGCTATCTTCTTGTAGACTTACCCTGCATTGTGGGCATCAATAACAGCTACTTAGAGGAAGCCATGGTTGCTGAGAGTTCACACAAGGTTTCAAGAGTCAGAGTATTTGTAAAGCTTTGAAATTGGCACCAGCTGACATTTCCTAATGACATTTGTTGATATGCCTCAGGCCTAACGAGCTGATTAAAGTCTGAGAGCTTGTAAAAAGAATCTGAGACTTTGGAACTCTTAGGCTGCCCAAACATGTGCAAATGCCACCATGATGTTTTTATTTTTATCTTTTAATTTTTGTTCAATTTATGAGATAAAAGTATCTGTGCTGAAAATAGTTTTTTTTTTCCATATCCTAGAGGCTGTATTTACATCTTTTCAATTAAGAAAAATCAATATATGTTATTTGTCAAGGGGTGCCCAAACTTTTGCATGCAATATATATAAATGTAAAATTATTAACAATATGTCATCAATAAATAGGTCTATTAAAGGTATACCTATCAAATTATTAAATTAACTAGCAAATAGTATAACAGTAGTCTATTTTTCTAAAATATGCTACTTATCTGCTAAGTTAAGCTACTTAGTTATGCTACATCCACAACCTCAGTAACGTTAGCTAACTAAAAGTATGATAATGTGACTATAACAGCAGATTCTCTTCAACATAATAGTAATAATAGCAATTTTTCTGAAAAAAGATACTTTATGTATCAAATGTAAAACTGTCTTTATATGTAAAATAACATAGCTGAGTGGTGATGCTAATGAAAGTTGAGTATACTGTAGATACCTGACAGAAATAACTGATTTACACAAAAATGTTCCTACAATATAAATCCTCAAAGGAAATGCATTTGAGTAATTTTTGACCCACTTATGGAAAGGTTGGAGAGTGATACAAAAACCTTATTTTCTGAGAAAGTAAAAGTAGTAAATAAAAATGGAATGGGAATTATAACAACTACAAAAACAGACAAGCTGCATACTTTTTGAGCCACCTGTGCATTTTAGGTGGACTTTGCCAAGGACTTTTATCCAAAAATTAAATAAAGCACAATCCACTCAGATATAGCAGATGAAAATGCTTTAATTCACTCATATTGTCACCCAAACATGATCAAATACAGATGATAGATGGAATAAGTAGGCACAAACAGAGATGTAAGCTCTCTGGATAAAAGTAGGCACACACTGTATACAGGGATTAAAGCAAGAAAAGATGAGCCTGAAAAGTTGTCCAGGAGGAAATGTGTACAATGTATTAAATTAAGTATTACATGAATTTAAACCTGCTCTCTGCCTGAAATCAGGCCTGGTGCCTGACAACTTTAACCCCTGTGTATACCTAAAAAATAACCCCATGGTGCTGGACAATGTGCTTGTAATGTGGGGGCAGCATTGGCAGAACTTTCCCATCCTGCATGTGTTCTTCACATTCACTCCCTACATTAGTTCTGCTGTGACCACAGGAGGTTAATCTCAAATGCTGCAAAGTTGAACTGAACATATCGTAATACAAAACTCCTCCAAATGCAAATTATTGCAACTCAAATGAATTACCTCATCAGATGAAGCAAAACAAAGGTCAACACAGGGTGTCTACAAATCTAAGCAAAGAAACCTAAACTTATAAGTCTGTCTATGATAAACATCTCTTCCAGTTTAATCATAAATCTATTCATATACAAGTCAAAGCAACTGTATGTTTTTCCAAAATATAGTCGCCCATTTCCCGGGAAGGGCAGAGGAAGCCTCCAACCTTTCAACATAAGTAAACTATGAGATTGTTAAGATTTTCAGCTCCCTTCTGATTTACACTTTTACATCAGCCGTGTCTCTTCACCATGTATCCCTGTTGCCTCAGAGTGTTAAACCTGGTAATAATCCCTATTTTCCACTCCCTCCTCTTGGCCCTTCCATCCCTCCCCATTTCTTCTATCTCCCCACCCGCCGTCCTCATTGACCCCCTTGCGAGACTCAGCATTCAGCTGCTGATGACGTGTCCTGTCCAGGTCTCGTGTTTGGTTCCTGGGTTGAGATGGGTTATGGTCACCTCCACTGCCTGGATCTTCTCGTGTTTGGGAGGGATGGAGCACACCTTGTAGCTCACCTCGTCGCCTTCCACTGGCACATACTCGCCCTCAATGCTGAAGGAGATCAAAAAGTTAAAAATGATAAAACAGTGGAAATCTGGTTATGGTTATATACTGAACTGGCTCATTTGTCTCCTCCTGCCCTCTTAGTGTTGGTGTTATTGTTTTTTTTTAAAGATTGTACTTGGTGATTCTGAGGTTGATCTCTGGTTAATCTGATTGTTCTTCTGCTTTACCCTACATGCACACATTTGCAGCTGAAATTCACAAGAAAACAACGACCAGACAGGAGTTGTGTGGCAAAATTCACCCTCATAAAATAGTTATTTCATCAGTGTCTCAGTGTAGCAGTGCAGTTTAACTGGAAGCATTCATGAGCCAATGAAATATGCTGTCCAGATGCATTATGGAAATTGTAGGATCCAGCATTTTTGAAGCTTGACCCACACAGGAGACTAAAAGTCAGGATATGTTGGCCTCTGCTGCTCCAGATGTTGGCCGTAATTCACAGTTTAGCTGTTTGCCAAATGAAAGAGCGGGAGGAGGAAGTATGTTTGTTTTGGCATTTTAGTGTGGATAGAGATATTTACAAAAATCTCTCTGGATTACAATGTCGTTTTCACTCACACTTTGTTTTCCAATTTTGCCAGTTTAGAGAAGATGAAGCATAACTCTTTGGGAAGACAACAAACCCACCTGCACTGATACACACACAAAATAGCTTCATTTTGTCCTGTTATACACCATACATTGTGCTGCACTGTCTTGTCTATGTAGATGTTTAAGTGGGAGTGTGTGTAAACACCGCTGACGTCTATGTGTTTTAAGCCTGTGGGTGATAACAAAGGCACCGTCGTGAAGGTCATCAGATATTCTGTTGTCCTCCCACACACTTATGCAGCTACTGCCATCCCTGTGTGTGTGTGTGTGTGTGTGTTTGTGTGTGTGTTTCCCCCTACTCCTACACACTGCCGTAGAGTGATGTCACTGATTAAAACCAAAGCAGCACTCACATACACACATCACCTCATCAAAGACAATGAGAAAAAGCAGACACTCATCCTCAAGTTTCACCCACAGAACAGCCTCAGTGAACCCTCGTGTGTGAGTGTGCATACACACATATAAATTACTTTGTCAGTAGAACTTATTATGGCAGGTAAAAAGATTCCCTTTTTGAATTATGTCCCCTTCTTTCCATACTTGAAAGGACATTTGACCCTCATAAGGACAGCAATGCAAGATCATGCCACTGCATGTCCAACCTCCCTACACTCATGAGAGCACACACACTCCCCATGACGCTTGTATGCATCAACCTATCCACAAGCACATTTATCCTCACAGCACACACAAACACACGCTTACTCTGAGATGTGGACAAAGATGTCGTGGCTCCCGTCGGATGGTGTGATGAAGCCATGGCCTTTGGAGCGGGAAAAATATTTACACACACCACTAAACACTGGACCCTCTGATGCACGAGCCGTCCTGTACAGAGGAGGGAGAGGGAGAGAGAGAGAGAAAGCCTTAGTGTTGAAGAGCGTCCAACTATGTCAGTGGGTCACTACAATATCTTGATCCACCGGTTACTGAAAATACGGCATTTTGATTGGCTAGCATTTAATTTTCTCTGTTTTCCTGTTTTCACCTCAAACACTTGCAATGATATGACTGTATACAAGAGAAAAGTCCATTTGTAATGTGGCTTTTAAATGCACAAGGACGTTCTCACAATTTAATTAACAATAGAAGTCCTAAAAGCTGCATTAACAGATTTATTTGGCCACTTGGGGGCAGCGGAACAGGCTAAAAAAACCCAAAACTGACATATCCCTTTATAGAGTTTTTATGGCTAACATGCTAGCAAACACTTAATAATAATAATAATGATAATAATAATGATAATAATAATAATAATAATAATGATAATAATAATACGAACAGTATCATTCATTTGGAATCATGTTCATGTCAACTTGATGAATGTAAGTCCAATACTTATTCTCCTTTTAACTCTGGTTTGGTTTCCACCAACTCCCGAGAGAAATTTCTGGCTCTTTAGCTGCTAAATGCTCTGCTATATTCACCAGCTAGCATGTTGCTAACTTTGTCTGCTGTTTGGTGATGAGCAGATAACATACAGTGAATTTTTTCAGAGCTTCTTTGTGCTGAAAACAGCTGCCTGCGTCAGATGGAAATAAGTAGAGTGGAGTTGCAGGCCAGAAGCACAAAACAATTAGCTAAAAGAGGCTAAAAAGCTCTGTGGATCTAAAGGGAGTCTGGTGATAATTTGTGCTGAGTTTGTCACTATGGGTGACACCTTTCACATTACACAGTCATTTTATCTATTGTTAATATAAAAATATTTTCAAAAGAAAAAGGAGGACAAAGAGACCATAACCCAGTTAGTGGTGTTTTTCTATATCCCAATATCAGCAATGTGATCAGACATAAGTTTAGCCAAAGGCTGTTGACAAATTGCACAAGTTAAAATAAAACACTCTTAAGTGAGATGACTATGTTGCCTATGTGTTTACTCATGGGTTTGGGTCAGATCGCAGGACTTATGTTAACAGATTGGGGCGGGGTGGGATTTGATTTAGAGATAATAGCGGGTAATGGGTCAGTTCTGGTACAGAGCTTTGTGGGTGTGGGGTGGGTGCAGGTTTGCAAATTGGACACATGCAGGACTGCGCCCTGAGCAGCTAATCTGTCAGATATGCAGCAGAAAAAGAGCCACTCGTGTGGGCTGAGAGGATTCATCACGTCATGTTATTTTAATAAAGAGAATTGGAGAATGTTGTCCAGCATAGTTATACTGAAATGTATTAAATTCAACATATCCCATTGTTTATACCAATATGCAACTTAGCCAGGGGGTGCAAACAGATAAACTAAACTCAAGACTAAATGTTGCCGTATGTATTACGTAAAACCAATTCATGCATGTGTGGCTTCCCATGAATCTCTTGTCCACACTCTGAATCCTACGAGGAAAAGGTGGACTCCGCCATTAACGATGAAAACAAGGAGAGGCCTTTTTCACAGCAGACATTTTGACTTGTCATAGTAGGAGTAACACAGGTGTTACTAATAACATTAACAATGCTCTATTCAAGTGTCCCAGTAAGTCATGACAGTGTGACAGTGAACCAGCATGTGCAACACCACCGCCCTGAAACTGCGGCAGTTAAATGGAATTTAGCCATCATTAATTTGACAATTTATACCTGTGCTTTTCCTACTGTCACATATCAAAATGTCTTCTGTGAAAAAAATCTATTACTGTATCTATTCTAAGGTCTTTCACATAATGTCAATACATTAAATGGCTAAGTGAAAAATAATGTTTTAAAATTAAGATCTGTGTCACTCAATTTTTGCTACTTTCTAAACTGGACAATCCGCCCACTTTCCACAGTGACTGGCCAGGTGTGTATCTGTGTAAAAATGTGCAGAGCTCCAAGTGTTCCAGCAGCTGTTTTCCCTCACATTCCTACTTCCCCCACTGACCGCGAACCGCGCCACAACATGCTTTGACGAGTTCTGCCTGTTCGGTCTTTCTCTCAACAAGCTGCACAGTAGATATCAAATGGGACAAGAGCATCTCAGTGAGAAAGTTTATGAGAGTTTCTTTTCTGCCTTTAACTTGAGATTCAATATTTCCACCAGCTAATATTAATCGTACTCCACTGGCTCATAAAGCATTTTCATCCCGTGTGGTTGTACAGTGTGTGTGTGTGTGTGTGTGTGTGTGCTTCCTCACGCTGAGCAGGTCCTGTTTCTGCGTGTGGGCAGAGGGCTGGGGATGAGGTAGCCTCTCATGGGGGAGGGTGAGCGGTCTCTGTGTCTGTAGGCTGGAGGCCGCAGAGAATCTGATGGGACAAAACAGTGTGTTACATCATGACAAATAACACATGTTGGTATGGATACGTTGCTGTGTGTTGGTTCTGCACTACACTTCCACGTACTCACTTATCAGACAGTCCCCCCAGTACAGTGACTAAGAGTGTGCACATCTAGTATAAATTTTTACAGCATGACTGTCTTTGTACAGTACTATCTCTGTATTTAAGGAAATATGTGATTACATAATATTCTGATTTCTTCCTTTATTCTCTCTCTTCCCCTGCATTGCACTCATTGTTGCTGCCATCTCCCACTGGTGGCCTGATGAGGGTGCAGACCGCCTCCGATACACATGATGTCGCCCAAAAGCAAACATAAATAAAATCCCAACAGAATGCTATGACAAAGACATCAATACGTCAAAGACAGTTATTTTGCTTTGACTGAGGAGGCTCAATGCTTTCATAAGTCTCATTGTTTTAAAATTACTTCATGTAAAGGCCAAAGACCATCATCATAAAATTTGCCAACATGAAACGTTTGGCAGAAGACGCATCTTATCTTTGTCTTATCACTTCCCCAAACCTGGGTGTTGAGAACAACTAATGTGAAAACCCTCATAAAAGCTGAGTTATTATGAATTATGTATATGTAAAGCTGCAATGATTGCTGAGTCAATTAATCAATTAGTCGATCAACAGAAAATTAACTGTTAACTATTTTGATAATCGAATGACAGTTTTGGGCCATTTTTTAAGAAGAAAATGCCAATATTCTCTGGTTCTAGCTTCTTAAATGTGAATATTTTCTGTTATGTTTAGTCCTCTATGACTAAACTGAGTATCTTTGGGTTATAGACTGTTGGTCGGGACAAAAGAAGACATTTGAGGATAACACCTTGGGCTTTGGGAAACACTGATGGACATTTTTCACCATTTTCTGACATTTCATAGATCAAACTACTAATCGAGTAATCAAGAAAACAATCAACAGATTGATCAATAACACAAATAATAATTAGTTGCAGCTTTAGTATTATGTGTCAGTTACAGCCTCTGGGTTTGACCACAGTGCGAGTGTGCATACCCTCAGCTGTGGCTAGTCAGCTGCAGGTCTGTATCACTGCAACTAGCTGGCAGAGGCTGGTTAAACTACTTGTCTACACTATGATGCTGCTGCCATGGCTGTAATCCCGACAGGCTGTCACTATGAATATGACTATAGGCCATTGCTGTAATTATGTAATAATTAGCGTTGATTGTTATGATGACCCAAGGCTGTGACACTCTAGTTTTTAATAGTTGTGACACTACGTGTAGGGGTTGTGTGAGTGCAGTGAAGTGAAGCACTTCCTGAACTTGTAAGGTGTATCATAAAACATATGTCATACCTGATAGAAGCACTGGATTCAAATCCGGAGTGTCAGACTTTATGATGCTTTCTTGGTTAATGTTAATAGGAGCAGTGAAGAGCCAAAGTACAGCTATTGTAGCCATATTCATTGCATCATAGCAACATCCACAACTGTATCTGTAGCCAAGCAATGACCATGTCCACAGTCACAGCCACAGCTTAACCATTGCTCCACCCACAGCCAGGCGGAGCAGCTGGTGTGGTCAAAGCCAGTGGATGTTTACTGTCAGAGCTCGGCCTTTCAATAACTGTTTCTGCAGAGCGCTACCCTAATCTGGCAGTGTATTATAACTCTCTCAAGAACCGGACCAACACATTAACTGTTCTGGATCAGGGGGAGAGCAAAATTATTGAGAAACTCAAAAGTCCTTCAGAAAAAAATATTCCCAAAAATTGCTTCGGGGCTCTGTAATATAGCAACAAAACAATACATTATTTATATGACAATGTAATGGATTATTCCAAACGGTTGATTTACAAATGAGTAGATTAAACAAACAGGGTATAACCTGTTAATTAGTTACCTCTAAAGTTGCTGGTAGGGATATTTTGTTACCTCCACAGAGGGCCAGTTTTTATGCTAAGCTAAGCCAACTAGCTGCTGACTCATATTTAACATTATTCTACATGCCAATCAGAGCATCTGAAAAATGCACTTTTACCTGTTGTCAGTGGGGAAACGGCAGGAGCTGGGGATCCCGCAGAGGTCAGCGGAGGGGTCATGGGTCGTGCCCCATGGATGGGTGTGGCCTGAGAGGACATGGTGGAAGAGGTGGAGTCAAAGGGTGGGGAGGGAGAAGGCGGGGGCACTCAAGAGGAAGCACAGCAGAGGTTGTAAAACGCCTGGGGAGAGAAAGAGGACAGGAGAGATTTGGTTAAGTCTTTGAACTGATTGCAGTGACAGAAACATACCCAACTTAGAGTAATGCGCAAGAACACACACACACAAATGTAAGAGGTGAGTATCATTTAAAAACACGTTTGTTTTTTAGTCTCACCTTTAGCATCACCTCTCCCTCACCCCTGAAGAACCATGCCCCCCCTCCCCAAAAAAAACCCCCAAAACAAAATTAAAAAAAAACCACAGAATCAGTGACTTTCTCAGAACCAGCATTACCATGGCAACACCAATTTGAGGACAGGCCGACACCGGTGCAACTTGACAGAGAAGGTGAACAGTCCCCTCATTCACCTAGGCCTGGGCCTTACATCATCAATCATTACATAACCAGCTATGTCAACCAATTAGAGAAAGGCAGAAAAGAAAAGCTCCATTGATTTCTCCCCTGCATTACTGGCATATTGTTAAAAGAGAGCTACAGAGAAAAAAGATGAGAGGGGGAGGGAGGGCTACTAAATAAATTCAATAAAAGGAAATCATGACAGTGAGCTCCGGGAGTCAGACAGCATTTCTCGGGACTTGTCTAGTTGTTGACAGCAGAAATGGGGAGCATATTTTCCAAGCTGCTCTGCAGATTCAGACAGGGTATCTGCAGGTTTCCAAAAAACTGGATTTCAGACTATCACAGGTATCAGCTTGTGAATTCATGACCAAATAAGGGGAAAAGGGAAGCATGTCTATGACTTAACTCACTGAAGCAGATGAATGCTGGCAAAATAGAAATTTAAAGCTGCACTCATCAATATTTTTTATATAAACAATGCATCAAATGACATGCGATGTGAAAGGGGTCACTCCTGGTGAAGAACACACACTCTGCATTTCGCCTCAGCTCTATGAAGCATTTTAGCCTCTTTTAGCTTATTGTTTTGGTTTTGCCAGCCACAGCAGGAACGATGAAGTTAAACCCACTGTACGTTAGCTGCCCAGCACTAAACAGCAGACAGACGGAGTTGGTAACTAGCTCGTGAACATAGTGGAGTATTTAACAGCTAAACAGCCAGATATTTCTCCGTGAAAAATGTGGCTTATTTTTGTAAGGTGGCCAAAAACACATGACTCCAAATGAATATTAATATTGCTCGGTGTCTGCTTAATGTGTTCACAGGCAAACTGGTAACTAAAACATTTGCTATGATAAGTTAACAAGATAAGGTTATAAATGTCAATGTTGTATTTTCAGTTTGTTCTGCTACCCCCGAAGAAATAAATGAATGCAGCTTTGAGAAAAATGACTCCAAGATATGTTAGGTTAAATCATAATTTTAGAAAAAACAAAAGGTGAAAACAAAGATGAAAAAAAATGTGCCTCTCTAAAGGCTCAAGCAACCTCAATACTTGTTATGTTACTGCTGTGTATTTGTACTGTAGGGGACACTCCAGATCAACAGATTAGGAGTACTATTTACTTATCCCATGAAAACAGTCATATGTCTTCTGTGGCCCTGGAAATAGCTTTACAAAGTTTGAAAAAATAAAAATAAAAATAAAAAATCACTCTGATGATGTCAACAAAGGTCCAATGAGTTGCATCATGAAAATTGTAGGAGTGTTTTTTGGGGGCTTAACCCACACTAGAGACTGAAAGTCATAATGTATGTAAGTATGTCTTGTGAGTCCCCCAACTATATGGAAGTGCAATACTAAATTGATGGAGTGACCCTTTAATTTTTCTCACTTATTACACTATACATGCTGTGGTACAATTAGTTTCTTTAACGCTGACTAGTTATCTGTCATTTTTAGCTTCAAGCTTGAAATAAATTCTATTGAATTGACAATAAAGTTCGCCCAGCAACATGTTTTTATTTCCTGAAAGAGAACTTCTGTTACTTCCTGTGGGTATAAAGTGAAGGACAGAAAGCAGTGCTGACAAATGACTCAGGCATGATAAAACACAATAAAGGTTGGTCAAGGTTTTGTGTTTGTTCTGATGGATTATCTTGCTCTCTGGAATCTGTTTTTCATCCAAGGACGTGGATACATAAGACCAACTGAAGAAAGGAAAAGAAGCACTGAGATGTAAAAACACTCCTCAGACCAAACAGAATGACTAGAAAATGAGAGATGATGGATGATGATACAAACTCCTGCATCATCCTTCCAAATGTTAACAAATGGTCCGCAAATTCATTGATTGGTGTTTAATCTGAGCTGGTCTCTTATCTCCAGTAGTTTTAGGTAAGAGTTTTTTCTAAACTGTGTTTATATTTACAAAGGAAGGTTTGCTCACCACGTAGCACATTTTACAGTTTGGAAGACACAGAGTGGAGGGAGCAGAGCGTCTGAATCGTCCTAACTCAATAGACATGAAGTTAATGTGATCAAAGCCTCTCTGAACAGCACGCTTCCTGCTGGAGGACGAAACCCCCCCCCTCACATACACACACACACACACACTTTTTAATCACTACACACAAGAGCAATCAGTCAACTGATGGTGATGTGAATCAACTGAAACACACTCAAAATCCTATACTGTATATATATTTTAAATTTGGCACGCAGTTAAAATTACTGAAGAGATGTAAGTGAAACAGGAAAGAGAAAGACAAAATAGCAGCTTGAGAACAGCAGCGGGGAGGGAGAAAGGGTCTTTGGAAGGAGTAAAGATGGGAAGGGAGGATGAAATGGAAAAGTGGCAGATAAGCAGGAGATAATGCCCGAGGAAGGCTTGGAAAACATGATAAGGCGAGTACGGATTTAGCCTGTGAGGTCTTGCACTTAACTGCATGCTTCTTTAAAAAGGGCCTTCCTGCTGACTTTAAAGATTTTGTACTGTTCAGGTAGCAGTTGCTTTCAGTTTATCACAAAATTGTATGAAAATATAACTTGAAACTTGCCGAAACTGAAAACTTGCTTGAGGAAAGAAATCTATGTCTTTGAATATTTCATGGCCTTTGTATTTAAGTTGTTGTTGTGTGGTATTGCAGATGAAAGCAGGGAATGTTTTGCAAAGTGTCCTTGGTGAAACCCTGAACACAAACAACATGGATACAGGGATGTTGTGTAAAGAATGATGTGAATTTGGATGCATATACAGCATTATAATGTGTGCTTTAAATTCTTGGATATCGGAGCATCCTCGAGCGCAATAAATGGGAATTTAAGAAACTTCCCTGCTGGTAAACGCATGAAATAAAGACCACAAACTAGAGCTGCAACTATCACTTCTTTTCGTCACTTAATAATCAATGAATTGGTTCATTGATTGTCTGAAACATCAGAAAATAGTGAAAATTGGCCCAGAAACCAAGGTGATGTATTCAGATAGCATGTTTGGATAAATTTACTGTCATATAAGACGAGAAAAAGCAGCAAACTGTCACATTTGAGAAAATAGGATCCGTGAACTTTTAACCTTTTTGATTAAAAAATGATTTAAACTATTATCACATTTTTTAAATTAAATTGCTTTCCACTAATTGTTTCAGCTCTTGAACTTAGTCTAACAAACTGAAACCAACAGCTTCTAACAACAAGAAGCTACTCTAAGAAAGTATTATGCAAAGTCATGCAAAACTACCGTTAGGGAACAATAAGTCCAGTTTCTACTTCCCTATAGCACAAGATGACCATAAAGTATGTACTGGGCGTAGATCAAGTTGTTGATTAATATCAATCAATGGACAAATACTGCAGCTCTTGCTTTCAAAATTCACTTACTGGCCTGGATTGTGTTTTGGAACAAACCTCCTCCTATTGGATTTTCCAGACTCTCGGTTTCCTCCCACCTGCTTGAACTGTCAGTAATAGAGGAAAATGAGTAAAAAACACACAGTATTGCGGAATATTTTAGCTATAAATGCTGAGGAACCTTGTTGTTAACTCTACTCAAAAGACAGACCACAAAGTTTTATTATTACGGTATTTATAATGGTTATATTAGTTTGCTTTCTCCTAACTGTTGGAGAAAAATGTGACTTTGCTGTATGTGTTGTAGTATGCCCGAGACACACTCCACCCAAACCTTCCTCTAAAATAATTCTCTGCTAAGACCCAATGAAAATTGACAATAAACTAATACGTGATAGAAAACGCTGTCATTTGAGCTGAATTACTAAACTAAACTTTTGTGCAAGTGCAAGTTACCACCCCTGCTTAGATCAGCAGGAAGCTGGTGGCCCGCAAAGTGAGCTGTGGTTTCTGTACTTGTTTGTGTGGACAGCTCTAAATACAGGTGTAAACACACCTAAGACGCACTGAGGACAGATTGAGATCCGATCACTCAGACCACATTCGGAAGTGGTCTGGGCCGCATGTGACCACATTCATTTAGCAGTGTAAACTGCATACTCAACTGACGTCTTCTATTTTCTAGACTAGACAGGGAATTGCGTTGCTGCCTCCGGGTCCAAAGCAGATCAACTTGTTTGATAACAGGATAAACAAATTAATTTGTTTTTCATGTTTGTTATCATGTTAAAAATATCTTATATTGTTAGATTTATAAGAATTGTGTTGTGCAACGCAAACAAAAATGATCCAATAATTTGCTGATGTTCTGGTTGGTGACCGTACATGGATTTTTAGATGTAGATGCTTCAAAACGCATGATATAAAAGAGGCCAGAGAGGTCTTGAGGCTTTTTGCTTTTTGACCTTTTTAGCTTTTGGAGGCTCGCTGCTTCTCTTGCCCTTTTTTGCCTTCTTGCCTTTTTGACTCCTTTTAATACTAGGAAGAATTTTTCTCCTTTTTAACTTTCGTTTTCAAGTTATTGTATTTAACTTTTTACATTTTGTAATACTCATTTTTGTAAAAAACAAATAAAACTGGTTTGTATTTTTATACACTCTGAATTCCTGACTTGCACTCTCTGAGGTCTTTTGGTTGGCTCCTTAAGGTAAGAAGACACCTCCCTGAGATATGGCTGACGTGAGATGTACATTTATTTATACTGAAACAGCTCAAACATGCAATGTTTATTAATTAACAGTTTTGGACAGGTTTAGATCTCTTGATTGAAATGAATCTGATGCACCTGTGATAGAGACATAATTTCAGTGTAAAATCTATAATAAGTATAACTGATTGAAAGGTTTACTACTTGTGTTGAATTGGCAAAAAATGTTAGGGTCAAGGCATTGAAGCCGCCCTATAAAACTGGGCAAGTGCCCTCAACTGACAGAGTGGGCCTCTTCCAGAGATAGCCTGTTAAAGGGTCATCTTGGAGTACTTTCAAACCTCCTACACCTATTTGCACCCACACATTTTCATTGTAATCCAGCTGTCAGGCATTCCTGACTAAATAGGCCCGAATTAGAGTGATTCCCTAAGCAGGCTAAGGTGGTCTCCCGTGTAGATTTTGGGAACCCGTTTGATACCAAGGTCAGAGGTAGAGGACAGCTGTCTGCCAATGCCTTATCTACATCAGCAGGGGGTATCGTTTATCTAAGTCAGAATACATTACAGTGTCCACTGCAGCAGGGGAAGGAGGGGGGTGGTGTTGTTGACATTCTCCTTCTCCAATTGTAAGAATTACAGCTGTCTGCCATTAGAGTTTCAAAAAGAGACATTACTTCATTGCTCTTTAAGTATTGTTGTACTTTTTCATCTGCTGCCACAACAAAGTGTTTTCATTTGTTAGAAGATCTTATTTAACAAGATTAAGGAGTTTGTAGCCACGCAAGCGTCTCTGTGAGGCTCTTTAAGGTGAATGCTAACACCAACATGCTAATATGTTAACAATGACAATGCTAACATGTTGATATTGAGGAGGTATACTGTTTGCAATGTTCACCATCTTAGTTGAGTTTATTATCATGCTAAAATGTGGAAATTACCACCATACACAAAGTATAGCTGAGCCTAATGGGAGTGTTAGTGTAATTAGTTCTGCACATATTTGTAGAGTTGCAACAATTATTCAATGAATTGATTTGTTGATTGACAGAAAACTATTTTGACAACAATTAACTGTAGTCATTTTTAAGAAAAAAAAAAGCCCAAATTCTCTGAT